>NC_049227.1:11543064-11876067 GCF_011100685.1 Canis lupus familiaris | reverse complement strand
CAGGCTGTGCGGGCTGCCGGGCGGGCGGCTGGGAGCTGGGGGGACGCAGACGGAGCGGGTTGGAGTGGCCGTGTCTCCGGCTCTGTGCGCGCCCACGCGGTGCCCACGTTCTCCTGTGCGGGCCTCTCCACCGCGCGAGACCTACGAGGACCGGCGTCCTGCCGCTCTGCTCTCCCCTTTTCTCGGAGGGCACACTGAGGCCGGAGCGGGGAGGCCGGGCCCGGGGTCCCCTGTTTGGGCCCCCGCCGCTTGCGGCACTGAGGGGCCTGGCCCCGGGAGCCTCCAGGACGTGGTCGCCGACCCATGGCCGTGGCCTCGGGATCGGCTTCCCCGAGCCAAGAGCAGGCACTTGCATCATTACGGCGCTCGGCATGGAAACACAGGGCATCTGGTGTCCGCCAGAGGAAAGGATGGGAAATAGTAGCCTTCTGTACCGGTGGCGGCTGAATTCCCTGGGGAGCAGCCAGGCCTGGCACAAAGCGTGCAACCTATGGGCAGTGAATTGGGCGCCTCAAGTCTGCTCCCAGAGAGTGTGAGCAGAGAATAATACAGCACCTCTGTTACTGAAGAGTGGATTCTTGAGGGCAAAGGAATATTGGAAGAGACCCCTCCGTAATTTCATAGTTTTAAGAGCCACGTCTCTCCGAGATCATTTCCCACTATTTGTCTCCAGACCCAGTCTCCTAATAGAGCCCAGATTCCACCCCTGGGCTCGAATCCTTAATACAGCGGTGCTCTGCCCTTTGGTGAAACACCTCCAGTGATCCATCACTGTTACTTTGCATTGCTTGGTGCTCTTTCCTTATTCCGCACTGAATTACAAAATAAAGAAGTCGGCAGTATGTGGCCTTGCAAGTTCATCACTGTTCACTATGGAACATCTTGGCATAACTTGATTCCCACCTCCTGTTTTTTTTTTTATTTTTTATTTTTTTGTATTACACACAGCAGATTACAATGTGTGTTTGTCAATTTCTTGTTTGTCCCCAGGAGTAAACATTATCTTGTTAATAATTTAGCAAGCATGTATTTTGTTGATTTACGCTCGCATATTTCTGAGTCCTGTGGGGCTGTGCTTTTTTTCAGCAGCTCACATTATATTTGCTTGCTTATGGCATTCAGTGCCTCTTAGGAACTACAGCAGGAATAAAAAAGGAACAATCATGTAAGCATAGGAAGTATAAAGTTCAGTTTTTTTTTTTTAAAGTTCAGTTTTTTTTTTAAAAAGTCATACTCTAATCTTTTATTTTTGTTTTAGTAGATCTTTTATTGAAGAAAATTGTATTTGAAAGCAAACTTCACCTTGTTTTGGGAAATATTAACTCCTTTAAGATTTTTTTTGTTTAAATATTAACTCCTTTTCTTTCTTTTTGTAATGTTTTATGATGTAGTTCCCTGGTTTCCATTTCTGACCCTCCCTATCTCTTGGCAGGTGGATTGGCATTTTGACTTTGTATCTCATGCACAGAGGGAAGCTGGACTGTGCAGGTGGAGTTCTGCTCAGCAGTTACTTGATCGTTCTTATCGTTCTCTTGGCAGTTATTATATGTACAGTGTCTGCCATCGTGTGTGTCAGCATGAAAGGTAAAGGATAGGAATTTATTGACATATAATTCAAATACCATACAGTTCACCCATTTAGAGTGTAACAAGTCTGTGAATTTTTAGTATATTCACAGAATTACACAGCCATCACCGCAATTCTAGTACATTTTCATCACCCCCAAAAGAAATCCTATACCCATGAGGGATCACTCCCCATTACCCCCCAGTTTCCTCAGTCCTAGCCATCCACTAATCTTTCTCTCTATAGATCTGCCTATTCTGGCTCATACAGTTGGAATCATCCACTATGTGGCCATTTGGTCTGGCCTCTTAAGCTTATCATGATGTTTTCAAGGTTTATGCACATTTTAGTGTGTGTCAGCTCTTCATTCCTCTTACGACTCAGTAATACATTGAATGGGGGGCTTCTGGGGGCTCAGCCGGTTAAGCTTCTGCCTCCTGCTCAGGTCATGATCCAGGGTCCTGGGATCAAGCCCTATGTCAGGCTGTGGGGAGTCTGCTTCTCTCTCTTTCTCTTTCTGTAACCCCCCCACACACACACTGTTCGTGCTCGCTTGCTCTCAAAGAAATTTTAAAAATTTAAAAATTACGTTGAATGGATTTGCCACATTTTGCTTATCCATTTGTCAGTAGTTGAACATTTAGGGTTATTACATTTTGGGGCTGTTACAAATAGTGCTACTATGAACTTTCACACAGGTGTTTTAGTATGGACAAGTTTCCACTTCTCTTGGATATATGTGGAGGCATGGAATTGCTAGATCATTTGGTAACCTTATGTTTAACATTTTGGGGAACTGCCAAACCGGTTTCCAAGCAGCTACACTGTCTTTCTTTCAGTTTATAATTTCAGTGTCTCTACACCCTTGGCAATACTTAACATTGTCCAATTTCTGATCTTAGCCATCCTGGTGTGTCTCATTAGTATCCTTGATGCGCATCCTCTCATCTGCTTACTGGCCATTCTTATATCATCTTTGGCGATGTGTGTACTAAGATCCTTTGGCCTATTTTAAGTTGGGTTATTTGTCCTCTTTATTAATGAGTTGTAACAGTTCCATCTATTCTTTTTTTTTTTTTTTTAATTTTATTTATTTATGATAGTCACACAGAGAGAGAGAGGCAGAGACACAGGCAGAGGGAGAAGCAGGCTTCATGCACCGGGAGCCCAATGTGGGATTCAATCCCGGGTCTCCAGGATCGCGCCCTGGGCCAGGGGCAGGTGCCAAACCGCTGCGCCACCCAGGGATCCCAGTTCCATCTATTCTTAATAACTATTGTCTTCTACATGTTACAGTTTTCTGTAGTCACTTCACTGCAAATGTTGGGGGCCTTCCTTGTATGAGTGCTCAGGTTCATAGGATGAGCTGAGCATGGTAGTGTGTTAGTAACTAAAACCTTGATCAGAGGCAGGGCTGAACACCATGCTGCCCTCCAGCACATTTCACCATTGCTTGAGTGGGGCTATGGATGGCATGTTTACACACTCCAGGAGATGGTAAAAGTACTGGGAGGGAATAGTTGATATACTGGGTGGCATGATCTTAATGCTTTGGAATGACAATCTGCAACTTAAAAGATGGGGATAGCTCATGGGGAGTGATAGAGAAATGTTAGTGGCCAAGTGTTTCATGGGAAACACCACAGGGTTTTGGAAAACTGGGAAGAGTGGCTTGTGCCTGCTTACAGAGAAATGTATGGAAAAGAGAGCTCTGTGTATTTTAGCATGCCCCTGGAAACATGAATGCATGAACAAATGTCTAGAGCAAGGAAGGCCCCAGTTTTGTGGTGTGCCAGTGCCCGCTGTGTGGCTTTACCACTGTGGAGTTGTGGTTGTAGTGTGGTGGTGTTTTTTAGAGAGTGTGAGTGGTAGTGGGGGGGCAAAGGGAGAGATAGAATCCCAAGCAGACTCTGCACTGAGCACGGAGCCTGATGCAGGGGCTCAACCTCATGACCCTGAGATCATGCCCTGAGCTGAAACCAGTAGTCGGACCCTTACTTGACCGAGCCACCCAAGAACCCTGTTTCGTCTTTTTTTTTTTTTTTTTTAATTTTTTTATTTATTTATGATAGTCACAGAGAGAGAGAGAGAAGCAGAGACACAGGCAGAGGGAGAAGCAGGCTCCATGCACCGGGAGCCCGATGTGGGATTCGATCCCGGGTCTCCAGGATCGCGCCCTGGGCCAAAGGCAGGCGCCAAACTGCTGCGCCACCCAGGGATCCCTGTTTTGTCTTTTTAAAGTAAACTCTAGGGCAGCCCAGGTGGCTCAGCGGTTCAGCGCTGCCTTCAGCCCAGGGTCTGATCCTGGAGACCTGGGATTGAGTCCCACGTCGGGCTCCCTGCATGGAGCCTGCTTCTCCCTCCGCCTGTGTCTCTGCCTCTCTCTCTCTCTCTCTCTCAGTCTCTCTCTCTCTCTATGGGTCTTTCATGAATAAATAAATAAAATCTTTAAAAAAAATAAATAAATAGGGGATCCCTGGGTGGCTCAGCGGTTTAGCGCCTGCCTTCGGCCCAGGGCGCGATCCTGGAGTCCCACGATCGAGTCCCACGTCGGGCTCCCGGTATGGAGCCTGCTTCTCCCTTTGCCTGTGTCTCTGCCTCTCTCTCTCTCTCTAAGTCTATCATGAATAAATAAATAAGAAATCTTTAAAATAAACAAACAAACTGTGACCAACATGGGACTCATGACCCCGAGATCAAGAGTTACATGCTCTACTGACTGAGCCAGCCATGTACCCTCGAACTATGGAGTTTTTTTTTTTTAAGATTTTATTTATTTATTCATGAGAGACAGAGAGGCAGAGACATAGAGGGAGAAGCAGGCTCCATGCAGGGAGCCCAATGTGGGACTCGATCTTGGGATGGGGATCATGCCCCAAGCCAAAGACAGATGCTCAACCGCTGAGTCACCCAGGCATCCCACTATGGAGCTTTTTAATGAAGTCTGAGTTTCTGAAAGATGAAGTATTTAGGTTGGTGTCCCTTTAGCGGTGGCATCATCTCATTTATTGGTCCTCTGTTTTCATGTCCTGTTCTGGTTAGGAGACCAAGTGTGCCACTGAAATAATGGGTTCAGATTTGAAGCGGGAATATAAGCTTTTTTTTCCCTTTAGTGTTTTTCTTTAGATATTTTTGGTGATATCAGGGCACATTCACACCCTGTAGTGGCTGGCCATGTTCACTGAGGCTCCTCTCCTAAGCACTTGCCTAATGCCTGCACCATCTCATACTCCCAGCCAGAGCTCAGAAAACATCTGACAGTATGTGTTAGGCATTCTGTGCCAGCTTTGTGTGTTCTGGGTGGGTTGCCTACCCAGTGGCCTCTTCCAGACAGAACCCAGTTTTATTTGGGACATTCCCCCGCCCCTCACATGTGAAATATGGTGTCAGAGAAGCCAACTCTCCACCCAGCTCAGGAATGATCCTCATGTGTCAGTGATTGGTTCAGGAATAGTTGTGTGACCCAGTTTGAGCCAGTGAAATTCAGGAGTTTTCCAGAAAGTTCTGGGGGAGTCTTTTCCTTGCTCCTCTAGGAAATAACCAAAACAAGACACTGTTTTCATTCTGGGTGATTCTGCAGAGGGATGAACTGCTGAATTCCTGGTGTATTTCCTCTCACAGCCAGGATGAGCTGACTGAAGAGGGCAGAGCTGTGAGAGACAAGAGATCTGTGATGCCTGTCTATCCAGTCCCGAAGCCAGTGCAGGAGGTCCCAGGGCCTTCCTCTTTGTACACCTTTTGTTACTTGTGGCTACAGATACTATGACTGAATTAAAAACAGTATTTTATGAATCATATTAGTTTAAATATCAGTTTGTTATAAATATCATATGCCTTATTAAAAATATTAAGTAAATTTCAATGAAAATGCCATAAAGTAAAAAAAAAAAAAAAAAGGCATGGGAAGAATTGTAACTAAGAGCCAATCTTTTTCATATATAATGGGGTTCTGTCATAGGTAAGGAAAAGACCAACCATCAGTAGAAAAATGGGCAAAGATCACAAATGGTAAAATAAATATAAATGGCTTTTTAAGTATGAAAAATGTGCAGCCTCAGTCAAAATAGCAAAGATTCACATAATACATTTGGTTGGTGAGGCTGTGGGACACCTGGGTGGCTCAACAGTTGAGTGCCTGCCTTTGGCCCAGGGCATGATACTGGAGTCCAGGATTGAGTCCCACGTCAGGCTCCCTGCATGGAGCCTGCTTCTCTCTCTTCCTCTCTCTGTCTCTCATGAATAAATAAATAAAATCTTAAAAAAAAAAAAAGAATCTTGATATTGTGGTAGTTTCTAGTTTTGATTTGAGAACCTCCCTGGTGAAATCGTACTGTTTCTACCATATGGGAGGTTTAATTAGGGAACGTCCAGCCTCATGACTACCATGTTTTGATGGCAGCAAAAGACACGCCCTCAAACTCCAGGGTGTGCCGTTCACTGTGTTTGATCCTGACTGTAAGACATTTCCTTGCATCTCCTCTGTATTTGTATTGGGAGCTCATTGTTTATCTCACATTGGAGAAGATTGCTGCAGTGTGTTGAGGTGTTGAACCAAAGAACTGTGACACAGGCCTTCCTTTTGTGATCTTTGTGTAAATGGTTCTGCCTGATGCAGACCAAGGCTATGCTGAAGACCTTGCATTCAGGGAGGAAGTTCTACTCATTAATTATGGGGCCTCAGTATCACAGCGCCCACAGGAGTCACACTTTGTCTTGGGAGGAAGGTCTCTTCTCTAAATAAAATAACAGTGTTTTCAGAGGTGGGTATGACTATACAAGGGAGAGTTTTTCAGTATCTTGATTTCTTTTTGGAATCCTACCCAGAACTCCATTTTCTGCTTTCTTATTTCCATCTTTATTTCATTCACCGAGTATCAGGCCCAGGTGCTTGTCAGGGCCTCATTCCTTACTTTGGAGCCATCCAGATGGTGTTTCTGTTTTTTTGGGTTAGCCACTATTATTAGCAGCAGACCCCAAATAGAGCGTGTGCTCTTTGCCCCTCAGAGAGAATGTGCTGTTTTGGTTGCCTTGAATTTTGACTTTGTGCCCAAACTGAGGCTGGATAGTGTCTTAACATTTTAAAGTGTGGGGCAGCCTGGGTGGCTTAGCGGTTTGGCGCCGCCTTCAGCCCAGGGCGTGATCCTGGAGATCCAGGATCGAGTCCCGCGTCGGGCTCCCTGCATGGAGCCTGCTTCTCCCTCCGCCTGTGTCTCTGCCTCTCTCTCTCTGTGTCTCTCATGAATAAATAAATAAAATCTAAAAAAAAAAAAAAAAAATTTTAAAGTGTGACTCTAAGTAATCCATCCTAATGGAAGGTGATTTTTTGGAACATAAAAGCTGTTTCCTCATCAAATCATTCTTTACATTTTAGATTGTCTTCATTCACTGTTTTGGAGTTTGTTTCCAGTATTTTTGTTTTAATCGTGGTATTTTTATATTGCTTAAATTGGTATTTATCACAACTTTTTCTCAGAGGGAGAGGGTTGATGTTTTACATCAGGAATTATAGCACACGGACCTCTACGGATACTTGGGTTTGTTTGAGACACAAGGTAAAAAGGCTCCGCCTGCACATTAGGCTGTAAGTGTTCTCACATGTCAGAATTTTTCATGTCCCAAAAGTGCAGACATTGGTGAGACAGAGAAGCCGGGACCATGCAGACCTGGATTGTGTTTTGTTTTTGTTTTGTTTCTTTTAAGATTTCATTTATTTATCTGAGAGAGAGAATTTGGGGAGAGGGAGAGAGAATCTCAGCAGACTCTCCGCTGAGTGCAGAGCCCGACTCAGGGCTTGGTCTTACGACCCTGAGATCATGACCTGAGCTGAAATCAAGAGTGGGAGGTTTAATTGACTGTGCCACCGAGGCACCCCCTGGGTTATGTTTTAGAAAGCAGTTACTAAGCTCTTAGCCTCAGTTTCCTTATTTGTAAAATGGGATAGTGACTATCTTTAGAGTCGTGAGGATTGCGGAATAATGGGTATAAGTCTTTCAGATGGTGCCTGAACACCATAGGTCTCAGGCAGATGGGGGAGTTATTTTCTAAAACTCAGGTGACCGTGTATGTCTGTTGGCCCAGGACAGCTGTGTTGTGTGCCGGTTGTCCCAGCATAATTATTAACACCTCCTTCTTCTCTCAGAAGTGTCCCAGTTTAGACAATGAGTATATCATCATCCTGGCTAGAACCTTGAAATATCTTGAAACCCTTGTCATTTCTAGGAAATGAATCTGAGGCTTTTTGTCCTCTTTCCATCATCACTTGGTCACTTGCTCTTAGCCTTACACATTGATTTCCAATTACAAGTAGAAGCTGCCAGACATGCCTCCAGTACTAACAGATGCTCTATGCACTGTTCTGTGGAAGGGAAGTCTCTGAGGGAGCTGGGTGCTAGATTGAGTATCTTCTGTGTTTCAGGAACCATCTGCAATCCTGGGCCACGGAAATCTATGTCCAAACTGCTTTACATCCGCCTAGCGCTCTTTCTGCCGGAAATGGTCTGGGCTTCTCTGGGGGCTGCCTGGATAGCAGACGACGTTCAGTGTGACAAGACGGTGGTGAACGGTATCATTGCCACCGTTGTCATCAGGTGAGGCATTCCGTCTTCTCTTTCCATTTCTTGTCTCAGATGCATTTGAGGTATAAGGAAAAAGACCTTTCTGAGTCACTGAAGATAGCCCACATCATTATGCATCTGTTGTCATTTTCTTTCTTGCTGGTTCTTATTCTTCTGCATTCCATCCATTCTATTATAAGAAGGAAGAAAACCCGAAGACCGGATCAAAGGCAAAAACTGAAGGCAGGATGAGAAGAAACATGGTATCAGGCAGGAACTGTGACAGGGACTCATGCACAGGACTCGGGATTAGAACCGATCTAGTTACTTTCCCTTCTGGACACTCGTGCTGACACTGCCCTTCCCGTGCCACACACTCAGGGACAGCAGAGGCCCTTTGCAGAGATGCATCTTCCCGAGGTACACGCATTCATGAACCACAGGGCCTGGCACACTGGGGACAATCTAGAAATACTTACACATGTGCATAAAAGAGCCATCAGAGTATCCCATAATGTGGCAAAGTTCTTTTGGTTTTACCGAGAAGAACTCCAAGGCCCTGAGGAGTTGAGGGCTTGGGTTGTGGTGAGTGGACCATGGAGAGCAGGTTCCAGCTATACACATGCCTGGGCTACAACTGCCTACCAGGCACCTCCTTTTTTTTGTGGTATTCACTTCTAAGGCTCTGATTTTGGGGGGGCCTGGATCAGCCATGGGCTCATAAAGAACTTTCTAGAAGAAACAAATTGCTCACCTCAGCCTGGTTCTAGGAGATCCACATTTTCCTAGGTATTGAGAGCCACAGCTGTACAGATGAAAAAACTGAACCCTGAAGAGGGAACCATGGCTCCTGAGTCTGCATGTGGGATCCAAGGTCATCACACCCTCTCTCTCTCTCTTTTGCAGCTGGATCATCATCATTTCCACTGTGGTCACCATCATCGTTGTGTTTGACCCCCTTGGGGGGAAAATGGCTCCCTATCCCTCTGCTGGCCCCAATCACTTGGACAGTCATGAGTCGAGCCAGCTATTCAGTGGCCTCAAGACAGCAGCTACCAGCGTGTGGGAAACCAGAATCAAGTTCCTGTGCTGTTGCGTTGGGAATGACGACCATACTCGAGTTGCTTTTTCGAGTACGGCAGAGCTTTTCTCAACCTACTTTTCAGTAAGCTGAAGGGGTCTGCTTTCGTCTCTTTTTCCTAAGTAAATGTCATGTTAAGATGAATCATCTGTTTGGAGCTAATCCCCTGTTCATGTAAAATACCTCTCGCACATGTGTAGTCTGTGGTGTGGCAGAGTCGGGGAGACCCTAGGGAGCATTAGCCCTGCTCTTACTGACCCTGTCTCTCTGGGTGATGCGTCTGGGTGTTGCTACCTGTCCATTACATTGTCCAGATTTTAAGTTGTTTTTAAGGAGTTAAATAATGGAACCCAGATATTTTGGGGATGATTTGCCAGTTGTCTGAATCCCGTGTCCTCCATCCAGCTGGTCTTCTGCAGGTGCCAGGCACAGGCAGTGTCCTGCATCCGAGGTGGTATCAGTCAGACCTTGTTTACTACGTCAGAGCATGATAGAAATGAGAGATTCTTCTGCTGGGTTTTTTTGGGGGGTGGGGGTGGGTTGAGATTATTCCTTTTTTTTTTTTTTAAAGATTTATTTATTTATTCATGAGAGACACAAAGAGAGAGGCAGAGACACAGGCAGAGGGAGAAGCAGGCTCCATGCAGGGAGACTGATATGGGACTCGATCCTGGATCCCAGGATCACAACCTAAGCTGAAGGCAGGTGCCCAACTCCTGAGCCACCCAGGCATCCTAAGATTATTCTACTTTTGTTTTTTTTTTTTTTTTTTAATTTATTTATGATAGTCAGAGAGAGAGAGAGAGAGAGAGAGGCAGAGACATAGGCAGAGGGAGAAGCAGGCTCCATGCACCGGGAGCCCGATGTGGGATTCGATCCCGGGTCTCCAGGATCGCGCCCTGGGCCAAAGGCAGGCGCCAAACTGCTGCGCCACCCAGGGATCCCAGATTATTCTACTTTTGAAGGGGAGTTTGAATATGTCATTATAGTGCCAGAAGGTGTTTTCGTTCCAGAGCAGTTTCTCCTGTGATTTAAAAATATTCATTTTCGGGATCCCTGGGTGGCGCAGCGGTTTGGCGCCTGCCTTTGGCCCAGGGCGCGATCCTGGAGACCCGGGATCGAATCCCACAGCAGGCTCCCGGTGCATGGAGCCTGCTTCTCCCTCTGCCTGTGTCTCTGCCTCTCTCTCTCTCACTGTGTGCCTATCATAAATTAAAAAAAAAAAAATACTCATTTTCTTTCACATCCAGTGTTTTTATGTAATATTCTCTGGTAAACTGTTGTGTTCAGTATTGAGATTAGGTAAGGGGGAGCAGTTCTCCTGACATCTTGCACACTGCTGGTCCTTCCTTGCCTCTTTGTGGGGGAGGATGTGGTGTGTCTGCAGGGCCCTGGGCTGGCCCTGTAGGCTGGCACCAGGCCACCACACATCTCCCTAAACTAACCATAAAGGAGTGCTTCGGTCTGGTCTTAAGATGGAAGAACTGATAGCTCAGGGGCCGCGTGGTCAGTGCCTGGTCCTTCCCTATGAGCTGGAAGTGCCTGGAGGCAGCCAAGGCATCCTCTTGAAGGAGACAGAAACAGTTGGGTGCATGAGACCCTTTCTGTTGTTTCCCTAGTTTGAGGTTCTTTCGGAGGCTTGCTGCGGCCAGTGAGAAGTTGAGCCTCTTAAATCTCTACTGGGGACTCTCTGAACAAAGTCACAACATCTTGAGCAAGAGTCTAAATTTGGGCTAAAATTGGCCATTACTACAAAGATGGTGAGCTTACTGATCCGTTTGCTCCCAACTATACAAAAGATGTGAAGTAGTAAGTAGTTAAGTGACTTGAAATGAAATTTGAAAATAAGAGCTCAGCAGTATTTGTTTCTCCGGTGGATTTGTCTGAGGGCAGGACAGTAAAAATCATTAAGCTAACGTGTAGGAGTCTTGAAAATACTTTTAAGGTGCCTCTTTTTTTTTTTTTTTTTTTTTTAAGATTTTTTATGTATTTATTCAGAGAAGTGGGGGCGTTGGGCAGAGACACAGGCAGAGAGAGAAGCAGGCTCCATGCAGGGAGCCTGACATGGGACTCGATCCCGGGTCTCCAGGATCAAGCCCTCGGCTGCAGGCGGTGCTAAACCGCTCCGCCACCGGGGCTGCCCTAAGGTGCCTCATTACACATAACTGTGTGTGTATGTGTGAACTGTATTAAACTGGGTTTTAAGGAACTAATGGGCAGTATCTGATGAGTTTCATGACAAGCTGCTGTTTTCATCCAGGACACCGATCTGGTGCCCAGCGACATTGCAGCAGGCCTCACTCTTCTCCATCAGCAACAAGACAATATTAGGAACGGCCAGGAGCCTGATGAGGTGATCAGCCATTCCCCAGGGCCCCCCCAGGTAAGCCCCTTTGTGTTGGGTTGTAAAGTTTTGACATTTATACCTATTTATACATCTTCAAAAAAACAAAACTAGCCAGCAACAATTTCAGAAGCAGTTGGCTTGGAATCTGATGTGTGGCTTCTGCTAGTTGTATCTCTCATCAGGTGAGGCATCTCCTCACCTGGAGCTCAGGTTGAAGGAGCCCATTCCTGGCCACTTCATTATTTTAGGAAATTGGCAACTGAAGTCTACATAGCAAAAATTCTTTCTGGGATGGGGCCTGTTTCTCCCTGGGTGTGTTTGCTTTCTTCTCTGCACCAAGGGAGCAGAGTTTTTCTGGAGTTGTTTTCCTGTCACAGATGTTCATGCTTCTGAAAGAGAAGGTTGCACCTGGATATATGTATTTCTCTGCATCTCATATAGACGCCCGGGTCTTCCATGCTTACTTATTGTTACAAGGGCCCAGTGGTCTGCTCTCCCCGTGTGCTTCTGGCACAGTCACTGGCTCGTTCCAGAATGAGGCACGAAAGTCATTAGGGATTTTTTTCCACCATACTTGCTGCATTCTTCTAAATGAGGGGTCTGTCTCAGTCTGTGTTTAAGGAGCAGTTTTCCTTGTGAAAGTCTGCCGAGAGGTCTATTCTGTGAGGAAAGGAAGGTCAAGAGTTCAAATCCAGGTTATGATCTTGTCCATAATGGGTTCCCTGAAACAAAAAGCTTTTTTTCTTCCGTTCCAGGAAGCTGATTTGGACGCAGAGTTAGCAAATTGTCACCATTACATGCAGTTTGCAGCAGCGGCCTATGGATGGCCCCTCTACATCTATCGGAACCCCTTCACAGGGCTCTGCAAGATTGGTGGGGACTGGTAGGTGGGCATGCCCGAGGCCCCCGCCTTCTGCTTGTCACTCCTATGGTGCCCACACTTCATCCTAAGAATAATCCTGTTTCTCCTTTCCAAAAACTTTGTTTTGAAATGTTTCAAAACTGTCAGAACAGTGCTGAGAACTCCCATAGATTCTTTATCTGGAGCCACCAATTGTGACTCATTGTAATCACATATGCTGTGTCACTCTTGCTTCCTCCCAAACCACTGGAAGTTTAGTGGCAGAGGCGTGCCCCTTATTTCCAACTGTTTCAGCCTCTGTTTCTTAAGAACAAGGACCTTTTACATAACTATGATATGGTTGTGTGCCAGGAGAGCTAGTATTAAGCAATACCTCATTTACATTTTGTATTCACATTTTTCCAGTTGTCCCAATAGTATCCTTTATGGCAATTTTTCCTCTACTTCAGGCTTATGCATTGCAGTTGGTTATCATGCATCCCTAGTCTTTAAGCAGGGGGAGGAGCAGATGGAGAGGGAAAAGCAGACTCCTGCTGAGCGGGGAGCCCCTTAAGGGAGGGGCTCAATCATAGGACCCCAGGATCATGACCCAACCCAAAGGCAGACGCTTCACTGAGCCACCCAGGTGCCCCTCATCCCTAGTCTTTTTCCGTTTGGAACATTGGTAGTTTCTTGTCTTGCATAATTTGACATTTTGAAAGGACAATCTAGGTATTTTGTGAATGGCCCTCAATTTGTATTTACCTGATGGTTTGTTCTGGATTAAAGTTGAGTTTACCTTTTTTTGGCAGGAATGTGCCAGGAAGAATACCATACCCTTCTCAGTCCATCATATCAGGAAGCACAAGATGCCAGTTTGTCCCATTCCTGGAGATTTGAGAGTCTCACTTGTTCTTAATAGAATTTAGTTCCGGAATTTTAAAAAATATTTTTTAAAATTTATTCATGAGAGACACAGAGAAAGAGAGAGAGGCAGAGACACAGGCAGAGGGAGAAGCAGGCTCCATGCAGGGAGCCTGATGTGGGACTCGATCCTAGGACTCCAGGATCAGGCCCTGGGCTGAAGGCGGCACTAAACTGCTGAGCCACCTGGGCTGCCCTAGTTTTCGAATTTTTTTTTTTTAAGATTGTATTTATTTATTCATGATAGACATATAAAGAGAGAGAGAGAGAGAGGCAGAGACACAGGCAGAAGGAGAAGCAGGCTCCATGCAGGGAGCCCGATGTGGGACTCGATCCCGGGACTGCAGGATCACTCCCCGGGCCAAAGGCAGGTGCTAAACTGCTGAGCCCCCCAGGGATCCCTAGTTTTTGAATTTTAAAACAGTAACATGATTCCAGAAGTCAAAACTTTAGTAAAAACTATGCACAGAAATAGAGCAGTTTTCCAGTAGCCAGAGTAAGTCCTGAAAATTGTGAACTCTGGTCCTTGTGTTTGCTGGGGAAACAAGGCAGTGGGGATTGACATTATCTGCTAAGTGGTACAGCAACTAATGCCTTTGCCTATTTTTTAGTTGTAGAAACAGGACAACAGAATATGACTTGGTTGGAGGTGATCAGCTCCACTGTCATTTTGGCTCCATCCTGCATACGACAGGACTGCAGTACAGGGACTTCATTCACATAAGCTTTCATGACAAGGTCAGAATAACGGTGTTTCATAACTTCTGTAGGGTCCCGGGATCCTTCAAGATAATGATGGAAGTTATAAGTTCTTGCCCCCCAAAAATATGTGTAGACACACACGCATGCACAGGCACACATGCGATTTGCATACTATTCCAGGGGGGCTTCTAGGCCCCACGTGGGCTTAACACTAGCTGGAGCCAGAAGTCTTCATAGGGATACCATCCTGTGTTGTTATGTAGCCCTCCTTCTGTTGAAGAACTGTTGCCAAGCTGTTAGTGATGGCAGACCGGCCTAACACGGCCCCATAGCTGCACGCTCTCCCTGTCAAGGCCTCACGCTTCTTTCCCTCACCTTCAGGTCTATGAGCTCCCCTTCTTAGTGGCCCTGGACCATAGGAAAGAATCTGTTGTGGTAGCTGTGAGAGGTACCATGTCTCTCCAGGTAAGGAGCCTGATGCTCGGGAGCTGGGGACAAGGGGTGGGGTGAACAGTGAGCTGCAGGTGCCAGGAGGCCCATAGGAAATGAGGATAGAGGACACATCAGTTAGAGCAGCAGAAAACACCGTTGTAGAAAATGCAGAAGCCGCCCAGTCTTGTGAAATTCTCCCTTTGGAAAAAAAATGAATAGTCATTTCCTTTTAAGTGAGAAATGCCAGAAACAACCATCAGGGTTAGGTTCCCCACTCGAGGAGCTCCTCCAGAGGCTCCCACTAGACTCCCCTGAGCTGCTCCCCTTGCCCCTCCCCTCCTGGCTCTCCCTGCAGGGGCCTCGGGACCAGCCATGTGTCCGTCCAGAGCCAGCAAGCTGCCTTCAGGCCTGCCTCTCCCCGCTTCTCTGCCCCATGGAGCTACTGGGTGGCTGCTTCTCTCTGATTTTGTGTCATGCTGTCTGGTTTGTTTTTGGCCCTTCTTCAGTCTCATTTCCTGGTTCTCACTTCCTTGCTGACCCGGAAAGCATACTGAGACACCACAGTGTGAGCCCTCACCCGCTGTAGCGGAGGGCTTGCAGCTCAGGGTGGCAGCCAGGACCCCGCACCTAGAAAGCAGGACGCCTCACCTTCTCCAGGTCCTGTTTCTAGTAATTCTGCAGCATCCCCCAGTTGGCCCCTGAAGGAACAGTGGAGTTGTCCTCACTTTGTCTCCTGGCTTCCTCCTCAGGTCTCTCTGCTTGTCTCTAATTCGAGGTGCTACGGCTCTGATTGTGGCCCTGCTCCCCTTCCTGGGCCAGGGAAGCAGTTTTCTATCTTGGTCCCTATCTCTGGTCTTCCCCAGTCAGTCCTCATACTGTCCACAGAGAACTTTTTCTAGAACATGTTTCAGATGTTACCACTGCTTCTTAGAAACTTCCCTTGCCCCCCATTACATTTTTTTTTTTAAGGATTTAAGAGAAAGAGCATGTGAGCTGGAGGAGGGGCAGAGGGAGAGCGAGAAGCAGACTCCCCGCTGAGCAGAAGCCTGATGTGGGGGCTCAATGCCAGGACCCTGGGATCCAGGACCTAAGCCTAAGGCAGACCCTTAACCAACTGAGCTGCCCAGGCACCCCACCCTCATTACTTTTTAATAGAAAATTCGTATGTCTTATCACAGCACTGTTGGTGCTTTGTGACCTGACCCCAGCCTGCCTTGCCAGTTCCTACCCTGCACTCAGCTTGCCAGTGGTTCTCCAATGCCCCAAAGGCCCCTTGAGCTTTGCAGGGTCTAGCTATGGAGTCCCGCCCCCAGCAGGTTAACTGTACTGGGTCCTGGGGATACACCCGCCTCTTGGGCTCTGCCCTCAGCCCCTCTTAGCACCCATGTGCCTGGCCATTGCCAGCTTCTTTTTTAATTTTTTTTTTTTTAATTTATTTATGATAGTCACAGAGAGAGAGAGAGAGAGAGGCAGAGACACAGGCAGAGGGAGAAGCAGGCTCCATGCACTGGGAGCCCGATGTGGGATTCGATCCCGGGTCTCCAGGATCGCGCCCTGGGCCAAAGGCAGGCGCCAAACCGCTGCGCCACCCAGGGATCCCGTGCTTCTTTGCTCAGATGCTCTGCCTTGAGTCCTGCCAGCCCCTTAGGTGAGCATTGCCCACCTCTTTCTGTTTCCTGAGAGCAAGTTTTTCCTTTAGTCTCTGCTTAGTCTGCCACCTCCTCCAGGAAGCTCCCCACCCGCCACCCCTGTCCTACAGCACACATACCCCCTCTGATGCATCTCTTACCCTCCCTTAGGTTTCAGTGATCTGTTGGTAGCCCCTTGAGGACAGGAACCATGCTTTGTTCAAAACCTAGGTACAGGGCTCTCTCCTTCGTGGGTACTTAGAAGAGGTGTGCAGTGAGGGAAGGCAGAAAGTGTGTCTTAGCCACGTGTCGTTCCCCCCACACACACACACTCTGGGTCCCTCAGGAGCTTCCTGGCCACCTGGGTTTCCCTCCCTCAGCAGTGTGACCCAGAATGCTGGCCCTCTCTGCCATCCTTCAGAGGGACCTGCCCCCAACCTCCACGCACAGTCCATCCCAACAGCCTCTTCCCTTGTACTCTTTGTAGGACATCCTCACGGACCTGTCAGCGGAGAGTGAGACCCTCAGCTTAGAATGTGGGGTGCAAGACTGTTCGGCACACAAGGTACAAGCCCTGGGGTGTGTGTTCAGGAATGTTCCATTAAGGAGAAGCTCAAAAGGGTCAGGATTTTTCCAACTCTGAATCTCTGTGAATGCTAACCCTACAATAGATAGCTACCATGTGCCAAGTGCTGTTCAAAGTAAGGGCTTTTTGTTCTTTTAGTAGAAATTCTCATGGCAACCTCTCGAGGCTGCTTTTGTTTTTTAAGAGGAAGGAGCAGATTCAGAGCCATCAAGGGACGGCCAGAGGCCACACAGTTATGAACCCCAGTTGAATGCTCTTCTTCCCTTGATGGGAGTAATATATTGTGAAGAGAAGCTTCACCATGTGGTAAAGAGAGCTACACCATGTGACCTCCTCTCAGCAAGGTACAGGGCAGCATCCAGCACACAAGGCCCTCCCGCCCTGTGCCCCCCAGAGGGGCAGCCACCCACAGCACTGCCCTGTCGTCTGGCAGGTTTCCTCTGCCCATGTCACAACACAAGTTCTCGTTTCATTATTACTGTGTTGGTTGGGTGGGGGAGGCTCCTCCTCAAGGGACAGAAATAGCCTTCCTAGAGCAGAATTGTGTTTTAAAAGGTTTTTAATTATGTAACATGATATTTATCATTGTAACCATTTGTAAGTATGCATTCAGTGGTGGCAGATAGTTCAGAATGCTGTGTGTCTGTTACCACCATCTGTACTCAGAATTTTTTCATCATCCCGGACATGAACTCCTTCTCCATTAAGGAATAGCTTTTCCCTCCACTCCCGCAGCCCCTGGTCACCTCCATTCTAGTGCCCCCTGCCCACACCCCAATGTGCTTGCTCTAGGGAACTCACAAAAGTGGAATCAGGCAATTGTTTGTCCTTTCATTGAGCATAGTGTCCCCAAGTTCAGTCCAGGCCGTAGCACATGTCAGAGTCCCCTTCCTGGTCTGGCTGACATCCCACTGTGCACAGATGACCTTTGGTTTATCCATTTGTTCACTAATGGACTGCTGTCAGCGCTGTTGCTGGGAGCAGGGATGGACAGACTACCGTTTGAGTTCCTCCTATTGGTTCTTTAGGGAATCTCCGAGGAGGTGGGATTGCTGGGTCTTGTGTATCTGCTGTGTTTAACTTTTTGAGGAACCACGAGCTATTTTCCTGCAGAGCTACCCCATGTGACATCCTCCCAGCAGGGCACAAGGTGCATGTTCTCCACATGCTCAAGGACACGTACCTTCTGGTTTTTGATTCTTCTAGCCATCCTAGTAGGTGTGAGGCAGTATCTCACTGTGGTTTGGGTTCGCGTTTCCGAGATGATGGATCAGCTTAGAGCAGAGTGTTGACACATTTGAGGGAATGATTTGGTCCCAGGGGTTACAGCAGCTCCTTCTGGGGAGAGGGATGTTGAGGTGCAGGGCAGCAGGTCTGTGCTGTTTTTATATACTCTGAGTGTTTTTGACCCAAAACATGCATTGCTATCATTGTAATCATGTTTTGTAAGTAAAATGTTTAATCTTTATAAAATACATGTCAAAACCAGAGTGTAGCTGATGGAGCGACAGTGTCCTGCCTGGACGGTTTGCAATGTGGAGCCAGACTGGAGGCTCTTCTGCCACCAGTTAGAAGCATGATGGTCCTGGGAATGTGAATTTTCCCCTCTAACCCTTAGGTGTCTTTTTGTGCCTCAAGTCACAGAAAAGTCCGGTTTAACTACTGGGCACATGTGAAGAAAAACACAGAAAAATGTTAAACTTTTTACAGAGACACATCAACTAGCCAACCACAAAATACCGGTCAGGTTTCAGTGGGCTGGGCCGCGGCTCTGTTCTTAGAATCTGCCCTCTGGTCGAGCCTTTGTGCATCCACCCTGTGCGCTCTAGGTCCCGTTCCTGCCAGGAACAGCTACTCCCTCGGGCCAGGAAGGCAGCAGTGTGATGCCTGAGGGCGTGAACTCTTGCTCCCTGCTTCTGGCTTTGCATGTACAAGTTTTGTCTGATACTGGCCAAAATAGCCAGAGTTTAAGGCTACGCAGCTGAACGCAATCTTGACCTTCATGTGTGTGCGACACACACCAGGGCCTGCAGCCATGGCCATTGTGTCCAGGTCACATTTGGCTATACCTGACCTGAACTGGACACATGGACACTGGTCCCTGACGCATGTGGGAGGTGACTGCCCTGCTGGCCACAGGGAAGGCAGGGAAAGTGCTGTTCACAGATGCTAAACCCTGCAAATCTCTTTTTAGCTTCTCTTGTATGCGGCCAGATTCAGTCTTCTCCCACAGAACTCAGTAATGACCCACTTGGGAATTGGCAGGAACGTTCCAGGCAGTGCCAAGTCTCCCATCTCAATGCAGGATTTCTCCCCCTTGGTCCTGTGAGAAGACAGGCCCATCTTGTCAGTCTGCATGGTGCTCTCTCCATTGAAACTGCTTTGTTTTCAAGAAATCTGTTTCTTAGGACAGCTATACTTGTTAGGAGGTCTTAAATTTTATTTTTTGATATTAAAACCTGACCGCCCCTAGGACTCGGCTTCCAGTGGTCTCAGTTTTGCCTCTGCAGAAACCAGATGCTTAATCAATTATCGTCAGTTCGGAACTTTTATGTTTTAATATCACATTACAAGATCAGTCTTTTATAATCTAAATCTAAGTCATTGGGACTTTGCTGAACTAAACCGTGCTAAATGCATGCAGCAAAATGCCACGTAGCTACTGAAAAGCCATAGAAAGATCTGTTGACGTGTAAAGGTGTTGTCGATGTCGCCCCATCCTTAGTTTATGGAAATATTCATAGAGCATCCACTCTTTGCCAGCCCTGCATCAGGTTCCAGGAACACGGCGGTGGGCGGCAGCTGCGGCCGCTGATTCCCCCTCATGCTCCTCACAAATAAGTGTGCACACAGTAATCCTGCCATGTCATGATGGAGCCTGTCTCTTCTGATGACCAATAGCCACCTTCTCTTGTCTGCGTTTTTAGGGGATTTCTCAAGCTGCCAGATATGTTTACCAGCGCCTCGTCAACGATGGGATTTTGAGCCAAGCATTCAGCATCGCTCCCGTGAGATTTTAATTTTTCTTTAATTGTTGTCGTCCACGGTTTGCTTTTTTTAAAAAATTTGTAACCCTGCCATGTTCTGCTTCTGTCCTGTAGGAGTATCAGCTCGTGGTGGTGGGGCACAGCCTGGGGGCGGGCGCCGCAGCCGTGTTGGCCATCATGCTCCGGAACTCATACCCGCAGGTCCGGTGTTACGCCTTCTCCCCACCCAGGGGGCTACTGAGGTACTTGCTCTGCGTCAAGCCTGGGCCATGGTGCTCCACACTGGGCTTTTCTTTGTGATTTCATTCTGCTTTCTCTTCCTTGGCACCAGTTTGTTTCAGGCCCTGTTCAGTTGAAGACTGAATATCAGCCTTTCATAGGTCTATGTGAGCGGAGCTCTGCTGCCTAAATGAGACAGCACTAAGGGTTTGTTTTTTAAATGGAGATGCACCTGACCTGTAGCATTGCTTTCGTATCAGGAGCGCAGCGGTAATGACTTGGTATTTGTATATGTTGTGAAATGATAACATGACAGGAAGTCATGTTAACACTTACCACGTTAACATAGTTACAGAATTTTTTTGCTTGTGGTAAGAACCTGTAAGACTTGTTCTCTCAGCGGCTTTCCGACACGCAGTGCAGTATCATTAACTTGAGTCCCCGTGCTGCGTACTCTACGCCCGTCAGTCTCCATGACTTATTTATGACTGGGAGTTTGTACCCTTTGGCTCCCCTCACCTACTCCACAAACCCATGTGTTCTAGATCTTTGAGCTTGGTTTTTAGTTTGGGGTTTTTTTTAGATTTACATGAACGGGAGATCATACAGTATTTGTAAAGATAAATGAGTCTGCCTCGCTTATCTCACATAGCATAATGCCTTCGGGTCCATTCATGTTGTTGCAAATGGCAGGATTTCCTTTTACTCTATTCTGTTTTCATTCTGTTTTCTGGCCACTGTGTATGCATATGCACGCACACTGTTTTGTCCATTCATGTGCTGATGGACACTCATGTTGTGGTTTCCATGTCTTGGCTCTTGCAAATAATGCTTCAGTGCACCTGGGATGTGGACATCTCTTTGAGTTAGTATTTTCTTTTTTTTGGATACATACCCAAAAATGCAATTGTTAGATGATAACGGTAGTTTTTTCAGTTCTCTGAGGAACTGCCATAGTGTTTTCCACAGCAACTATGCCAGTTTACATTCCCACCATTAATGCACATGGGTTCCCTGCTCTCCATCTCTTCACCAACACCTGGGGTTTCTTGGTTTGGGGGGGGCTTTTTTTTTTTTGTAAGATTTATTTATTTGTTTATTCATGAGAGACAGGGAGAGAGAGAGAGAGGCAGAGACACAGGCAGAGGAAGAAGCAGGCTCCATGCAGAGAGCCTGATGTGGGACTCAATCCCGGGTCTCCAGGATCATGCCCTGTGCTGAAGGCGGCGCTAAACTGCTGAGCCACCCAGGCTGCCCTGTTTGGGGGCTTTGTTTTTGTTTTTGATACTAGCCATTCTGATAGATGTGAGGTGGGATCTCATTGTTTTTTGTTTTTTTTTTTTTTTAATTTTTATTTATTTATGATAGTCACAGAGAGAGAGAGAGAGGCAGAGACACAGGCAGAGGGAGAAGCAGGCTCCATGCACCGGGAGCCTGATGTGGGATTCGATCCCGGGTCTCCAGGATCGTGCCCCAGGCCAAAGGCAGGCGCCAAACCGCTGCGCCACCCAGGGATCCCTCATTGTGGTTTTGATTTGCATTTCCTGATAAGTAGTGATGCTGAGCACCTTTCTGTGTAACTGTGGGTCATATGCATGTCTCTTTTTGGGAATCTCTATTAATATCCTCTGCCCATTTTTTTTAATCTTACTGTCTTTTTTGCTGTTGGGTTGTGTGAATTCTTAATATATTTTGGGTATCAACCCTTTTCAGAGATGAGATTTGCCCATGTTTTCTCCCATTCCTTAGGTTGCCTGTTCATTTTGTTGGTGGTTCCCTTTGCTGTGCAGAAGCTTTTCCGTTGGATGCAGTCCTTTTTTATTTTGGCTTTTTTTGCCTTTGCTTTTAGTGTCAGATCAAAAAAAATTATCACCAGGACACATGTCAAGTAGTTTATTGCCTGTTTTCTTCGAGTTGTTTTATGGTTTTAGGTCTTTTTTTTTTTTTTTTTTAATTGAAAGATATTTTATTGGCTTTTAAAAGACAAATGCAAATGAGAATATCTTACTCAGAAAATTAATTTTCAAAAGTGTCTTAAATGAAATAAATATAATATCTAATACAATCTCTTCCTGTAAGAATCTCTAAGATGGCAATGCTATAAAAACCAAGCTTCTCAACTGAGAATCCCTAGAACTGGCATGTCCCTTAAAAAGAAAATAAAAAAATTTTCTTTTCTTTTTTTTTTTTTTAATTTTCTTATAAAGGACATGTGGAATACTCATTTTTTAAAAATCTGTCCTAAAACAAGCTATCTTTAACACTCAAATTTTCTCTATATATTAAGTTCACTTAATTTTAAATTAATGAAAAGATATCCAGACAGTTTCTAAGAAAACAACGCAGAAAGTAATTTATGCATGGTTATTTACAGAAAGAGTCTGCTAAAGAATAATGTAAATATCATGTTCAAAAATCTGACAAAGCTTTTCTATAATCGGTTTTAGGTCTTATATTCAAGTCTTTAATCCATTATGAGTTAATTTGTGTGTGTGTGTGTGTGTGTGTGTGTGTGTGTGTGTGTGAGAGAGATGTGAGATGGGGTCCAGTTTCATTCTTTTGCAAGTGGCTTCAGTTTTCCCATCACCGTTAATTGAAGACACTGTTCTTTCCCCATCAGTATATTTTTGGCTCTTTTGTTGTAAAGTACCTCTGGGATCTGTATCTGTTTTGTGCCAGTACCATACGGTTGTGATTACTGTGGCTTTGTAACAGTCTGAACTCAAGGAACATGAGGCCTCCAGCCTGGTTCTTCCTTCTCAAGATGGCTTTGGCTGCTTAGGGTTTTTTTGTGGTTCCACATAAATTTTAGGATCAATTGATCTGTTTCTTGAAAAATGCCATTGGAATTTTGATAGGGATTGCACTGACTCTAGGTTTCTCTGGGTAGTGTGGACATTTTAACAGTATTGATTCTTCCAGTCCAGGAGCACAGAACATCTTTCTATTTGTGTCTTCAGTTTCTTTCATCAGTGTCTTACTACTTGTGGGGTACACGTCTCCACCTCCTTGGTTGAATTTCTCACTTCATATTTTTTTTTTCACTACAGTTGTAGGTGGGATTGCTTTATTTTTCTGATAGTTCATTATTACTTTATAAAAAAGAACAGATTTCTGTACATAGGCATACCTTGTTTTGTACTTTGCAGATACTGTTTTTTAAATTTTTTTTTAATAAATTAAAGATTTTGGCAACCTTGCCTTAAAAGCAAGTCTATTGGAGCCATTTTTCCAACAGCATTTGCTCATTTTTTTTGTCTGTGTCACATTTAATAGTTCTTGCAATATTTCAGATTTTTTTCATGATTTTATATTTTGTTAAGCTGATCTGCAATCAATGATGACTTCCTGAAAACCCCCAACAGTGGTTGGCATTTTTTAGCAATAAAATATTTTTTAAAGTATGTACATTGGTTTTTTAGACATGTTATTGCATGCTTAATGGACTGCAGTGTAGTGTAAACATACCTTACATGCACTGGGAAAACAAACAGTTCATTTTACAGTATTGCAATATTTGCTTTACTTCAGCAGTCTCTAACTGAACCTGCAAGACTCTCAAGTTATGTCTGTATTGATTCTGTATCCTACAACTTTACTGGATTTGTTTACTGATTATTTTTTAAGTGTGAAAAGTACATTTTTCTTTTCTTAACATACTTAATCCTATATAATCTTTTGCCCTGATTATAAAAGAAATTTGTGCTACAATTAAAAAAGAAGGGCGCCTAGGTGACTCCGTCGGTTAAGCATCTGACTTCGGCTCAGGTCATGATCCTAGGATCCTGGGATCAAGCCCTGCATTGGGCTCTCTCCTCAGCCTTGAGTCGGCTTCTCCCTCTGCTCCCCTTCCCCCCTACTTCCTGTTTGTGCTCAAATAAATAAATAAAATCTTTTTAAAAAATTAAGAATAAGATGGAAAAAAGGGAGGAAAAAAATTCATATCCATCATAGAAATTTCAGAAAATATAAAAAAGTGGAAAGATCAAAGATCTACCCAGAACTCACCATTATAACTATTTAGGTTTGTTTACTTCCATCTCTGTGTGTGTATTTTACAAATTAACATGATATTCTATATACACTATATACTTATATTGTTTGAGAACATGTTTTTTATAGAACTCATTAGTATTCTATCATCTGGTTATACCATTTTTATCCTACCACTGTGGGATATTTACATTCATTTTTTCTATTATTACAAGTAATTGTCACATATATAAATATTGATGTACCTTTTAAATGTTTAGTTCTTTTTTTAAGATTTTTCTTTTATTTTTTTTTATTTTATTATTTGAGAGAGAGTGCGAGAGCACAAGGAGCAGAGAGAGAGGGAAAAACAGACTCCTCACTGAGCAGGGAGCCCAACGTGGGGCTCAATCCCAGGGCCCCAGGAGCATGACCAGAGCCCAAGTAGATGCTTCACCGACTGAGCCATCCAGGTGCCCCTAAGTTCTTTTTAGATTAAAATATATATACTTGTACATATAAAAAGACACGAGTAATTTTTTAAAATAACAATTTGTAAGTTGTGAAACATTAACATAAAACATTTTTGAGGGACACCTGGGTGGCTCATCTGGTGAGCATCTGCCTTTGGCACAGCATGATCCTGGGATCTGGGATCAAGTCCCACATCAAGCTCCTTGTGGGGAGCTTGCTTCTTCCTCTGCCTGTGCCTCTGCCTCTCATTATGTCTCTCATAAATAAATAAAATCTTAAAAAAAAACCAAAAACATATTTTTGAGAACAATAAGTAAATGTCCATACAGGTTGTATGCATTTTGCTGTGGTTGCCTGGGGTTGGAGGTGGGACTGATTGCCAAGGGATACAGGGAGCTTTTGGGGGTGATGGAAATGCTCTTTATCTTAATGGTGGTGGTAGTTAAACAGCTACATGGATTTGTCAGAACTGGTTGTACACATATGGCAGGTGGTTTTGCTGTCTACTTCAGGAAAGTGAGCTGTGTGAAAATACTTTTGCTTGAAAAGTAGCTTTACCACCTATAGACACATAATAGTTTGGATTTGTATGGTTTTGAAATTTAATTTTTTTGAAATGTATTATTTTTAAGATTTTATTTGACAGAGAGCGCACAAGCAGGGGGAGGGGCAGAGGTGGAGGGAGAAGCAGGCTCCCCACTGATCAGGAGCTCCATCCCAGGATTTTGAGATCATGACCTGAACCCAAGGCAGGTGTTTTACCGACTGAGCCACTGAGGTGCCCTTATTTTTTTGAAATTTATCCAATTAGAATTGTACTTAATTTACCCTGTGACTTCTCTTTTTTGTTCCACATTATGTTTGCTGCCTGTAAGATGTGATCCTGTCAGTTCTGGTTCTGTTTCGTCCTATATCCATCACAAAGGTTTGTTTTGCTGGTGATGGTCATTGGTTGTTTGGACCCTCTCTGGGTGTAGACCGAGGGTGGGGGGGTGTTACTGGATCACGGAGTGTGCGTGTGCGCATGCCCCGCCTCTGCATGTGAATGCCCCTTGCTCTACAAAGGGGCTCTGCCACTGTCCTTTGGCCTGCAGCGGATGGGAGGTCACCTCATTCCACATTCTCACCAACCGTTAATCTCAGATTTAAAACTTTCCCAGTCCAATGGGCACATAGTGATGTTTCATCGTGATTTAACTTACATATCCATGATTGCTAACCAAGTTGGTTCTCTTTTCAGGTCTTTATTGGCTGTTGAGTTTCCACTTTTGTGATGTTCTTTTTGGCCATTTTTCCGTCGGGTCGGTTCTTCCTCTCATTGATTTGTAAACACATATATTCTGTAATCTGTTTTTTGTGGCTGCAAGTTCTCTGTCATGAATATGCTCTCTCCTGGTCCTTGGTGTGCTTTTTTCCTTGAGTCCTGTCTTCAGGTCATCACTTCTTAATCGTAACACTAATTTGTCTATCTTCCCGTTTATGATTTTTGTATCGTAAGGATCTGGACCTTGTGTCCTCTACTCTTTTAGTCTGGCCTTTCAGCTTTCTGTCAGTCTCTTTGTTTCACTGAGTTTCTGTTTGTGGTGTGAGGCAGGGAACCAGTTTTATTTCCTCTGCACATGGCACATTATCATAACCCCTACCCTACTGCTGACATCAAGTGTGGGCATCCACTAGTGCAAATCCTTTTACTTTTGAAAAAGCATCTTGGCTATCCTTGGCCCTTGACATCTCCATGTCAGCTTCAGAATCAGTTTGGTAAATTCCGTGAACTAAAAGCTTAGAATTTTTATTTCAACTGCCTCTATTTTGTAGGTAACGGACATTGAGCTTTCCTACCTTTGAACATGAAATCACATTTCAAACTTCAGGGAGTCTTTAGTGTCTTTCAGTTGAGTTTTATGATTTTCTACATCTTTTGTTGTCATAGATCAGTCTTCTGAGAAATTTGCCAAGATTTTGTATCCAACAGCCTCATTAAATCTGTTTATTAGTTAGAATTCATTTTCGGATGCCTTTTTTTTTACTCTATAAACTAATTTCATGAATGACAGTTTTATCATCCTTTTGCCTTTGGGGTTTGATAGGATCACCATTATCGGTCCCCTCCACGCACCCCCGGGTATACAAGGATCTTTTTGTCACTATGGTTTTGCCTTTTTTGATGCCATATAAATGGAATCCTACAATGTGCAGGATTGTGTTGCATTTCTTCTACTCAGTAAGATGCATCCAGGTTATGTGGACATTTGCTTTATTCTGAGTGTATGATCTTCAGTGTATCTCACTTCGAAGTTGTAGATTCTCCAGTCTGTGAAGGTTTACAGAGTGCCTCTGCTGTGTTCTCACACTCTTTCAGGGCCTCCCAACAGATGGGTGGCACCTCCCTCCACTTGATCTTGTTGGGTATCTCCAACCTCTTGCTCCTACCTCTGTATCTTTACTTTTAGTGCTACAATCTAGATAGTTCTTCAGATCTATTTACTTGGTCACTGGTTCTCTCTTCACTGCTTCTAATGATCTGTTAAATGGAATTGGAATTTTCATACAAAAATTAAAAATCAAAATTAAGTAGTATAAGCCACCATTTAATCAGCTTCCATAATTTGTTAACATAACCAATCTTCACGTACACACCCTACTTCCCACACATCCCTGTGGCTAGAGTACCTTGAAACAAATCTGAGACCTATCATTTCATCTGTAAATACCCTGGGGGTCCTTAAAGCAGAGAGCACTTGGAGAAAATTTGATTCCAGTAATTGGTCATGTTCTCCCAATTATCTCCTAAATGTTTTACAGTTGATTTTTTTAAATTCCAAACAAGGATATAGTGGATTTGCCTTGTAACTACTTTTTTGTTATTGTTTTTAAATCAGATTTAATAGCCTATGTACAGGGAATCCACACAGACATGGAAATAATGTAATTCTCCTTTAACATACAGATATTTCAGTTCCGGGGCCCCTGGGTGCTCAGTCGGTTAAGCATCTGCCTTTGGGTTGGGTCATGATCCCAGAATTCCAAGATGGAGTCCTGCATGGGCTCTGTGCCCAATGGGGAATCATCTCCCTCTGCCCGACTCACTCGTGCGCTCTTGCTCTTTCAAATAAATCTTAAAAAAAAAAAAAAAAGACATTTCAGTTCCCTCTGTATCTGAAACCACATTACTTGTTCTGGAGAATCCACATTCTGGATTTCTCTTGTATACTCACTATGCTGCTTCCCATGTTCCTCTGCACTACTGGCTGTACGTCCTAGAAAATGGTAATCATAATACATGGTAGCCGTGGCGTGCTCTGACAAACTTATATAAGAGCTGCAGTGAATAGCCTTTTGCATCTCTTTACCATTTTGCCAAAGCGTCTTTGTTAGATTCCTCCAAGTGGGGTTCCTGGGTCAAAGGATACAAGCATAGGCTTGATTTTGATCTGGTTGATGGATGTTGTGGCTTTACTAGAATCTGGAAATGTGTTGCTCTGGTTGGAGTCTCTCCATTTTATTTCTCTTCCCCTTTAAAGAGTAGAGAACAGTTTTATTCTCTGAAACTTAGCTCACTGACCTTGGCAGAGTGACCTGATTTCTCTTTGTGGAGTTCTTTATGGGCAGTATAATCCTCAGACCTCACTAATTTTTATTTTTCTGAAATTTCAGCAAATCCCTTTATGAATACTCTAAGAATTTCATCGTGTCACTTGTCCTAGGCAAGGATGTCATTCCCAGGTGAGTCCACTGGATGCTTCATCTGGGTTTGGGGTGGCTGAAAGGCCAAGTTCTGAGCCTCAATCTGGTCTTTTGCTAAACAGGTTAAGTGTGACTAACCTGGAAGATTTGAAGAAGAGAATCTTGCGAGTGATTGCTCACTGTAACAAGCCCAAGGTAACTTGGGGTGCCTGTGAGAGGATCTAAGGAGTCTGCGGCTGTATGTGCCAAGGAGAGGATATTTCTAAATTCAGAGCCTCTTAGACCACAGCATTTGATGCTGTTGCCTGAAGCTCTCTCTACCTTCTGTACAGATCTTTGGCATCCTATAACGATGCTGAAGAAAGCAAACGGCTCAGTCATGAGATGTCACAGTCAGAATACTGACTAGAACCATCCCTGTCCTAGTTAGGTGATTTACCTTCTCATGCTTTCTTAGCCCTGTCTTGTGACCAGCAGTATTTGGATGCTTTTGGTCTCAAAGCTTAGAAAAAAAGGCTCCCAGAGTTTAAGAAGAACTAGCAAATTTATACAGTGGATTATTCTAGTCACTAGAAATGGTGACATAAGTTTATGTTTACCAATAAAGATATCTATGATGTGTTGAAGTTTTAAAAAGGGCAGATTTAAAAAATTCTTAGCGATGTGATCCAAGGCAGGGGATATAGAGAAGTTTTTAACCTGTTTTCTAGCATTTCTTTGATGCTACTCAGAAATTTTAATTTAAAATAACTTTCTCCTTACCCACTACCCCCCCAATCCAGAGTTTTAAAAATTAATAAATCTCTTTAAGGAAAAGTCAAGCTGGTTGGCAGAACTACCTGAAAAGAATGAAAAATGATAATGATTTTTCCTCAAAATCTGCAGGATTTGGTTTTCACATATTACTTCAAGTCTGATATGGCTTCACTGGCCAAGAGACACAGGAGGTCGGGCCACTGACCTCCACACTCCTAAGACCCAGGATTTATTTATTTTTTAATTAATTAATTAATTATGATAGAGAGAGAGAGAGAGAGAGGCAGAGACACAGGCAGAGGGAGAAGCAGGCTCCATACACCGGGAGCCCGACGTGGGATTCGATCCCGGGTCTCCAGGATCACGCCCCGGGCCAAAGGCAGGCGCCAAACCGCTGCGCCACCCAGGGATCCCCAAAACCCAGGATTTAAAGAGACCACTGGTCTGAGCTCTGAGGATCACGGTCCCTAAGCACAGGTTTCTGGGTCCAGGGTCTGTGTTGACAGTGCCAGCCGCACAGTGTAACGAGCGTACTGCCTTCTTGGGTCTCTCCTTCAGTACAAGATCCTGCTGCACGGGTGTTGGTATGAGCTGTTCGGAGGAAGCCCTGATAACTCTCCCACGGAGCTGGATGGGGGCACCCAGGGGGACCTGACACAGCCGCTTCTGGGGGAGCAGAGCCTGCTAACACATGGGTCCCCGACATACAGCTTCTCCAGCGACTCCCCCTTGGAGTCCCCCACCAAGTACCCACCCCTCTACCCTCCCGGCAGGATCATCCACCTGGAGGAAGAAGGCACTTCGGGGAGGTGAGTGTGGGCAGTGTGGGCAGAGGCCACTAAGCAGGTGGAAGACGAGGCACACGGTGGCGCCCTAAAGGGAGGCTTAGCCAGGTCACCTCTTGTCCTTCTCAGGTTTTGCCGTGCTGCTGCTCAGTACTGTGCGAGGTGGTCCCATGAATCACAGTTCAGCAAAATACTCATCGGCCCAAAGATGTTAACAGACCACATGCCTGACGTCCTGATGAAGGCCTTGGACAGCGTGGTAGCCGACAGGGCTGCATTTGTTCTCTGTCCAGCCGGAGGCAGCTCGAACGTGGATGTGGTGTAACTGGGGCTAATGCCACCTGCTCCGGGATGACTCACTTTTGTTCTTACATGGACAAAATCAGAGTGATTCCATGATGCCAGTACCTTGGATGTCCATTGGTAGGAATCTGGTGGGTACTAAATTCGATGGTTTTCTAAATCACTGAATAACTTGGGAAGTGACTTTGATCCAAGTATTAGCAGGATCAGTTATCAGGAGAGAGGACTGAGATGATGGGACTCAATCTGAAGCTTCAGGGCAACTCCCTTGGTGATCTGAGAACTGTCCCAGGAAAGGGTGGGAACCCAAGGCCAGGTTTAAGACCCGGATGGATCTGTAGATTCCCACCCCTTAGGCCACCTTTTTGCTGACAGGTTCTTACCATTGTTTAGAGGAGACCTGCATGCAGATCTGCAGTTTATTTTGCAAACTGGATTTTCCTGGCTGCACCAACTCAGTACTCCATTGTCAGGGCACAGATGGGTTTCTCCTGGGTGGCCTGAAGGGCTGGCTCCGAGGCTGGGCTAGGAATGGGACCACTGCCCCCAAGCACTCCAGTCTCAATTTCAAGCTGTTTCATTTTCACAAAATATTCTGGCTTTTGGAGATCAGCCAGTGGACTCGGAGTGAATAAAGCACTTACACGTGTCATTACTGTGATGTATTTATCTATTGGATATTTCCAGGAAGGTTTTACCAGCAATCCTGTTGTAAAAGTTTTGTCCATTGTGAACAAAAATGAAGCCTTAGGCTTTTTTGGAGCTTTGGCCTAAAGGTTGAAGATCACACAGGCATCTGATTTAACCCCACCAAAGTGCTAGAAAATGACAGTAAACAGATCTCTTTAAAAAGCATAAACCCACACGGATGGGGAAAGAAGAGAAGGAACAATTGGTTGGCTAGAGATAAAATCCTAAGTGGAGGAGGAAAAACCAGAACTACCCTGGTTTAGGATTCTGATCCCCTCTCCCCTGTGCACAGCAGGGAACCAGTGAAAGTGAGGCTGCTTATTTGAAAGCTGGAAGTTTGGCCCTTGGGTTTGTTCTGGGGGGGAAGAGCCCTAGACAGCAGTGCAGTGGGGGGCGGGGGGAACAACACACTCCTCAGCTTCTTCTACTTAGGTGTCTTAACTGCCACAGGTTTTGTGTCTAAACACAATTCCTGTACGTTCCTAGTGGCAGAAAGCTAAGAGATTTTGGACACCTGTTGCTACCACCTATGGTGCCTGGTTTCCAGTCTGCCCCCTTCCCTTTATTTTTTTAATTTTTTTAAAGATTTTATTTTTATGTATTCATGAGAGACACAGAGAGAGGCAGAGACGCAGAGGGAGAAGTAGGCTCCATGCAAGGAGCCTGACGTGGGACTCAATCCCAGGACTCCAAGATCATGCCCTGAGCCGAAGGCTCAACCGCTGAGCCACCCAGGCATCCCTTCCCTTTAAGATTTATTTTAGATTGAGTGAGCATGGGGAGGAGGTAGGAGGGGAGAAAGAATTTCAGACCACACTGAGTGTAGGGAGCCCATTGCAGGGGTCAATTCTCAGACCCTGAGAGATCATGACCTGAGCCAAAACTGAATCAGACGTTCAACCAGTTGTACCTCCAGGTGCCCCCCCAGTCTGCTTTCATAGCCTCACAACTTCTAAGCATGGGCCCGGGTCTACCGGGCACAGAAAAACAAGGGACCAGGAGTAGCAATCCCAGCTACAGCGTGGGAACAGAGAAAGCATTGCAACCACAAAACAGGTCCCGAGGCTGGAACACGACGGAGGATAACCCCTGAAGGTGAAAAGCATGAGCACTGGACTCCAGGGCAGCTGGGCAACAGCGCCCCAGCCGACAGAACCCACAAGCAAAAAGGCTCAGAGAAGCCCAGGCTGTGCAAGACGGGAAGAAATCTCACAGAGCTTATCAACATAAGTTCACTCCACACAACAGAAATGGCCAAGGAAGACCCGAGGGAGCGGCCTTCAAAACGGAAAGGAAACCATTTCCACTCCAGCACTTCGGACCAGCCAGGAAGGATCAAGGGAGAAGGAAGTTGTTTTCAAAGACACAAGGCTGAGAAACCCATTTCCCACACACTTACTTCTTTCTCAGGAAACTCTTGGAGGTGTTCAAGATAAAGCAAATTAAAAAGGAGTTGGCGGCATGTAGCTGGCTCAGTCATTTGCGCGTGGGCTCCTGATGCTGGAATTGGGAGTGAGGCCCACAGTGGCCCAGGGGATACGAAGATCAGCACATCAGGGAACAGTGGCCCAAGGATTCTGAGACTTTTAGGAAAATGAAATTTGTGAAACAAAATAAATCTACACGTTTGAGATTTAGATCACAGATGGAAGTTCACTTACTAGATCATTAAGCAAAATCGAAATTAAGCAAAGTACCAGTTATTCCTAAAAAAAAAGCAGTTGTGCAGCCAAGTTTTGTTCCTCCACAGCTCAGCAAGGAATATTCACATGGATACTCAATAGTGACCACCAACCAAAATAATTCTGTTTAGGGAAGGGAGTGGGGGGAGTTGCCACTCCAGGAGTATCTGTGGTAGCAGCTGAAACTGAAAATGCAACCAGCCATAAAGTGACTTAGCCTGACCCCCAGGGCCCGGGGCGGGGGGGCTGGAGACTGAAGCAAATAAATTGCCTGTGATTTAATTAACCGTGCCTATGTAACAAAGCCTCTAGAAAAAAACCTGTAAGAATGGGGGGTGGGTGTAGCTTACAGGCTGGGGAGCATGTGGAGATTTGGGGAGGCTCCATGCCCCTCCCCCATACCTGGCCCTAGGCATCTAGGCATCTCTTCCATCTGGCTGTTGGGAGTCTATCCATCCTTTCATAACTGGTGATCTAGTAGGTTTAAAAAAAAAAGGGCATCACTTAGACATATGGAGAGAAACAGTTAAAAGAACTCAAATTGACTGCCTTTGGGGACGGTGTGAAGAGAGAAGGCTGCTGTTTTTGTAGCAAACCTTTAGAATTACATGATCTTTTTTTTTAATTCATAAGAGACCCAGAGAGAGAGAGAGGCAGAGACCTAGGTAGAGGGAGAAGCAGGCTCCCCATGGGGAGCCCGATGCGGGACTTGCTCCCAGGACCCGAGATCATGCCCTGAGCCGAAGGCAAACCTCAACTGCTGAGCACCCAGGCATCCCTAGAATTATGTGGTTTTTAAACTCTTTAAAAAATACTCAAAGCGATCTTCAGAGCAATAAAAAGGATTACTTAAAAAACTGATTCTAACATGACCAGTTCATAGTACAGTTTCAGGCTCCAGAAAGAATCTGATTCAAAGTCATCATTAGCCTCTTCCCTATCAGGCTGCCACCGTCTGCCTCAGCCCAGAGCTCTGGCCCAGGATGTATGCACATGCACCCCAGTGTGGATGTCACCTAGGTCTCCCCAGCATTCAGGAGGTGCAGAACCCAACCTGATTCCCCAGCTCCTCTCCAGGAGGGGCCCCTTCCAAGCCCTCCAGTATGAAAACATGCACTGGGAATTAGGTTTCCCACAACCCAGGATTTTCAGGTGAGACAACCGAACACACCCCAGGAAATTGCTCGAGCTCTTAAGAATTCAAGTATCACAATCATATGATTCAAGGATTTATTAAGTCATACATGCAAAACATACTGCTAATTGCATTAGCAAAAGATCAATGTAAAAACACTCCACGATTCTGTAACTGTCAATTTAAAAAATGTTGTTCTATTTTATTGGTTGAGAGGTCCAACCTTGTATTCTTGCCAGTGGGTAAGTCGTACAGAACTTCGTTAGCACAAGCACGGGCTTACAGAATGTCACAGACCCAAGGGAACATGGTCAGGCAGGGCAACGGGAAGCGTGTGTCCGGGGGGTGAGGCAGAGGAGGGCCAGCGTTAGTCAGGGGACAGTATTGGTGATCTGGCAAGACAGTGATGTTAAGAAAGTTCATAGTTTAGGAATATCTAAAATATTTCAAAAACTGTAAAGCTGCAACACATGATTTTTACACCTAGTTACTAGAAAACTAAGGAGAGTGCTTATTAGCTTTGAATAAAGTAACAAGGAAACAGGAATGCACTTTACTAATCTACAAAAAAAAATTTCTAATGCATTATCAGAAAGATTTTATAATACAAGGAGGCATATTGCTCGTTAAGAAGGGGTTCTATAAGAAAAGCACTAAGTTAGCAACTATGGGTACAACCAGTTCAAAGATGAATTAAATGCCCAATTTCAGGAAGGATGGCAGGTCTAAGAAAAAGGAAAAGCTTAAAACACTTAGTGATAATACCGACCTTTCTTCATTTACTGCATTTGACAGAAATTAACCTTTTAAAATTTTACCCGTGACACTTTTATTCAGTTTGATTATGACGTGTACAATGTAGTGTAAATTAACCTCCGGATTTTGTCAAAATACTGTCTTTATCCTTTGATCGCGTCACGTGCTGTGCCCCCCGCCCTCATTGGAGGAACATGGGAGTGAGAGGTCTGTTCAAAATGTCAGCAAAAGCGAATACACTAACTTTTTAAAAAAATTTCACTACAAAATCAAAAAGACTGATCCAAAGAATTGAGTCATTATGCTCCTTCCGTGAGGACATACAGTACAGTTAGGGCGTGGCCACGGGCTTAGATGGCAATGTGGCAACAGCTCGAGGAGGCTGTGCGGCTTTCCTACTGGAAACTAGCAAGCACAGGTCTGCAGGTCCAAACCTGAGACACTGCCGTCTCTTCTGAAGGACAGGGATCTTGAACGGTTTAGTGCTTAGTGTTCTCAGCACAATGCAACTTAGTTCACAAGGTATTTTGGCAACTCTTAATCTGAGCAAGAATAGGGGCTTTTGAAAAATAAGGCTTTAAGAAAGCTGGCCATTTTAGGGCTAAATTTTAATGTGAAAGTTTGAAGTCTTACACTTTAAACAAAACCTAAAAATTACTGATTGGTTCAAATGGTTTTATGGAAAAACTAATCTGTAACAAAAACTTGGCATTGAGTGCGAAGGCTCCACCATTTTTGAGCAAAGCGTACAAAGGTTCTGAGGGGGATGGGGCAGGGGAACCCAACATTTACAACAGCAGGCATTTTCTCTTCCTCTTCTTGACGGGAGGGGGGCAGAGAACCGCTCGAATAGCTTCATCAAACACTGTCTTGAGGCCTCGCTGCGTGAGAGCAGAGCACTCCAGGTATTTTACAGCACCTGCCGAGAAACACAGCCTCATAGCCACATGTGGAGCCCACCCTTCTGTCCAGGAGGAGGGCAGGAAGCAGCTCCCCAGGCCCAGACTCCTGACAGCCCGCTGGGCACAGCAGAGCAACCCCTGACCTGCACCCGGAGCTCACCTACTGAGCGCTCACACTGAGAGCTTTGCCTGGCTGGCTCCCCAGAAGTCAACCATAGCCTGAGTCAGAAAAACATGCTCTTTACTTCCCACAGACTGGACTCCTGTCTCTGCCATGAAAATAAAAGCACGTGCAAAGCAGATGTGAAAATGCAGATTTCCTACCGATCTCCTTAGCCATGGCCAGACCCTGTGGGTAGGTGATGGGAGTCAGCTTCTTCTCCTTCAGTTTCTCAATCGTGTCTTTGTCGTCCCTGAGATCAAGTTTAGTCCCCACCAAGATGATAGGGGTGTTGGGACAGTGGTGTCGCACTTCAGGGTACCACTAAATGTAAGAGAGGAAGAGAGTCACCACACCCTCCCTGATGAACCTCTTTTGCCTAAATTACATCCCCACAGGTGTCAAACTGTCAGCCACTCCTTAGTTGCTGCAGAGTCCTCAACAAGACACAGCATCCCACCCTTCAGCCCTGCTCACCTTGCAATACCTTCCAGAACCACGGGCCTACCTGTGGGCATTCGAATAGCAAGCTGGGACTCCCAAGAACAGGCAAGGAGGGAACATCCCCCTCCCCCAAACCACTACCTCTTGGTAAAATGAGTTAAATTCTTAGATGGTCTCTTGAGAAACCTCCCTATTCAGCAAAAAAGTCAACTATCGACTGAGGTCTCAGCTCTGCCACCATGAGCCCCACTGAACACATCCCTGACCACAACTGGAGGACATCCTGCACATGTCATTTTTCACAAGTGACCAGGGCAGCAGTGGAAAGTCATGGTCACTATTTTTATTAGACAACCCCATCAGGCAGACTCCAAAGTGCTCACTACTTTAGCAAGGAACAAAGCGTTTCTGAATCAGGCCCTGAAACTTCAGAACTCTACATAATAAAGTCATATACTTCAAAACTGATTTGCTACCTAAGTAGAATTACAACATCAATTTAAATAATTAAAACTCCTATCACCAAGTGTTATTTTTGCTTCCCAAGGAGACATTACATAACAAGATGTTCCTCTAAAACATTCCCCACTTACCTTTGCTCGAACATTTTCAAATGATGCAGGACTCACAAGAGAAAAGCAAATTAAGAATACATCCTATAAAAAGGAAACAGGGAGGCGTTTAGAAATGGTCTTACAATGATGAATGCACTTTGCTTTGTAAATGCTGTTGGGAATGAATCATGAGACGAACTGCGTATATGTACCAGCAGCTTGTGTCTAAAGCTTGCTTCCTGGTTCCCCCCTTCAGTTCTGTCAGAAGGCTCCCAAACCAGAGCCAGCACATGAAGCAGCCAGTTACTTCTGAAAGGGGGGAGAGGATTTACTAGAATGTGCTCAAATTTACTGGAGGCCAGGGGGGACCTCAAATCAGAACCCCCAGAGGCTTCTTCTCCATCATTTCCAACTCCCCCTGGGAATTTATCCCCTCCACCCCGGAATTTAATGTTCCTATTATATATAGGGACAAAATCAAGCTACCACTCCAATATTTCTGTAAAATGTGATCTCCATTTATCAAAAGCAGAGTTGATTTTAAAAACCTTTATCAACAGTGTGCTTTTCAGTAAACTCCTCATGTGCACATTAAGTACATGTATAGTGGACCACTGGGGTGCAATTAAACTGCTGCTTTAAGAACTGCCACCAGAGTCCCTTGGCCCGGAGTGGGGCTCAGTGGTTTGCTCAGTGAGCACAACCACTGTGCAGAAGGGCAATCTTGTGTGTAAGTGGCCTCTCCTGGCTATCAGCTTCTCAATCCCAAGTGGGGTTCTCTGCAGGACTTAGAGCGTGCGGCAGTGGCAAAGTGGAGATTCAGAGGAAAAGTCAGTGCAGACTAAATACCTGGAAGATTTTCTGACTGAATGTAAAACATATCTCCCATTCTGTATTGTGTAAGAAGCCAAACTAAAATATTTACCTGTACTTAAAAATGCTTAAGAGTTTCTAAAATGCTAGGTTTATAAGACATTTTCCTGGAAAAAGGCAGCTATGCTTTGTGAAATGTACCCAATTCCCAAGCTAACACTTTCACCAATCCAGCTGATGTCTTGTACCTGGAAAGGGAGAGAAACATCCCACACAACAGCTTTTTTAAAATGACATTTTCCAAACGCTAGCGCATGCACAGGCTCGTCCAAGAATCACCTCGGCATTTTGGCACCTGATTACGTCACTTCAAAGCAAAGGTGGGTTAGCTCACCAGCACCGCACAGCCATGCCGCAGACAGGCCCGCACACCGGATACCACAGCGGAGGAGGCCCTGGCAGCCACGGTTAGTCCCCCTTGGGCTCAAGCATGGGCTCCATGGTGGGCTTGGGGCAGGGGGCTCCACACCTTCATCTCCAACCCGCCTGAAGAGGCCCCTTCATAAAAGTTCCTCCTTCCCCTTGGGAGGAGGGGAGCAAGCAGTTCACAAACCACTTTAATTCAAGCTAGTAGGTAAACTGTCTCGCTCTACTGAAAGCACATTTTATCAAACAAAACCCCAACCTTGAGTGAATTAAATTTAAAACACTCAAGGAACATGAGGCTCAACAGGAAATTCTGGGAAAACTAAGTGAAATGAGAGAACAGATAAAGCTTGAAACTGAAGTGGATTGAAAGTTTTACATACGGCAATCAGCTTGTCTTTGCCCCTGGAGGGTATATCCTTACCATACGTTTCTCCAACCTAGTAATGCATGAGAACTTTGTCTGAGTTTAGTAAAAACTGAGGAAAATGCAAGTCAATATAATCCATTATTTCTTCATCAGAATTGTCTCAACCCTCCTAAAGGATCTGAAAGCAACTGACAAATACCACCAAACAGTTCATCAAACCCTGTGAAGGTCAACGAGGGTGAAGACAAGATGTCAGGCAGATATGGGGAAGGAGGGGGGCACTCCTTTCTAGCCATGGCAGCGCACAGAGGGTGTGCTTCCAGCAGAAGCCACAACACGCCTGAGAAAGCACACGGGTCACGTCCAGGTGAGAAAGGTTAAGGAAGCACCCTTCCTTACCGAAGGGGTATCCCTGTGCCACTGCTGGCTCCCACTGGCAATAGGCACACCTGTCACAGCTCTCCATCCCAGGTCTGAGACCTAAGCCCAGCTGAAGCCGCCGCACGCAGGAAGAGCACCTGTCTGTAAACACAGGCCTCTCAGACGAAGCACTCCCCAGGAGCACGGCCCAGTCAGAGAGCTGTGAACACGGCCAGCCTCCTGTGTGCAAGTGCTGGTCCTCTCTTCCCCCAAATCCTGGGAATGCAGTTTGGATTTAGGGGCCTGAATTACTGGAGTAAATGCACTGAGACCTTTAATTCCCCCCCCCCCCAGCTTTGGAGGGGAACGCCCAGAAGGGACAGCATTTCTCATGTTTACCACAGTGCCATCAATTCATTCCTTTGTTCCGACAAAAATCGGAAAGACTTGCTCTTCAAGCAACACAGAAACCTACAATTTTTTTTAAGAGACAGATGGACAAGAGAATTTTTTAAATTTCATCTCATTTAAGTCTCTCTGATCTACAATTCTAACAACATGAAAGTTGCCCTAATTATCCTGGGTTTAATCTATGGGCGACTTTTGAAGATCTGTGCTCCCAAGGCCTTGACATGCCACCAAATATTTATTGTGACACAAAAACTCCTGGGCATTGGCCACAAAAATGCAGCCTCAAAATATCCTCCAACCATATCTGTTCTACCCTTTCCAATTTTTAAGAACATTTTTTTTGAAGAAGAAACATGCTTTCCATCCTACATTAACATTACGCCATCTGCCTGTTCCTTTCTCCTCCTCCTTCCCCCAGCCAAAATATGGCTTTAAAAAATATTTCTAGGGGGATCCCTGGGTGGCGCAGCGGTTTGGCGCCTGCCTTTGGCCCAGGGCGCGATCCTGGAGACCCGGGATCGAATCCCACATCTGGCTCCCGGTGCATGGAGCCTGCTTCTCCCTCTGCCTGTGTCTCTGCCTCTCTCTCTCTCTCTCTATCATAAATAAATAAAAATTAAAAAAAAATATTTCTAGGGGCACCTGGCTGGCTTGGTCATCAGTTAGGCATCTGACCCCTGATTTCAGCTCAGGTCATGATCTCAGGGTCATGGGCTCCACACTGCCTGCTCAGGATTCTTGCTCTCCCTCTGCCCCTCCCTATCCTCTAAAAAACAAAAAAAGCAAAACAAAAATCCTAAAAAAACTAGTTTTCCTAAAAAAAAATTAATTAAAAATAAATAAAATGTCTTATGCTTCTGACACTTATCTCTTCCAGCAGCAAGTCTTTCCCACCTCGGCCTTCTAAACCAACGCCCTGCACAGAGTCCACGCTGCTCATGGCTGGCAGGGCATCTCCATGTTAACGCCTGTCCTCGCAAACCCCCGAGCTCCAAAGCAGGGCCTGGCCTGCTCAGCCTTCCTCCCAGGGTCACCGATGTGCTGGAGCCTCTTTACTCACCTGAGCTGTCCTGAGCCACAAGCTTACCTCTCCTCTAGCTGCTTTCCCCATGCTGGCAGGACACTTCTGACTACACATGCTCCCACCCAGCCCTCATTACCTGTGTATCACAAAGCAGGTCTCCTCCTACATGTGTGAAGGGGGACCATAGAGAGACGAGTGGCTCCTAGCAGGATATGAGCAGACAGACTGTGGGGTGGTGGGGCTCTTCTAGATCCTCCTCTCCGAGGCCTTCCACCTGGCTTTTACTTTCAGACTTGGAATATTTTTTACTACGGGTATTCTATGAACTGAGAAAAGCAGCATGAGACACACAAACAGGGCAAAGACACTACGCATGTGGCATCCAGGAGGAGCTAAGAAAACATGCTCTGGAGAAAGCGAAGAGCAGCCCTGACACCTGGGAGCCAGCCCAGTGCTCACAGCTTGGTTATGGCAAGTTCCCATTGAATGGGACCATCTCCCAGAGTGCTGGGGTTAGAAGAGGTCACTATTTGACCATGCTGGCATGAACACAAAAATAAAGAAATAAATAGAAGAACACTTCACAATCTTGTCTAACCTCAAATACAAGGTCACCGTACAAATTATAAAAACACCAAACATCCCCCTCTCCCAGACAAGGGGACTGCATGCCTATCTCTGCACCAGTCACGGCTTCATCCCCACCTTGTAGAGGAGATTAGGGCATCCCTAAAACTACCCTGCTTCTAGCCAGCACCCAATCCAGAGCAAGTTCTGCCTTCTCGAGCCCCCAGGTGGACGTCCGGCTCAGGGCAGAGAACAAACCCAATTTCTTTCAGCCACAAGTGTGTTCCCAATAACCTCTGGCTGGAGGACACAAATCCTGTAACAGCCAATTTAAAGTAGAAAGCCATATGAAAATCAAAATAGCTGAGACACCTGGGTGGCTCAGAGGTTAAGTGCCTGCCTTTGGCTCAGGGAGTGATACCAGAGACCCGGGATCGAGTCCCACATTGGGCTCCCTGCATGGAGCCTGCTTCTCCCTCTGCCTCTCATGAATAAATAAAATACTAAAAAAAAAAAAAAAAAAAAAAAAGGCCAAGCTAAATGCTACTGTTTTTCTTTTTAAGCATCAGTAAGCAGCCTAGCCCTTCTCAAGGTGAGCTCACACAAACGTCCCGGCTGACCCAGGCACAAGAGGCCCGGCACGTCAGCCAGCAGGCTGGGTAATGTTGAGCTTTCTCAGAACCCACACAGAGCTTGTTGTGACTGGCAAGTCCCAGGTGTTCCCACTCACACCAAGTCCCGGAACAAGAAGGCAAATACAGCCCTGCACGGACCATACCACGATGGCGAATAGACCAGCTGAAGGGGAGTGTGCCGAACTCACAGGGTATTTTCAAAGAGCGTGTTAAAGTAACTTATTCAGAGATGGAAGAGCCTGAAGGATTACTTAATCAAGAAAAACAAAAACGTGAAGGATAGTTTCTCCTGAAAAGGACCACCCGCTCGCCATCTTTTGGAAAACAAAGTAGAAACAAATGCTTCACACAGATTTAACTTCGCTACCCAGAGTCACCCTACAAACAAGGAGAACAGCGTTAAATGACCACAGGAAACAGGATGTTTCTGGGTCACAATGTCCTAAGTAAGGGGTGAGATCTGGGTAAGAAATGGTCCACTGTCCCTTCAGGAGTATCTGAGCACAGTCATGGATGAGTCACGGAGTCCCATAGACCAAAGAGCCAAAAACCAGAGACCAGGTTCCAGTCAGTGCAAAGTTTAGAGGTGTCCCCTCTGCTGAGATGCCAGCCTGTAACCACCAGGCCTGTTGCTCTCAGTAGGACAGCATTCAGGGCCTCCCCCCAGAAGCCAAGACAATTTCCTCATCCCCAAAGAAGCCAGCAAGCACGTCCTTAGTGGCAGGATGGCCACTCTCCTCTTTGCTCTAAGCACCAGGACACCCCCTGTGCTGGTACGTGGTATGTTACACACCTACATGTGTGAACTACTGGAGGGCAAGAATCATGCCTTCCACCCGTTTAGACATTCAAGTATTTGACAGGAAACTAGCACCTTGTACAGATGAAACAAAGTTTACAAAGTCCTGCCCTAGAAGGACAACACCCCCACCCACTTGGATGTTGGGCTTCATACCTTGCAGCCTGATTCAATCTGCTACTTTATCTCTGTGTTCTCTAGCATACAGAGTGGGAATCTTGCCAAGTCACCTTTGACTTACTGTGAATGACTCCCTCAGAGAAAAAGGCCGCACCCTGCCCGGACCCCTTGAGTCACAGGAGGTGGTTCTCATTTCTCAGAAGTGATACCCCACCCTTCCAGATGTATCCAGTAGGTTAGAGACTCCTACTCTACCAGTCAATAGGTAGCAAATCCACTTAAAATCTGGAATTATCAAGCCCCCACTGGGGACAGAAGTTTCCTAAACATACTGAAGACTTCGAACCATTTGGGGATTATGAGCTGACTTTTAAAACTTAATCACAGTTAATTTTTAGCTGGAGATTAAATGAGGCATCACTCATTCAGACTTAGCATTTTATGGGTTTGGTCTTTATTGAACACTATTACTATAATGTAGCAAAAATCCACAGTTCAAATTAATTGTATTTGAGAATTCCTCCAGCTGAAAAAATAAACACAAAAGACAATGACTGTTGCATGGAAAAAACTTTAAAACTTTAAAAAAGGAAGGGGGTGGGGGGAATAGCTGGCTGGCTCAGTTTGTTGTGTGTCCTGAGTGTCCAACTCTTGATTTCAGCTCAGGTTGTGATCTCTGGGTCATGAGATTGAGCCCCACACAGGGCTCTGCACTCAGCAGGCAGTCTGCTTGAAGATTCTCTCCCTCTGCCCCTTTTCCCCATTTGCACATGCGCACACTAAGTTTAGGGGCCCCTGGGTGGCTCAGTTGGTTAAGTGTCTGACCCTTGGTTTTGGCTCTGGTCACGATCTCAGGGTCATGAGATCGAGCCCTGCATCGACCCCTGCACTGAGTACAGGGTCTGCTTGGGATTTGTTCTCTCCCTCGCACCCTCCCCCTACTCTCGTGCTTTCTGTCTCAAATAAATCTAAAAAATAGAGTTTTAAATTTATTTTACTAAATAGAAAGTTAACTTTAAAAAACTCCAGAATGTCTCCACCTGATCCTCCTCTGGTCATCCTAGCTTGCTGAGAGCATGTACAGCAACTTCTGTTCATTTGGGCCCAGCCAGCTCGGACTTGAAGAGCTGTCCAGATCTATGAATCTTCACCTCAGCTACACTAGACTGTCTGTGATGTGCCTGGAACTATTCAGTGTGCCTTATACTGATTGCTAATCTAATCCTAGGAGAAAACAGGTCATGACTAGAGCTGTGAAGAAACCTGCCAGGGTCACAGAGCTAGGAAGCAGAGCATGGGATTTCAACCTGACAAATTCACTTGACTGCCCCTAGAGCATTTTCCTTTGGCCAGTGAGTCATCTGAGCCTCTAGAGTTGGTTTAAAACACTTTAAAAATGACTAACAAACGTGTAACAAGATAAGCAAATGGTACAAATAAGACAATTGCTTATTTCAAGTAAAGTGGTTTCTAAGCATATTTTAACCAGCTATTACTGATTCACTTTGATACACACATCATTTAAAATTCTCTGAAATGGAAGCAAAACTAATCTAGAAGTTTTTCTGACTGGACACAGTGGACATATTTTTACAAAACCGAAACCTGAATATACATTGAGAAGACTTAGATACTAACGCTGTAGAAAGATGAGCATGTGTTTTATTAGAAAAATAATATTAATTCCAAAAGAGAAGTCATTAACTTGATTTTTAAAACCTTAACTGTTTAAATTGACTCTGTGGCACAAAGCAAACTGATCTTAAAAGTAATTATTGTTGAAACTGGTTTGCAAGAACAAAACAGTACCTATTTCATGCGGCTGTCCTGAAATTAAAATGAAAGCATGTAGAACACATAGCACCATCGTTAGTAGCTGGTAAGGCTAAAAAATTAGAAACAAATCCTTGGTCCTCATCTAGGACATTCACTACCGAACTTAACCTTGCTACTAAAGATGGCAATACAGCTGGCCCTTGAACAACGCGGGTAGTTAAAGGTGCTGACTACCCCCTATGCAGTCAAAACCCTGTGTATTACTTTGACTCCCCGAAACTTTAAGAAACAGCCTGCTACTGACTGGGAAGCCTTACCAATAACATAACCAGTTGATTAATACATGTAAAATATGTTATGTGTAATATACACTGCATTCTTACACTAAAGTAAGCCAGAGAAAATGTCACTAAGAAAATCTTGAGGAACAAAAAAAAAAAAAAAAAAAAAACCAGAAAATCTTGAGGAGGAACTATGCTTACAGTACCGTAATGTATTTATGGAAAAAAAGTCCTGGTGTAAGTGGATCTCTGCAGTTCAAACCTGTGCATTCAAGTGCCAACTGTATAAGCAAACCTGTAGGTGATACGCAATTACACAGTCAAAATTACATACTCTAAAGGACACATTAAAAAGCAGTCATGATCCTTACTGTTTGCGGATAGGATAAGGGACGTAATCTGTCATAATCTTCTTGTCCAGCTGTATCCCATAAGCCCAGATTCACTGGTTTTCCATCTACCATAACATTGGCAGAGTAATTGTCAAAGCTGTAGAATGGAGAAAAAACACTTTAGCCCTGGAACATAAGGCATAGATGGGGGGTTTGAGTGACTATCATAGCAAGGGTCTCAGAGGTGTGCCAAGGCCAGGAGTGGCCTGGAGGCTCCCCTGAAAGCAAAGGTGCCAGCATGCAGGCACAAGGAGCCAGAGCAGCCACATGGAAGGAGAAAGGGCTGCAGGGTATGGGGAAGGCGAAAACACTGCACCTGGAGAAACACGCCTGGGACAGACACAAAGGACAAGGTAGTCCACTGAACTAAAACAAATGACTGTCAGCAAGAGAAAACCTTTGTTTTTAATGAAGAGAACATTAAGATTTTTCTCTCCAGAAAGAAACAAAGTATAAATTAGTCCCTCTCTCAAACCCACTTGTTGACTTGTGTACACGTTACTCATCTTCAACAAGGTGGCATACCACAAAGCCATACTCTACAGTGCTTCCAGAACACCCGCACTAAGTGCAGGGCAATCACCATCAAGCCTTGGTCACCGAGGCCTGCAACCAAACTGCTATGGTAACACAAAGCAATGCTTTGAAAAGTTATGGTGTGAGGCGAGCCTGCTTCTCCCTCTGCCTGTCCCTGACTCTTTCTTCTATGAATGAATAAAATCTTAAAAAAAGAAAAGAAAAGCTATCATGTAACATTTCAAGAGTGAGTATACACATGTACTTAAATTAACTTAAAGTTGTTACACAAAAACTAGTTAATGATAAGAGGCAGCCCAGAGAAGCCTGGCAGGCAGAAAATAAGGTGGACTTAAAAAACAAACAAGAATCACTAAGTACCACCAAGTACTTCACTAAAAATTAATTCTGAGGACGCCTAGGTGGCTCAGTGGTTTAGCATCTATCTGACTTTGGCTCAGAGCGTGATCCCGAGGCCCTGGGATTGAGTCCCACATCCGGCTCCTCGTGGGGAGCCTGCTTCTCTGCCTAGGTCTTTGCCTCTGCCTCTCAGGAATAAAATCTTGAAAAGGAAAAAAAAAAAAAGAAAAAATCTGGGATTGCAATTCAAACCAGGGCAAGTACCAAACAAGACACAATATATCAGCCTGTAAGATAAAATTCAAAATCATTTTTACATACTCTCAACTCTCAACACTAAAACTTAGGGTCTTGTTACATTGAGACAGCAAAGCAGAGGTCTGCGTAAGGCTCCAATGTGGTTTACAGAATGGAATGACAACTAAATACCGTAAAGAAAAAGCCTCATGTCTTGCAATTCTGCCTCTGTGAGAAAAATATTCAATAAACAGTATTATGACTTTTTTCCATCTGGGAAAAAGAATCAGGTGCCTGCCTCCTAGTATACCAAAAAAATAAATTCTAAATGTATTCGGACTTCAGCCACAAAATGAAAACTTTAGCCACAAAAATCTAGGAAACCTACAAGAGGGTATTTTTGCATCACGGAAACAGGAATGGTCTTTCTAAGTAAAACATAAAACTGCATGGCGGCGAAGCAGTATATTTACATAAAAACACCAAACTTATTTATGCAGAAGATCTCATGATGAAGTTTAAAGACAAATGAGATAGAAGGATTAATTTTTTTTTTAAGTTTTTTTTTTTTAATTTTTATTTATTTATGATAGTCACAGAGAGAGAGAGAGAGAGAGAGAGAGAGGCAGAGACATAGGCAGAGGGAGAAGCAGGCTCCATGCACTGGGAGCCCGACGTGGGATTCGATCCCAGGTCTCCAGGATCGCACCCTGGGACAAAGGCAGGCGCCAAACCGCTGTGCCACCCAGGGATCCCCAAGATTTTATTTATTTATTCATGAGAGACAGAGACACAGGCAGAGGGAGAAGCAAGCTCCATGCAGGGAGCCCGACGTGGGACTCAATCCCGGGTCTCCAGCATCACACCTTGGGCCAGCGGCAGCGCTAAACTGCTGAGCCACCCGGGTTGTCCCTAAAATTTCTTATGTACAAGAGTTTCATCAGTAATATAAAATTTCAGTAGAAAAACAAGCAAAGGAACTCCACAGGCCATTCACAGAAGACTGCAAATGGACAGTGAACATTCATGGGATCCTAACCTCACCGCTGATCAGAAATGCAGCTTTTTTCAATGCCTGTCGCCCATGGTCCAAATTGAGGAGGCCGCGTTGGTCACAGCTGGTCCAACTGACAGCCTTTTGGCGGCAACTGGGTAGTATCTTCCAAAACTTTGAATATCCAGACGCCTGGGTGACTCAGTTAAGTGCCTGCCTTAGGTTCAGGTCATGATCTCAGGGTCTTAGGATCAAATCTCTAGTCAAGCTCCCAGTCAGGGTCCCCTGCTCAGCGGGGAGTCTGCTCTGTGCTGTTTTTTTCCTGTTTTTCCCTGTGCTCCCCTGTTTTTCCCTGTGCTGTTTTTCCCTGTGTTTTTCCCTGTGCTCCCCTCTCCCACTTGTGCTGTCTCTCAAATAAAATCTTTTTTTTTTTAAAGATTTATTTATTTATTCATGAGAGACACAGAGAGAAGCAGAGACATAGGCAGAGGGAGAAGCAGGCTCCATGCAGGGAGCCCGATGCGGGACTCAATCCCAGGACTCCGGGATCACACCCTGAGCCAAAGGCAGGGGCCAAACCACTGAGCCACCCAGAGATCCCCCTCTCAAATAAAATCTTAAAAAAAAAAAAAAATTAAATAGCCATTCCCTTTTGATTTGGCACACTTCCACTTCTAATAATCAATCACATGTGCACGATATGTGCAACATTTAGCACAGAAAAAGAAAAAAGAAAAAAAAAAAAATAACCTTAATGACCAGTGGTTTTTATCAGCTATCCTAGTTCAGAGTCACTGACAGCTAATAAGGATTTCACTCTACCTATGTGTAGATTAGGAAAGTCCCAACTGGGATGTCTGGGTGGCTCAGCGGTTGAGCATCTGCCTTTGGCCCAGGGCATGATCCTGGGGTCCCAGGATTAAGAGCTACATTGGGTCCCCTGTGTGGAGCCTGCTCCTCCCTCTGCCTGTGTCTCTGCCTCTCTATGTCTCTCACGAATAAATAAATTTAAAAAAAAAAAGGAAAGTCCCAACCACAAAACCAGAACATGGACAACACGGACAGTATGATCCCACTTTTACAAAACTTTGGAGACCACCAAAATACACCTGTTGTGCTTGACAAGGTTAGCACAGGTGGGGTCTGAGGGGTTTCTTCTCCACCAGGATGGCAGCCATGAAGACAGAGCTGACATCATGGCCGCAGGTGATACATTATGAGGCTCAGCTACATAGCACTCCCTAGTAACCCCATCATCAGAAAAGCACTTCTCCATCTCCACCCAATTCTGTGGCCAAGAGGGAATAAGCAGCAGCTCAGTAGCCAATTCTGTACTCCCACAACTGACCCTAACACACACCCTGGTAACTCACGTGACAGGCAACCATCAGATTACTTGCCAAAAAAGGCTAATGACAATATAACAGTGTATTTTGTGTTTCAGTTCCTTGATCCTTCACAGAGCTTAGAGAGCCAAATTTACCAGAAACTCTTCCATTTTCCAGTCTTCTAGTTAGTTAACTTTGTTTCCTGAATATCTAAGAATCAATTAGGAAAGCTGCGTGTTTCATCACAATGTAGAAACTTTACATAAGATTAAGTATTTTTTAAAAGCCCAAATACAGGGGATCCCTGGGTGGCTCAGCGGTTTAGCGCCTGCCTTCTGCCCAGGGGCGTGATCCTGGAGTTCCAGGATTGGATCCTGGAGTCCCGGGATCGAGTCCTGCATGAGGCTCCCTGCATGGAGCCTGCTTCTCCCTCTGCCTGTGTCTCTGCCTCTCTCTCTCTCTCTCTGTCTCTCATGAATAAAATAAAAACTTAAAAAAAAAAAAGCCCAAATACCTTATAATTAGACTTAGGTGAGTGTTTAGATGGAAAATTAATCAGATCTGCTTTTGTGCAAAGTAAGAATGCCTTTATAGCAAAACAATGGTCAAAGGAATAAAAGAAAAAAAAAAACATCAGAGGCAAGTTAATTCCCAGGTTAACTGGATACTTACACAGTGGGGATGTATTCTCCAGGAAATGCATTGGTTGTGTAACTGATCAGTAGACAAGTTTTACCTACAGCTCTAAAGAGAGAGAAGAAAAGAGTGTAAGTTGTTTAATCAGCATGAATGTAATCTTTTCATTATTCTGTTAACTTTATAGAAAAATCAAGGAGTATACCCCAAGTACTTACTTACCATTAAACAGTTTCTATAATCTTTTACTTAACACTACACATTTTATCCTGAAATTTATAGTAAACAAACTCAAATTTCTCAAAAAGGAGCCCTCATGTTCTATTCAGGTGTAGGGCATTAGCATTCATAGTCAGAAACTGTTAAATAAGCTCAGGTTGAACAGGAACAATATTTTAAAATTAAGAGTCTCTTTCTTTTGTCAACATCTGTACCCAGTCTTTCATCCAAGAATCTTCAATTCTATCCTCAGATCATTCTGATGGATATAATATGCAAACAAAGCCTTCCTCTACAGCTTCCGCTTGGTTGTTATGTATTTTGCTGCCTCAGAGTGGTAACTCAAACCCACTACCTTTTAGAGCCTTTCCTCTGGCATCAGTAATGACTGTTCTCTTAATAGAGTGCTTAGTCACTAACCACCACAGATCAACTGTGAACCACAAAGAGCCACACAGAACTCACTTTAATTCATCTGTATTCATTTGCCACCTCCCCAGCCCCCCCCATCCTCGCATATCACCCTAAGTTTTTAGAGTAACTAATATGATATATTCCAGACATATTAACTAACAGTCCTGGGATGCTGGCCTAACTTTCCAAACAGCTGCAAAGAGGAGAAAGTAAAAAAGAATCATGCAAAAATTCTCCAAAACAGAAGGGCCTCCTGTACTAGTAGTGGGTACAGTGTACCATCAGGCGGAGGTCAGAGGCTGAAAGTCTCTCAACCACCTGAAAATTTTTTTCATGAGAATATTAACTACAAATCAAGATCACTGCACCCTTAGCCAAAAAATGGTTTCCAAATTTTACATTCTTACAGTGACTTCAAGGGGTTCTGAGAGCCTGTGTCCCTTGCCTAAGGATTCACTAAATGCTCTCCCTACAAGAGCCTATCTTCCTGCTGTTTGCTGTTGGCTTACCAAGGTCCTGTCTGTCACACAATGAAGTTCTGAGCTGTAACATTTTGTCGTTCAAACTCAACTACTATGAATTAGGATTCGTCATAAAGAAGTTAAGTGCTTTTCTATTTTTGTAGCACTCTTAGCTGGAGGCAAAAACCTCTCAGCTAGGACAGATTACAGGCCCATCCAGTCTTGCCAATACTTGTTTTACTCCTAACACTATAAAGAGCTTAAAAGTTGGAACTCTCCCACCCCCCAAAGACCTCACGGAGTCAAACATTACATCATCAGGAAGTAGCTTCCAACTCCTCAAGGCTTTCTAAACAAAAATGAGTCATTGGCCATACATTTTGTGAAAAGCTTACAATGTCAAACCTGTGTAAGCAGGAGGCTGAGATCTGTAGTCATTACCCTGGATCTGAGACCCAGAGCCAGCTCTTTATTACTTGCTGGCTGGAACTGTTTTTAAGTTTCAACATCCTTATGCCTCAGTTTTCTCAACTGTAAAATGGATGCAGAACTATCAACTTCATCACAAAACTATTGAAAGGGCAGCCCCCGGTGCTCAGCGGTTTTTAGCATAGTCTTCAGCCCAGGGCCTAATCCTGGAGACCTAGGATGGAGTCCCATGTGAAATCGAGTCGGGCTCCCTGCATGGAGCCTGCTTCTCCCTCTGCCTGTGTCTCTGCCTCTCTCTCTCTCTCTCTCTCTCTGTCTCTCACAAATAAAATCTTTAAAAAAAAAAAAAAAAAAAAAACTATTGAAAGCATTAATCCTATTTTAACCCATACCAACAAAGTGTGTGCTATGTGAGGAAGAATAGTAGGTGCCGAAGATATAAAGCAATGAACAAGATCTTGTGGAATCTGAGCAGTTATTAAAGTGAAGAATAAAAAATGCAGTCATTACATAAAAATTATGTAATGTGTCATTACATTACATATTATGTGATGTGTCATTAAAGATGCTCTGGAAATGTACAGTGAAGGGATCTAACCTAGTCTTGGAGGCGGAAAGAAGAGGCTGCGATGTACACTGAAATTTAGGAGGAGTGGGGACATGACAGGAGGAACATTCTAGGCAAAAGCGACATCATTTATGGGGAGGCCCAGAAGCTCAGCGTAACTGAAGAACAAAGAAATAAGGGGGAAGCACCAAAGGAAAATATGAGAAGATTGTCATCTCTTCTTGTTAAGGGCATGGGACTTGATCCTACTTGGGAAGTCCCAGAAGATTTTTAGTTGCCAAGAAACCATTAAATTTGCATTTTCAGAAGCAGCCTCTGACTGCAGTGTGGAGAGGACAGAGGAAACTGGGACTGGAGGCAGGAAAACGAGTGGTTTGAACCAAAGAGGGGACTTCAGAGTGAAGAGAAGTGGGCCATTTCAAGAGCTTCCTAGGCATGAGGCAGAATATGATAGCTCAGCCATAGGCTGGATGTGGTAGCCGAGGAGGAGAGTGGAGTCTAAGGCCATCACCAGTGAACCTCTTCTCAAATTACAAATGTTGTGCAAAAATATTAATACTTATTGCCTCTTAATGTCAAGAATAAGCAGCTATAAAGGTTTTAACGGTTATGTTAAAATGTTATAGTAGCACTTCCCTTAAGAGCCTGTCCTAAATCTCTTCCATATGTAGAAGGAACAAAGCCATTACTATAAATATGACTGTTTTAAATGCCCTAAACTTTATTTTCCTGAAACCTCACCTTCATCTGAGGCATTGTCTTCTGAAAGGTATAACTGCAAAGGAATTCAAGGTACTTGGCATAATCCTATACTGATGGGAATTTTTTTTCTTACCAATCATTACAGTATTTGCTATAAACCTAAATTCTATAAGAAATTATTAAATTAGAGGCATCCCTGGGTGGCTCAGTGGTTTAGCACCTGCCTTCGGCCCAGGGCGTGGTCCTGAAGTCGTCCCAGGATGAGTCTCACATTGGGCTCCCTGCATGGAGCCTGCTTCTCCCTCTGTATCTCTGCCTCTCTCTCTGTGTCTCTCTCAGGAATAAATAAATAAAATCTTTTAAAAAATAATTAAATTATAAAATTCTGACTTTTAAATTAATTTATTTATTTTTTAAATTTCATTTATTTATTTGTGAGAGACACAGAGAGGGAGCGAGAAAGGCAGAGACACAGGCAGAGGGAGAAGCAGGCTCCATGCAGGGAGCCCGACTCGATTCCCAGGTCTCCAGGATCAGGCCCTGGGCTGAAGGCGGTGCTAAACCGCTGAGCCACCGGGACTGCCCTTTATTTATTTTTAAAGTAGGCTCCACACTCAGCATGAAACCCAACATGGGGCTTGAACTCATGACCCTGAGATCAAGAGTCTGATGCTTGGGCAGCTCGGTATATGTCCAACCTTTGATTTAAATATTTACTTAGTTTTTAACAACAGATAAAAAGAAAAAGGAAATGGTTATTTACCTCCCATTAGTGTTACTTATTCACTCCTTTTAACACACTCCACAAAAAAACCCCTAGAGGCCAAAGTCAACACAAGCTCAGGCAGTACCAGCTCCCCAACAGAGAACAGAAGCAGTGTTTGGTCACAGCCTCACAGCCTCGGACTGATGCTGCTGCAGAATCTCTGGAAGTTACTATCCAGAAAGTTTAACTCCAGCTCTGGAGTTTCCAATTTTATATACACTTAACTTCTCAGTTCCATCTTTTTATAATCTTTGAAAGCTGCCACAACATTAAAAAATGAACCCGAGGGGCAACTGGGTGGCTCAGTCTGTTAAGCATCTACCTTCGGCTGGGGTCATGGTCCCTGCTCCTCTGGGAGTCTGCTTCTCCCTTTCTCTCTCTGCCTCTCCCCCCCTTCCCCCCACTTGTGCTCACGTTCTCTCTTGCGCAAATAAAATCTAAAATAATAAAAAATAATTTAAAAAATGAACATGAGACTACTGGAAGAAAGTTCATATGAGCACATTTTTTCACCCTATCTGTGCCGCTCCTGCTCTATCTTGTAGAAATAAACCAAGATTAAAGCCAATAACTCATGTTCCCATTATGTTGTTTTTCCATTAAGAGAACTTTAAAGGAACTTTAAAAATTTTGAGATCTCACTATTACTAAAATCTATAAACCAAAACTTAAAAAGCACGTATGATCCATTAATCTGGAAATGCTGCCAATTCCCTCATGTTAGAGAAGGGAGAGGAACCTGGCTGATGTGATTCTCGATCTCGGTGGTGTCAGTTCAAGCCCAAGCTGGGTACAGAGGTTACTTAAAAATAAAACCTTTGGGCAGCCCTGGTGGCTCAGCGGTCTAGCGCTACCTTCAGCCCAGGGCCTGATCCTGGAGACCAGGGAATGGAGTCCCACACTGAGCTCCCTGCATGGAGCCTGCTTCTCCCTCCGCCTGTGTCTCTGCCTCTCTCTCTCTCACATGAATAAATAAATAAAATATTTAAAAATAATAATAAAATAAAATAAAACCTTTATTAAAAAAGGGATACAATAACAATACAGGAAATTCAAAAATAAGAACTTTCTGTATTGTCTTATTTTTAAAAAGATACATTGGGGGGTACCTGGATGGCTCAGTCAGGCATCCAACTCTTGGTTTTGGCTCAGGTCATGATCTCAGGGTCATGAGATTGAGCCCCACGTGGGGCTGCACACTAAGAACAGAGTCTACTTGAGACCCTCTCCCTCTGCCCCCCTCCCCAATTGCTTGCTCTCTAAAAATATTTTTTTAATAGATTTATTTATTTATTTATGATAGAGAGAGAGAGGCAGAGACACAGGAGGAGGGAGAAGCAGGCTCCATGCCAGAAGCCGGACGTGGGACTCGATCCCGGGACTCCAGGATCTCGCCCTGGGCCGAAGGCGGTACTAAACTGCTGAGCCACCAGGGCTGCCCAAAGGTTTTATTTTTAAGTAACCTCTGTACCCAGCTTGGGCTTGAACTGACACCACCGAGATCAAGAAACACATCCCAGGGATCCCTCTCTAAAATTAAAAAAAATAATAATAAATTTTAAAAAGATACACTGATATCAATAGGACTGAAAGACCAGATTTCTCCAATGAGGAAATAAGGAGCCTGTATTACTGTCCAAGTGTACCTAGATCTTGGGGCCGGCCCCTGGGTGGCTCACTCAGTTAAGCATCCAACTCTTGGTTTCAGCTCAGGTCATGATCTCAGGGCCCTCAAATCAAACCTTGTGTGGAGCTCCAGGCTCAGTGGGGAGGCTGCTAGACTGCTGGAGATTCTGGTTCCCTCTTCTTCCTATACTCCTGCTCACTGCTCACACTCACTCTAAAATGAATCTTTTTTTTTAAAGTACCTAGATCTAGGATTAATAGAATATAAGGAAATGTGAATTATATCTATTAAATATGTATTCATATTTATTGCATAAATGAAAGATCCTAAATGAAAGTCCTCAATTTACCCTGTGAAATGGGGTTTGGGAACTCTCCAACAGTAGGCCTTCAGTAAATAAATTCAGAAAGCACATGAATAACAGAGTAGTTTAGTGCTACAAATAAACAAACCCTAATCTGAAGTTCTGATTATTTATCACCACAAACAATTTATGGAAAACCATTATCACCACTGGAGGCTTCAAAAAATTAAAAAGCCTATGTAGTTTCAAAACCCCTCACGGTTGAGGGTGACTGAGTGGCTCAATAGTTAAGCATCCGCCTTTGGCTCAGGTCATGATCCCACCCAGGGTCCTCTGGGCTCTCTGTTCAGGGGAGGAACTGCTTCTCTCTCTCCCTGTAGCTCTATTTGTGCTGTCAAATAACTAAATAAAATCTTAAAAAAAAAAAAAAAATCAAACCCTAAAGGTTGAAGATGCTACCTCAAAGAGAGAGTTCAATCCTGAAGTAGCCATTACTCTACAGGCCCCTCCCTGCCTTTTAGAATTCTAGAAGCACCAATCCTAATCCTGGAGTACTTGATACTTGGATCTGAGCAAGATACAGAGTTCACAAACAAGAATTTTTATCTAACTGCATATCATCCCCATTCTCCTTCAAAGTCAAATCCTGTTAAAATATGCCCTATTGGGGCACCTGGGTGGCTCAGCAGTTGGGTGCGTCTGCCTTGGGCTCATAGCGTGATCCTGGAGTAGGGGGATCGAGTCCCATATTGGGCTCCCTGCATGGAGCCTGCTTCTCCCTCTGCCTGTGTGTCTCATGAATGAATAAATAAAATCTTAAAAAAAAAAAAAAAGCCCTAATTATGGGAAGATATGTGATAAGGAAATAGAGCAAAATATTGATAACAAAACTCTAAGTGGTAAGTGTTCACTGTACAATTCTTTCAACTTTTATGTGTTAAATTTTTCATATTAAAATGTGGGAAGAGGGGATCCCTGGGTGGCTCAGCAGTTTAGCACCTGCCTTTGGCCCAGGGCGTGATCCTGGAGTCCCAGGATCGAGTCCCACGTTCGGTTCGGCATGGAGCCTGCTTCTCCCTCCTCCTGTGTCTCTGTCTCTGCCTCTCTCTCTCTCTGTCTCTCATAAATAAATAAATAAGTTTTAAAATAAAAATAAATAAATAAAATGTGGGAAGAGAAATTCCTCTGACACGTGGTAACTGCCTTAGTAGCAGGATTCCTGATAAAACATCTTCTTAGTCTTAACTAAAATCACAAGAAATACCTGGTGGGTGATGCAGAGATGAAAAAGAAGGAAGTACTAATACATTCAATACATAATTAATGCAAAAGATAGAACATTATGAAAAGTGGCTTTAAGATTTCTAAAAATTACTGATAACTCCTCTACTGAACCCAATCTTGAACTTTTACTGGGATTATCATTTGAAAGTTGTTAAAAAAAAAAAAAAAAGACTTAAGTATAATTTTAACCACCAAGATCAGAGGCAAATAACAAACTCAAATTTAGAAGCCAGTGTAGATTTCAAACACCTTTACAACCGGTCAAAAATGTGGAACCCCATGCCTCAAGACAAAAATACACAAAGACAATTCATGAGGTACTTAAATTCATGGATCATACCTTCATTGATTTTTTTTCCCCACTGATTATTCAATGGAAGTGAGTGGAGACTAAGTGGTGTACATTCCTAAAAAGATGACATCATCATGGAAGGTATTTTTCACACTGAACTAAAACAATTTCCTGGAAAGCAATGTCTAAATTAGACACTGGGATGATGAGACCACTTGCCCAATCTGGAGTGAACGTAGGGGGGCTTCAGGTCACTCACTCCCAGCTTCTGGTCAACCAAAGTCAAAGCAACACTATTAAAAATGTTTAGAAACATCTGAATGTGAGATGCTGTCTTACCGAAGCTGAGAGAAAATCTTGGGGGCAGAGATCCCCCAAGTCAAAGTAAAAGACCCTGTGTTCAGGAAGGACTAACAGAATTAGGACCAAGAGAAGGATCTGCAGAATTAAACAGTATCAAAATGTCACTTCACATTTTATACTTAATGCCAGTGAACTGCTATATAGGAAATAATTTATAAGAATATAGGCTAATTAGGGATCCCTCGGTGGCTCAGCGGTTTGGCGCCTGCCTCCAAGGCATGATCCTGGAGACCCGGGATCCAGTCCCATAACGGGCTCCCTGCATGGGGCCTGCTTCTCCCTCTGCCTGTGTCTCTGCCTCTCTCTGTCTCTCTCATGAATGAATAAATAAAATCTTAAAAAAAAAAAAAAAAAAAAAGAATATAGGCTAGTTGATCCTACTTATAATATGGTTATGATATAACTTTTAACCTAATTCCCAAGAATATTTTTTAGATAAGGAAGCTTGCAATTTGTGCAGCTTCAATTTGCCTTTATTGCTTAAACTCCCCTTAACTACAAGTCCCACAGCACTGAGTTCTTTGCCCCACAAAATTTACACCCACGTTTACAGCTTTAACAATTTTTGAATAAAAGAACATTCCAAGTATATCATCAGGTATGTTTTGTTTGGGTCAAAGCAAAAAAATATTTTTGGTTTGGAAAGTCATGTATGTAACTTTTTCACTGAAGTAATGTTTGCTGTATGTTGTCCCTTATTTAAAGTAATAGAGGGGGCAACTGGCTGGCTCAGTTGGAGGAACGTGCAACTCTTGGATCTCAAGGTCCTGAGGTTGAGTCCCACATTGAGTGTAGAGATTACTTAAATAAATGAATAAATCTTTAAAAAATAAATAAACAGAGCTTGAATTGTTTACTTCTAACAGGGCTTTGCCCCAGTCTACATCAATGTCAAATACAGTACCAAATAAATCGAATGAAAACTTAAAGCCAAGAATTGTTTTATGCTTTGGACCTCCCACACAGGGCCCAACAGTGCCTCAGATTAAGAGAAAGAGCAACACTATATGAGGCTGGCTGCCTGCACTTTCTCACCTGGGGCCAGGCACCTGGGAGGCACTTAGTATTCAGCATCTTGTTTATTTTTTTTTTTAAGATTTATGTATTTATTCATTCATGAGACAGACTGAGAAAGAGAGGCAGAGACACAAGGAGAGGGAGAAGCAGGCTCTCTGCAGGGAGCCTGATCCCCGATCCCAGGATCTCGACCAGAGCTGGAGCCGGGCAGGCACCACTGAAACACCCAGGCGTCCCCCAGCAACTTGTTTAATCCTCGCCACTTCAACTTGAGGTCCCTGTCCTGGGAGAGGAGTGTGAATATGCCCAGGTTCCTCCCTAATCATTGGGAGTGGGGATTCGAAGTAAGGATCCAGATCCCACAACAGGCATTCAACAAGTATGTGACTAGATACACAAGGCAATACAAATCTTCGGGGTCCATCATCTGTAAGCATTAAGTAGGTCTGCTGTGCTTATGTTTAGTTTCAGAAATTTTCAATTAAGAATATTACATTCTAGGGCACCTGGGTGGCTCTGTCAGGTAAGTGTCTGCCTTCCTCTCAGGTCGTGATCCCAGGGTCCTGGGTTCAAGTGGCGCATCCGGCTCCCTGCTTGGCATGGAGCCTGCCTCTCTCTTTCCCTCTCCCTCTGCCACTCCCCCTGCTTGTGCTCTCTCTGTCAAATAAATAAAAATCTTAAAAAAAAAAAAAAAGAATATTACATTCTAAAGTTAGATACTGAATTATCAGCAATTTAAAAAAAACAGCATTATTTCATACTCTAAGCATTACAGATTCAGCATTTTTAAATTTTTAAAGGAAATGCAGTTAAAGTGTTCATAAGACAATGTGATATATGTGTAGTTAACTCATTACACAAAAGGATCAAATTTCATTTAAACCAATGTACTGATTTCCCTATTAAACTAATTAACTGAAGTTTTTGGACCCCAAATGAAAGAAAAGCTTTCTTTTCAAGGGTTTAAAAAACAAAAACAAAAAACATACATATTCCTAAATAGGTGAGAGTCATAATTTTTAGCTATATGCACAGAACCATGAAGTGTTAATAACGTTTCACACGTTGAAGACTGACAAATCACACAGATGGGCATCTTTTAAAAAATTAGTTCAACTGTCCTTACATCTGAAATAGTTGTAGCAACAGTTTCAAAATGTCTAATTTACAACAATCTAAATGAGCTAATTCACAACTTGGGAGGCATAAAAGCCACATCAGTCCTAATGACAAGTTTGGGGAATATTAATCAAAAGGAAGAGCGATGCCAGAACTCTTCCTTCGATTTTACAAGACTTGAAAAATGTACCAATTACACTGAGTTTGATGAAACTGATAGTAATTCTTGGATCTTCGCTGTTAACACTCAACTAACTCGAGCACTGCTGAGATACACAATTTTGCTCGGATTACACTGAGATTTTTGTTTCTATGGGAGGGGAAAAAAAAACTGCATAAGCCAAGTCTTGTCTTCCTCTAGGGCCTTGTAACCACCACAGACAGTAATGAAAAGAAATGCCTTGAGTCACAGGGCAGCTCCGCTCAGGGAGCCTGTTCTGCTACATCCCATACCTAATGCAAGCAGCGAAAGCAAATTTCTTTCTTTCTCTCTTCCTTTTTTTTTTATGACCACACCACATTCAGAGAAAAGATCAGTCTTAATCACACCTAGCTTCTCGTAGCTAGAATCCCAAAAGTTTCTCCAAGGAAAGTACAAGAATTATCACCAAAGGGAGGGAAAAATCTTAAAAGCGGCTAAGTACAAGCGGAAGATACGGGAAATCAGTTTGGGGTCGCCAAACCAGCCCAGGCAAATACTCAAGAACTATCGACCTGGTCGCCGGGACACACGGAAGCTTATAACCGGGCTCCAGAGGCTGATGTAAAAACCCAGAAAGGGTCCTTCCCCGCCCCCCCTTAGAGAAAGAAAGGCAACTCCAAGCCCACCGCTGTAGGGGCGGACGAGCGCGGGTGGCGGCGCGGCTGGGGGGTCCCGCCCCGCGCGCAGCGGGCCCAGAAGGCGGGAGGGTGGAGTTCACTTTTCCCTCCGGCCGCCGCTCGGCGACTCCCTCCCCCATCAGAAAAAAAAGAAAAAAGAAAAAAGGCAAAGAAAAAAAAAAAAAAGAGCCGGAACCAGGCCCCGTGCCTCCCAGTCCCGGAGGGAGTGAGTGGTGGCCCGCGCCCCGCGGAGAGGCCGGCTCCGGGCCCGCGAGAGCCCGCCCGGCCCGGCCCCCAGGCCCCACCCTCGGCCTCGGCCCCCGGCCCCCGGCCCCCGGCCCCCGGCCCCGGCCCGCGCACTCACCCGTCTCCCACCACCACACACTTGATGGCCTGCATCTGGGCCGCTCGCTGGGCCGCGGCGGCGGCGGGCGGGCGCTGACGCGAGAAGCGGCGGGCTCGGGGCGCCGCGGGCGGGCGCGCGGCTGCAGGCGGCAGGGCGCGGGGTGCCGGGGCCGCTGTCCACGCCGCCTCGCCTTCCGCCGACGGAAAGCCGGAGCCCAGCCGCGGCCACCACCCAAAGCTGGGGGAAAACTGCGGAGAAACAGGAAATGGCCGCTCCACTCACATCCGGTCTCCCCTCCCCCGCGCCGGCGCGCCGCTCCCAGGCTCCGGGGCGGGGCCGCTCCTGCCCGCGCGGCTCCCGGGCTTCCTGCCGGGTTCGGGGACGTTCGGGAGCGCTCGGACGCGCTCGGCTGGGGCCCGCTCGGCTCCAGAGGGTGGTAAGAGATGGGGGCGCGGGGGCGGGGGCGGGGGCGGGGGCGGGCCGGCCGCCATGTTTGTGCCACCTGGCGAAGGGCATGAGTCTAGACTTCTGTGAGAACTCTGAGGGGAGGACGAGATTCTGCCAGAAAATTCAGAACCTAAATTTCTAAGGAAGCAAATGCCACACGCTCTACCATTTTCCAAAGATAACTTCTGCTCATTGAGCCAAAAATGTTGAAATTTCTTCCCTTATGTGTGCGTTGTCCGTTTCCGGTGCGTTGAGCGTTTACTAGTTCCACGCCTTATACCAAGTTCTGGAGTTGATGTTACCAGACCATTAAAGTGCCAATATTTTGGTATTTTTTCCTCTGAGTTGTTTTTTGTTTTTAAGTAGGTCCCGTGTCCACTCTGGGGCCTAGACTCATAACCCTGAGGTCAGGAGTCACATGCTCCGCCAACTGAGCCAGCCAGGTGCCCCTCTTGGCTAGTTCTTTATGTGTGTAAAGATATGTTTTAAAGAAGGTTGGAGGGATCCCTGGGTGGCGCAGTGGTTTGGCGCCTGCCTTTGGCCCAGGGCGCGATCCTGGAGACCCGGGATCGAATCCCACGTCGGGCTCCCGGTGCATGGAGCCTGCTTCTCCCTCTGCCTGTGTCTCTGCCTCTCTCTTTCTCTCTCTCTATCATAAATATTTAAAAAAATAAAGTTGGAAAAATACCTAACCCTTAGGACATTTTTAACGGCCAATTACTGTTCACTCCCATTGTGCTCGTGGCCCTCACCCAATGTCTCTGTTATTGAGCGGCTGAGTTGTCCCTGTTTGAGAAACCATGCTGGGCTGGGCGTGTTTGTGACAAAAAATTCACAACTTGATTTCTTTAGACTATACGCCCCAAACTGGAGTTACTGGGGTAGCAGGAGTGAGCGTTTTTTAAAGCTTTGGTATTTATTGTTGCATTGCCCTCCTGCAAGGTAGTAACGGGTTCACGGTCCCATCGGCTCTGAGAATAGACTCTCCAGGGGAGTTGATTTCCAATGACATTTCCATCTCCTAGGCCTTCTTTTCCTGAAATTCACTCTGTTGCTCAGTACTGTAACAGTGTTCTGAAATCACACTTCTACACGGGTTTGGTTTGGTTTGGTTTTTAAAGCATCTTTTGCTTGCTGTTATTTCAAAACAAACATGTTCCCAGGGCAAAGGACATCTCCTTTTTGCTCTGTTCATGAAGATCTTCCTTAAGGAGAAGTTGAAACTTCAAGGATAGTAGAGCAACATCGTCCCCTTTGCTGTTAAAAATTTCCAGTAAATCTATGACAAACGAAACCACTCGGTATAATTACCTCTGTGTTTCTAGACCAGGAGCAAATAAAAGGGTGGGGCCTTCGGTCAATAATTCAATTGAACAAACATTTGAGTGCTGCTGTTGCGTAATGGACTGATAGTAAATGAACCAGATAAGGATATAGTTGCCAGGATACCAGGCTCACTGTTCTTAGTGCTGTGAGTGGGGTACAAATATAGTGCTAATCAGGGAGCAAGAAGTCTACTCACACTGATTTAAAAAGGCTTTCATCAAGCAGATGAGAATGGAAACATGCCACTGAGTAGGATTTTTGGTGTGTCTTGATGGAATGAGAAGAAAAGATCTATCCACAGGGAGAACAAAGTCTTGGGAGTTACAGAGTTGGGGCCATCCTCAGATGTGACTTGGAGGGAGCTACACCTTTGAGCTGCTCCAGGTCTAGAATCTAGAGAGGTAATCTCGGGTTGCTTTGAGCATGGACTTTATTCTGATAGGACAAGGGTTTTTGAGCCAACACACAACACAACCCACGTTCAGATCATTATTTCTCTATATTGGTAAATGAAAGTCCACTGTCCAAGAAGTTTGTGACTGTATAGTAACAAAATGTACAACTCATATATGAAAATAAACTTTGATTAAAAACTGAGTTGGGGACACCTGGCTGGTTGGTAGAGCATTTGACTCTTGATCTCAGGGTCATGAGTTCAAACTCCACATTGGGCATGAAGCCTATTTTTAAAAAAATAGGGATGCCTGGGTGGCTCAGTGGTTGAGTGCCTGACTTTGCCTCAGGTTGTGATCCTGGTGTCCTAGGATTGAGTCCCCCATCAGGCTCCCTTAGGGAGGAGGAGCTCCCTTCTTCCTCTGCCTATGTCTCTGCCTCTCTCTCTCTATGTCTCTCATGAATAAATAAATAAAACCTTTTAAAAATAGTAATAAATAAAAACAAAACTGATTTAAAACTGAGTTGTTTACAACTCAATTTAAAACTTCTCCAAGTGGATCCCTGGGTGGCGCAGCGGTTTGGCGCCTGCCTTTGGCCCAGGGCGCGATCCTGGAGACCCGGGATCGAATCCCACGTCGGGCTCCCGGTGCATGGAGCCTGCTTCTCCCTCTGCCTATGTCTCTGCCTCTCTCTCTCTCTCTCTCTGTGACTATCATAAATAAATAAAAATTAAAAAATAAAAATAAAATAAAATAAAATAAAACTTCTCCAAGGGGATTCCCTGGGTGGCTCAGTGGTTTAGCGCCTGCCTTTGGCCCAGGGCGCGATCCTGGAGTCCCAGGATCGAATCCTGCGTCGGGCTCCCTGCATGGGGCCTGCTTCTCCTTCTGCCTGTGTCTCTGCCTCTCTCTCTCTCTCTCTATGTCTATCATGAATAAATAAATAAAATTAAAATAAAATAAAAAATAAAACTTCTCGGGATCCCTGGGTGGCGCAGCGGTTTGGCGCCTGCCTTTGGCCCAGGGCGCGATCCTGGAGACCCGGGATCGAATCCCACATCGGGCTCCCGGTGCATGGGGCCTGCTTCTCCCTCTGCCTGTGTCTCTGCCTCTCTCTCTCTCTCTCTCTCTCTCTCTGTGACTATCATAAATAAATAAATAAATAATTTTAAAAAATTAAAAAAAAAAATAAAACTTCTCCAAGTTTGGTATTGAGTGTCTATTTATAATGTCCTTCATGGCAACAAATGGGCCAAAAAAGTTAAAGTTAAAACTAAATAAGCAAATATTAGACCACATGTGTTTCTAAATGTGCTACATGGTTATTTCTCAGGTGGCCAGGATATGCAATTATGAAAATTAATAAAGGAAACCTCTCTAAAGTGAACCCAAGATGCTAGAAGGGGAGGCTGGTAGAGAGAACCCTATCACTCAATATCAATGATTGTCAATTACAGACACCTAACAGAAAAATCTCAATAGAAAAGAATCAGTCATTACAAGGCCCAACAGGGAAAGGTATACATCGCATCTCCTATAAGAAGTCAACTGCCCCTTCTATTCAGCCGATGGAAAACCATCATCACCCTGAATTCTTACTTCTCCCCAATGGACTTTCTTTTTTTTTTTTTTAAGATTTTATTTATTTATTCATGAGACACAGAGAGAGAGAGAGAGAGAGAGAGAGAGAGGCAGAGACACAGGCAGAGGGAGAAGCAGGCTCCATGCAGGGAGCCCGACATGGGACTCGATCCTGGGACTCCAGGATCATGCCCTGAGCCAAAGGCAGGCGCTAAACCGCTGAGCCACCCAGGGATCCTCTTTTTATTTTATTTTATTTTATTTTATTTTATTTTATTTTATTTTATTTATTCATGAGAGACACAGAGCGAGAGAGAGAGAGGCAGAGACACACAGGTAGAGGGAGAAGCAGGCTCCATGCAGGGAGCCTGACGTGGGACTCGATCCTGGATCTCCAGGATCACACCCTGGGCTGAAGGTGGCACGAAACCACTGAGCATGCAGGGAGCCTGACATGGGACTCGATCCTGGATCTCCAGGATCACAACTTGGGCCAAAGGTGGTGCTAAACTGCTGAGCCACCTGGGCTGCCACTTCCCAATGGATTTTTATTCAAAAGAATCCCTCCCAACTTCCTTACTTCTCCTTAAAATAATGTTTCTCTCCTTTGTTAATTGGACTCCCTGTATTGCTGTAGCCTATGTGTCCTCAATTGCAATTCTCTGCTATTCCCAAATATATCCATTTTTACTGAAAATAACTGGCAGAGGGAATCCCTGGATGGCTCAGCGGTTTGGCGCCTGCCTTCGGCCCAGGGCATGATCCTGGAGACCTGGAATTGAGTCCCACGTCGGGCTCCCTGCATGGAACCTGCTTCTCCCTCTGCCTGTGTCTCTGCATCCCTCTGTGTGTGTGTGTGTGTGTGTGTGTCTCATGAATAAATAAAATCTTTAAAAAATTAAAAAAATAAATAACTGGCAGGTTTAGTGTATGTGTGTGTGTGTTTTAAAGATTTTGTTTTTAAGTAATCTCCACACCCAATGAGGGGCTTGAACTCACAACCCTGAGCCCAAGAATCACATATGCTACCAAGTGAGCCAGGCATGTGCCCCTGGCAGTTTCATTTTTAAGGTTAACACAATCATATTTCCTACTGAGGTCCTTCATTCAAGGTCAGTAAGTTATTCTGTTGTGAAATAGGCAAAACAGATCTTGCCATCAGGAAACCTACCTTCTAGTGGGAAAGATGCTTATTAAGCAAATGAACATATAGTATTCATTTCCAGATTAACGTGATGGATTAATTACAAGTATCTAATTTAATTTCTACCCAAAACCCCACTAGAACTTCAGAAAGAAATTTAAAAAGCAAAAGACATAATAATCCTAGATGCACAGTGTGGAGAAGAAAAGATATTGGCAGCTGGGATGAGGAGACAGACTGGTAGTCACTTAGACTAGCAGCCGGAAACATGGATGGACACCAGATTTACACCAGAGTATTGTCAAAGTGTCAAACTGGCAGCACCAGGCGCTTTTGAAACTGGGGTGGAGGGAGAGAATAAGAGAGCCTGAAAGCTCAGAAGCAGCAGCAGATGGTCTACATTGCTCCTCATATTGCATTAGGCAAGGTGGAAGGTGGTCACCCTCCTCCTCCCTACAAAGGACTGGAGGTTCCTCTCTAGAGAGTATAAACCAACAGTATTTGAATAGGGTCGACGGGTGAAGTGGAGGGGAGTCCAGGCACAGAGGCCTGGAAAACAAAAACAAAGGGATTTAGTAGCCTGGGCTGAATCTGGAACCTCCCTAACCCCCTCCTTCATGGCTCCTGTGGGCAGTTTACTCACAATCAGGGGTGGAGAGTAGAGGGCTCTTCTCTGGGTAACCTGTCCTACCCAGGAGGATTAAAAGATATTTGAGGAGGGGCACCTGGGTAGCTCAGTGGTTGAGCATTTGCCTTTGGCTCAGGTCCTGATCCCAGTGTCCTAGGATGGAGTCCCTTATCAGGCTCCCTACAGGGAGCCTGCTTCTCCCTCTACCTCTGTCTCTACCTCTCTCTGTGTGTCTGTCATGAATAAATAAATAATATCTTTTTTTTTTTTAATTTATTTATGATAGTCACAGAGAGAGAGAGAGAGAGGCAGAGACACAGGCAGAGGGAGAAGCAGGCTCCATGCACCGGGAGCCTGATGTGGGATTCGATCCCGGGTCTCCAGGATCGCGCCCTGGGCCAAAGGCAGGCGCCAAACCGCTGCGCCACCCAGGGATCCCAATAAATAATATCTTTAAATACAAATGTATTATATATATAATATATTTTTTTTCTATTTTGGAAGTTTATATATATATATATATGTATATATATATATATATATATATATAATTTGAGGAAACCTTCCAGAATAGAAGCTAGAAATCAAAATAACCAAAATAAATAAATAAATTTGGGGACAAGGAGACGGAAACTTTTCTTTAAGGCCATCAGTATCTTTAGATTAAAAACAAAACAAAACAATAAGAAGGAAGTGCTTTTTAAAACAAAAAAAGAAACATTCAGATCCTGAGCTGAAGGCAGATGCTCAACCCCTGAGCTACCCAGGTGCCCCCATTCAGATGATTTAAAAACAAAAACACAAAACAAAACAAAAACCAAAACCTAGCAGGAAAAACTCAACAGAAAATTTGGAACACCAAGATGAGAAAATCTCTCAGAGGGCCCCAAATCACAGAGAAATAGAAAGTAGGAAACGCTAGTGATATGAGGGAACTAGCTCAGTAGGGCCAACCATCCTAATAATATCCTGTAACAGAAAACAAAGAACAAAGACAAAGGAAAGGAGGGAAGTATCCATGAAAATATTCAGGGAAATTTCCCAGACCTGAAAGACTGGAGTTTAGAGATAGAAAGTGCCAGCCCAGTGAATGAAAATTGGCGACACCCTTGGTTTCATCATGGTGAAAACTTGAGAACAATGGGAGCAGATAAGATTCTATAAGTCTCCAAACAGAAAACACAAGTCATAAGGAAACAGGAAATAGAATGGCCTCAGATTTCCCAACAATTGCAGTGGCAAAGCAATATGCCTTCCAGATGCTGAAGGAAGATGATTTTCCACCGAGGCTTCTACTCACAGCCCATCTATCGATCAAGTGGGTGGGTAAAAATGAGAACATTTTCAGGCAAGTCAGTTCTCAAAAAAGTTTTACCTCCCACACACCATATCCCAGGAAGCTTCTGGAACATGTGTTCTTCCACTAGGAGGAAATAAACCGAAAGAAGCAGATAGGCAGAAACCAGAGATCCAACACAGCTGAAGGATCCCTTCCCCCACCCTGGGGATGGTGACTATTTTATGACCAGCCCATTTCAGAGCAGGGAAACTTTGTGGCCATAAACCACACGCTGTCTGTTTTCCTGGCCACTTCCCCCAGCATGGACAGCCAGGGGTAGTGAAAGACAAACCAGTACTGTTGTTGACTGGCTCAGCTCTGGTGACAGAGCAAGGATGTGATAAATGAGAATGGTTACACCACCCCTATATTTCTCTTTTTCTCTTTGCTTTCCTCCATTTTATTATAAAAACTTCGGCACAGAAAAGTTGAAAGGAATGTACAATGAACATCTGTATATCCATCTAAATTCTACAATTAGCATTTTCCTGTACTTGCTTTACACATATCTATTTACCATTTAACAATTCATCAAATTTTTGGCTGCGTTTCAAAAGGAGGAAATCAGTACATTTCACCCTTTTTTAAGATTTTATTTATTAAAAAAAAGATTTTATTTATTTATGCATAAGAGACACACACACAGAGAGAGGCAGAGACATAGGCAGAGGGAGAAGCAGGCTCCAAGGAAGAAGCAGGCTCCCTGTGAAGAGCCTGATGCAGGACTCAATCCCAGGACCCCAGGATCACGACCTGAGCCAAAGGCAGATGCTCAACCACTGAGCCACCCAAGTGTCCCAAGTACAGTTCACCCTTAAACACATCAGCATGCATATAATTAATGATTTTTAAAAAGATTTTATTTATTTATTCATGAGAGACACAGAGAGAGAGGCAGAGACATAGGCAGAGGGAGAAGCAGGCTCCATGCAGGGAGCCGGACATGGGACTCGATCCTGGGACTCCAGGATCACGCCCTGAGCCAAAGGCAGAGGTGCTTAACCACGGAGCCACCCAGACATCCCTAATGATTCTTTTTGTAAGATAAAATTAGGTACAATAAAATGTACAAATCTTCCGTTTATTGTTCACTGAATTTTGACAAATGTATATAGTTGTAACACAAAACACCATCAAGATATAAAATCTTGGGGCACCTGGGTGGCTCCGTGGTTGAACATCTATCTGCCTTTGGCTCAGGGCGTGATCCCAGGGTCCCGGGATTGAGTATCACTTCAGTCTCCTCGCAGGGAGTCTGCTTCTCTATATATATATCTCATGAATAAATAAATAAAATCTTTAAAAAAAAAAAAGATAAAATCTTACCATCACCCAAAGGAATTCCCTTGTGTCTCTTGCCAGTCTCTACCTTTACTCCCAAAGGCACTTCTGTTCTGATCTTGCTCATAGGTTACTGTTGCCTGTTCTAGAACTTCATGTGAAAGGAATCATACAGCCTTGGGGCACCTGGCTGGCTCAGTCAGAAAAACATGCTACTCCAAATCTCATGCATGTGAGTTCAAGCCCCACATGGGGCTTGGAGCCTACTTTAATAAAAGTTGGGGGGGGGGGGGGTCATGAAGTTTATATTCTTTTGTGCCTGACTTCTTCCCCTCAGTAAAATGCTTGAGATTCATTCATTTTGTACATGTCAGAAATTTGCTCTGTTACACCACCACCTGGTAATCCATTGTAAAATAATATCATAGTTTATTGATTTCCTGTTAATGGACACCTAGGGTTTTCCAATTTGGGCTGTTATAAGTAAAACTGCTGGGGTCCTGGCTGGCTCAGTTGGCAGAGTGTGCAACTCTTGATCTCAGGGTTGTGAGTTTGAGGCCTGTGTTGGTCATGGATCCTTCTTAAAATAAAGAGATGATAGATAGATAGATAGATAGATAGATAGATAGATAGATAGATAGATAGATAGATAGATATAGAGCTGCTAAGAACATTGTTATACAGATCTTCTTTTTATTTACTATTTACTTATTATTATTGTTTTAAGCAGGCTCTGTGCCCAGCATGGAGCCCAACATGGGGCCCTAACTCAAAAGCCTGAGGTCAAGACCTGAGCTGAGATTAACAATCAGACACTTAACCAATTCAGTGACCCAGGCACCCCCAAATCTTCTTTTTAAGCATGCATTTTCACTTATTTGAGACTAAGTACCCAGAAGTAGAATTGCCAGGTCATAGAGAAGGTGTGCTTCATTTTATTAGAAACTGAGAGTTTTTCCAAACTCATTGTCGTACTTCACATTCCCATCACACTGTATGCCCATGAATATTGGTATTATCAGTCTTTATTTCTACTCAGTCTTCTAGATTTTAGTCATTCTGGTGGGATTTTATTTATTTATTCGTGAGAGACACAGAGAGAGAGGTAGAGACATATACAGAGGGAGAAGCAGTTTCCTCACAGGCAGCCGGATGCAGCACTTGATCCTAGAACCCTGGGATCACTCGCTGAACTCAAGGCAGATGCTCAACTGCTGAGCCACCCAGGCATCCCTGGGAGGATATTTTTTATATGGGAGATTTGTGATTTGGGGGTGACAGAGGAGGATCTGAGTGTTTGCATCAGCTGTTTCTTAAGTGTGTTTTTTCAGTATGCTAGGGTGCCTGGGTGGCTCAGTAGACTGAGTATTCAGCTGGGTTTCAGCTCAGGTTGTGATCTCAGGATCCTGAGATCAAGCTCCTTGTCAGGCCCGGCCCTCAGCACAGAGTCTGATTGAGATTCTCTCTCCTTCCCCCTCTGTCCTTCTCCTTCTCACCCTCTTTCTTTCTCTCTCTCTCTCTCTCTCTCTCAAATAAATAAATTAATGAAATCTTTAAAAAATGAAATAATCAATATGCCAAAGTGGCACACTTTTGGGAAGCCTGCCCTTGGCCCCTACAGCTCTTTTACTCCCTTCAAACAATGGGCATCTATTACCAGCTCAAAACAGGAATAAAAATTAAATTCACTTTAAGAGATTTCAAGAAGGAAATCAAACAGATCTAAAGTGCATGTACTTTGCCAACTTGATGAAAAGAAGCAAAGCCCCAGAATATGATTCATATTCCTTCAGTTATAAGCACTCAGGCATCCCTTCCATGAGGATATTATTGGCCATCTTACCTACTACATCATCTTTGTGAGGGAGAGGGACTGGAGATTGAATTTGATCTTGTGGCCAATGACTTAATTAATGGTGCCTATGTAATGAAACCTCCAAGGAAACTCCTGAAATAATGAGGCCGGAGGAGCTTTCAGGTTGGCTAACAGGTGGCAGTGCTGAGTGGTATGCCTGGGTTTTGTGAGGAGAAGGCATGGTAGCCCTGCCTCTCTCAACTTGGACCTTGTCCTCTTCAACTCTTTTTTAACCACTTTATTGAGGTATGATTGACAAAAAGCTATACATATTTAATGTATATAACTTGATGAGCTTCGTAATAAATATACACTCACAAAACTATCACTGCAATCTAATGCTATAAACATATGCATTACCTCCAAGACTTTCCTCCTGCCTCCTTTACTTACTGCTATAATTATTTGTTGTTATAAGAGCACTTAGCATAAGACCTGCATTCTTGGGGGACCTGGGTGGCTCAGTGATTGAGTGTCTGCCTTTGGCTCATGTTGTGATCCTGGGGTCCTGGGATCGAGTCCCATATCAAGCTCCTTGGAAGGAGCCTGCTTCTCCTTCTGCTTATGTCTCTGCCTCTCCCTCTCTGTGTCTCTCATGAATTAATAAACAAAATCTTTTTTTTAATAAACAAAATCTTAAAAAAAAAGACCTACATTCTTAGCAACTGTTTAAGTATACAATACAGTATTGTTAACTATAGGCTCTATGTTACACATAGATCTCTAGGACTTATTCATCTTGCACAACTAAACTCTGTACCCTTTGACTAACACTTCCCCATTTCCCTCCCCACTCCATCCCTTGGCAGCCATGATTCTCCTCTGCTTTTATGAGTTTGGCTATTTTAGATTCCTTATATATGGGATATCACGTAGTATTTGTCCTTCTGTAATAAAGATTACAGATTTAAAATAAAGATTTTATTTATTTGAGAGAGAGTGCAAGAGCATGAGTGGTGGGGAGGGGCAGAAGGAGAGGGAGAAGGAGAAGCAGACTTTCTGCTGAGTAGAGAGCCCGATGGTGGTGGTGGTGGGGGGGCTGTGTGGTCCTGGGATTCTGAGATCATGACTTGAGCCAAAGGCAGACACTTAACTGACTGAGTCACCCTTCTGGGCCTCACTCCTCCTCCTCCTCCTCCTTTTTTTTTTTTTTTTTTTTTAAGGCTAAGTAGTATCCCATTGTATCCTATTGGGCTCTGTATTTGGTTGCTAATTTGTATCTTTCATAATAAACTGGTAACCATAAGTATAATGGTGGTTTAGTAAGTTCCATGAGTCATTTTAGTGAATTATCAAGACTGAAGAAGGGTCTGGGAACCCCTGAGTGTATAGGTTGTCAGAATTACAAATAGTCCCCAGGACCTGCGGCTGGCATCTGAAGAAGAGGCCATGTAAGGGACTGAGATTTTGAACCTATAGAATCGGATGCTAACTCCAGGTTGTTAGTGTCCGAATTGAGTTAAGTTGTTGTATACCCAGTTAGCATCAAGGAATTTCTATGTTCAAAAATGCAGGAAGCCTTTAAGATGACAGCAGCTCTAACTGTCATCTGACTGCAAACACATGAGTGACCCCAGATGAGAACCATTTAGTGGAGCCCACTCAACTCTGATGACAGTGAGAATGATAATAAAATGATTGTTGTTGTTTAAGCACCTAAATTATGGGATGATTTATTATGAGACAATGGTGACTAAGAGGTATCAGGGTGGGGATACTGGCACAACCAAAGGTGAAAAAATGGGAAAGCATGGGGTGCTTGGGTGCCTCAGTTGGTTGAGCACCTGCCTTTGGCTTGTTATGATCCTGGAGTCCTAGGATCAAGTCTCAGGTCTTTCTCCTTTTGCCTCTGCCTCTCTCTCTCTTTCTCTCTGTTTCTCTCTCTCTCTCTCTCTCTCTCATAAAGAAATGAAATCTTAAAAAATGGGAAAGCAAAGGAAAGGTGGGGAGACATCATTAGCTATGGTTCTTGGGTTGAAGGCAACAGAAAGCTACTCTGGATTGAGAAAAAAAAAAACAAAGATGTTGATGGAAAGAACACTGGGGAGGTCACAGAATCTAAGGAAAAGTTGATTAACTCGGGCTCAGAAAGGACAGCATGCTGGGCCACTCCAGGGACCTCAAGGATCTTCTTTCTAGGGGCACCTGGGTGGCTCAGTCAGTTTAGCGTCTGCCATCAGCTCAGGTCATGATCCCAGGGTCTTCGGATCAAGCCCCACATTGGGCTCCCTGCTCAGCAAGGAATCTGCTTCTTCCTGTCTGCTTGCCACTCTCCCTGCTTGTTCTCTCTCTCCCTTTCTCTCTCTCTGTCAAATAAATAAATAAAACCTTAAAAAAAGGTTTCTGGGGCATTAATACTACAATAACAGACTCACCTGCCTGCAGGTTCCACTCCACTCAGGCTTCCATTACTGGCAAGGGGTGGTGGGTGGACTGTTTGGGAAAAGGGAGTCCACCCAGTGACTCATAGCCTACCATGACCACAAGGAGGTCCCCCTGGGAGGAAGTCCCCCTGGAAGAATGGGAAGATGTGGCTGGCCAGGGAAAATGAAAAGATATCCACTATTCATTAGGATTAGTTTCAGTGCAAATGACAGAGACCTAAGGTGACAACCACTTAAACAAGATTAAAGTTTACTTCACTGGTGTGCAAAAATCCAGAGGTGAGTAATTCAGACTGGTATGTTCCTCTTATCTATGATGCCTCAGGGTCCAGCTCCTTCCTCATGGACCCAGATGGAACTCTAGCCAGCATGTTAAGTTCCAAGCACAGGATGGAGAAACGTGGAGGACTGTGTGTCCTGTGTCTCTTCAGGATGATCTTGGAAGCTGCCTTGATTCTTATATCCCATCCTCCAAACCTTAGTCATGTGACCACAATAAGAGGCAGTGCAGGCTAGGAGATACAGGCCCTGCTAAAAAGTCTATCCCTGAAAGTAGAGAAGAGTGGATCCCAGAGGACAATTATCGGCTCCTGCCACATCCACCATGTGCCCTCTGGTGGCATGGCACTCACGCACATACATCTTTCCACACATGAAATATTTTTAGGTGCTCCCACCCACCCTAATGTAACCATCACGATCTTACACTCAACCAAGAATGCACTCATCCATCTTGGGGAGAGAAACACAGAATCAGGTCCAGGGACTGCAAAGGCTCCAAGTCCAGGACCTCTGGGGAGTGCTCTCTGCCTTCTGACCCATCTCAAGTTTTGCAACTTGTGGACCAAATAGAAGTAGAACCAGCAAAAAAAAAAAAAGAAGAAGAAGAAGAAGAAGAAGAAGAAGTAGAACCAGCACCAACGCTTTTTATATGGAATAATAAAGAATAGGGGGAGGAAAGAGATGGCAAAGATTTGAAATAACAATAATATGATACAGCGAGCAAGGACATGCAGGTAGATACCATCCTCAGCCCCCATTTCCACAGGCACAAGCCTGTAGCTGACATTTAACACTTCCCCTTTTATTACCCTTCCAAACATCCCCTTGCCTTTGGCCAGTATCAAAGTTAGAATCTCTGCTTAAAACTTTGTTCCCAAAAAACCTGAGCCCTTGTTAATCCAGCCCATTTAGAGATTCTGGCATTTTAAAAAAAAACTTTTTCCTTAATGTATCTGTTATCTATTGCTAGGTAGTAAAACATTCCCAAACTTCAAGGCTTCAAACAAGAGACAGCGATTAGGGTCACATGGAATGACGACAGCCACTCTACATTATCCTGTGAAGCTGGGGGAGCCTCACAGATGTACACTCCCAGGGCTACAGTGGGAGAGTACTAAGTTAGCACACAGAAAGAAACACTAATAGGCTATTCAGTGTTGGCTTCCTTTGTCTTCAAGTAGTACTTATTAAAAAAAGGCATCACAGGAAAAAAAAAAAAAAGGCATCACAGGGATGCTCACTTTGGTCAAAAAGAAGAATTTCAAATGAGACTATAGAGAGCCACCATATTGATTCCTAAAAAGTAATTTGCAATTTGCATTATGCTTAGCTTTTTGTTTCACCATATAAAACTTTAAGCATTTCACAGACACTAAATAAATTTTGGGATTTGTTTCATGACAGTTAAGATCAAGGAGGATAACCTGGGCTTACCTAGATGTTCTATGACTTTTGGAATGTCATACATTTGATTGTCACACACCTTTTTTTTTTTTTTTTTAAGATTTTATTTATTTATTCATGAGAGACACAGAGAGAGGCAGAGACAAAGACAGAGGGAGAAGCAGGCTCCCTTTGGGGAGCCTGATGCGGGACTTGATCCCAAGACCCTGGGATCACAATCTGAGCCAAAAGCAGACACTCAACTACTGAGTCACCCAGGTGCCCCAATTTTTAAGCTTTTTAATGGAAAATTTCAAATGTATGCAAAAGCGGAATAATAGAGTGCATCTCCATATATACAGCATTTGACTTAGTAGTGATCAGTTTTGGGGTCATTTTGGGTCACCTACATTCACTCTCCCCCATCCTCATTATTTGGAAGCAAATTCCATACATTACCTATGACATCTGTAAATATTTCTGTATGTATTTCTAAAAGGTGAACTTAAAAAAAATAATGATTCCTTAAAATTATCAAGTTTTCCCAATGCACCACCCTTGTTCCAGTTGACTTTTTGGAAATAAAGACCATACATTGGATTTGATAGCTAACTCTCTCAAGTATTTTTTGAGATTTGAAAGCCTTCCTTTAATTTTTTTAAGTATCTTTTTCTAAATGTCACAATCTTGATTTTGCTGGCTGCATCATTGTAGACATTTAATATGTTCCTCTGGTAATTAGATCTCAAGGTTTGTTTCAGATTCAATTTTTTTTTCCAATGCATTTCCTCAGGAGTCACATGTCTGGTTGTTTGTGTGTGTGTGTGTGTGTGTGTGTGTGTGTGTGTGTGTGATGTTAACACTCATCAATTATTAGTGTTTAGATTAATGAATTATTAAGGTCTATAAAACAATGATACTCTGATTCTAGCATTCCTGATCTATATATTAGCTGGACCTGTCTATAAAGAGAAACATATCCTTAACTACTGATCCTGAAGTAAAGTTTATACAGATAAAGTAGGATAAATGCTCCATTCTTTCCCCTTATTTACTAGTTTATAAAAATGAGTTTGTCAAAAAAAAAAAATGAGTTTGTCTCCAAGCATTTTCCAAAGATAACTGGAGAGATTGTTTTTTGTTTTGTTTTGTGATGAAGTACTGAACCAGGTTGAATAGCATTCTCCCCAAAAATTCTTATCCACCTGGAAGCTCAGAATATGACCTTGTTTGGAAATCAGGTCTTCATATATGTCATTAGTTGAAATGAAGTACACTGGAATAGAGTGGCCCCAAATCCAATGACTGGTGTCCTTACAAGCAGAGGACACACAGATACACACAGAAGGCAGCCATGCAAAGAAAGAGGTAGAGATTGAAGTTATACAGCTATCAATCAAGGGATGCCACCAATTGTTGGCAACCACTGGAACCTGGAAATGCCAAAGAAGAATTCTTCCCAGACACCTTCGAAAGGAACATGGCCATGATAGCACCTTGATTTTGTCTTTTAGTTATTATTATTATTTAAAATTTTTAGAAAAGACTTCTTATTCATTCATGAGACACACACACAGAGAGAGAGAGAGAGAGAGAGAGAGAGAGGCAGAGACATAGGCCCAGGGAGAAGCAAGCTCCATGCAGGGAGCCCGATGTGGGACTCAGTTCTGGGACCCTAGGATCACACCCTGGGCTGAAGGTAAACGCTCAACCGCTGAGCCACCCAGGTGTCCCGAAAGAACAAATTTCTGTTGTTTTAAGCTGTTTTGTGTTAATTTATGAGGGTAGCTTGAGGAAACTAATACAAGTACTGTAACGTACTCAGAGATTGCCCATACTTAGTTTGCTTCATACTACTGAAGTTACTACCCTTGTTGCTGTTCAGATTGTCACATTTTTGGCCATGGGAATCTCTTTAAGTTGGCTTCTGACTCTTTCTGACAGTACCCTAGGGGTCTATGAAAACTTCCTTGCTGCCTGGTGTGACAGGAAGTTCTTGGCTCATCTTGTACGTACACTGTCTGCTCCAAATGAGGTATCTGCCTTTTTAAAAAAAATTTTATTTATTTATGATAGTCACAGAGAGAGAGAGAGAGAGAGAGAGAGAGGCAGAGACACAGGCAGAGGGAGAAGCAGGCTCCATGCACCGGGAGCCCGACGTGGGACTCGATCCCCGGTCTCCAGGATCGCGCCCTGGGCAAAAGGCAGGCGCCAAACCGCTGCGCCACCCAGGGATCCCAGGTATCTGCCTTTTAACAGAAAAATATATTTGGAGACTTCAATTTGGGGACTAGAGATGCATTGCTACTAGGCTGGTCACTCACTATTCCTTGGCTTTTTCAAGAAGTAGAGCTAGGAAACACACACACATACACACACATACACACACTCATCTTTTTAAAGATTTAGCTATTCATTTTAGAGAGAGTGAGAGGTGAAGGAGGGGCAGAGGGAGAGAGAGAGCGAGCCCGTCGTGGGGCTCCATCTTACTGACCCTGAGATCATGACCTGAGTGAAAATCGAGTCGGACACTTAACTGACTGCACCACCCAGACCCCCACGCTCATATTATTAAGATAAAGACATTTGAGTTCATGCCATACCTCCAATTCAAATTCAGGACTATAGTGCTTTTACTTACACTCCTCAAACTTATAGGGGCAACTCCTTTCTCCCATGCAAAAACCCCTTGTTCTCAACACCAACATAATTACACATTACAATACATTTTTTAAATTTTATTTATTCAGAGAGAGAGAGAGAGAGAGAGAGAGAGAGGCAGAGACACAGGCAGAGGGAGAAGCAGGCTCCATGCAGGGAGCCCGACACGGGACTCGAACCCGGGTCTCCAGGATCACACCTCCTGGCTGCAGGCGGCGCTAAATCGCTGCGCCACTGGGGCTGCCCACACATTACAATACACACAACAATTTCATATTGATTTTTTAGTTTCAGAGGTAGTAGTGATTCATCAGTTGCATGTAACACCCAGTGCTCATTACATCTTCTTAATGCCCATCACCCAATTATCTCTTCTGCACACCCACCTCCCCTCCAGCAACACTGTTTCCTAGAGTCAGTGTCTCTTATGGTTTGCCTCCCTCTCAATTTTCATCTTATTTTATTTTTCCTTACCTTCCCCTATGTTCATCTTTCTTTCTTAAATCCCACATGTGAGTGAAATCATATGGGATTTGTCTTTCTTTGACTTTTTTTGCTCTAGTTCCATCTACATCATTGCAAATGGCAAGATTTCATTCCTTTTGGTGGCTGAGTAATATTCGTGTGTGTGTGTGCGCGCACGCGCGCGCCACATCTTTATCCATTCATCTGCCGATGGACATCTGATGCTTTCCATATTTTGGCTATTGTGGACATTGCTGCTATAAAGATTGGGGTGGATGTGCCCCTTTGAATCACTATGTTTGTATCCTTTAGATAAACACTTAGCAGTGCAATTGCTGGGTCATAGGATAGCTCTATTTTTAACTTTCTAAGGAACCTCCATACTGCTTTCCAGAATGACTGCACCAGTTTGCATTCCCACCAACAGTGTAAGATGGTTCCCCTTTCTCTGCATCCTCGCCAACATCTGTTGTTTCCTGAGTTGTTAATTTTAGCCACTCTGACCAGAAACACAGAGCAGTTTCAGAATAACAATATCAATAGTACCATCAACAATATCATTATTGAAAATGATTTAGGAGTTTATAGCAGTTTTAAATTTTTTATAATTTTTTTTGGTACAGATTATAGCTGTAATGTTTCTTGGAATGGTTCCTCTCTGTTATGCCACCAACTGGGTATACAGGTTCATCTGTTTCACTTTGCTTTCGAGTTTTAGGGATTACAAGAAAACTTTTTAAAGATTTTATTTATTGAGAGAGAGAGAGAGAGCATGAGCTGGGGGAAGGGTGAAAGGAGAGAGAGAGATTCTCAAGCAGAGTCCATGCTGAGCACAATGTGGGGCTTGATCCCATGGCCTGGAGAGCGTGACTTGAGACAAAATCAAGAGTCAGATAGTTTAGCCCACTGAGCCACCCAGGTGCCCTGATTTTTAAATCTTTTTTTTGTAAAGATATTATTTATTTATTCATGAGACACACACACAGAGAGGCAGAGAGATAGGCAGAGGGAGAAGCAGGCTCCCAGCCTGATGTGGGACTTGATCCCAGGACTCCAGGATCACAACCAGGATCCACAAAGGCAGATGCTTAACCACTGAGTCCACCCAGGTGCCCGGTGCCCTGATTTTTAAAAGCAATTTAAAACAAATGTATGGTTTATCCTTTTATTCAAATAACAAACAAAAGGCCCCTCCAGCCCCCCACATACATGTATATATGTATAAATATGTATACAGCCACATATATATGCAAATACGTATATGCATGTAAATATGCAGATATATATGTATTTTTATATATTTTAAAGATTTTATTTATTTATTCATGAGAAACACAGAGAGAGGCAAAGACATAGGCAGAGGGAGAAGCAGGCTCCCTGCAGGGAGCCTGATGTGGGACTCGATCCCAGGACCCTGGGATCACAACCTGAGCCAAAGGCAGATGCTCAACTGCTGAGCTACCCAGGCGTCCCTATGTGTATATTTTTATACATACATGTGTATGTATGCACGCACACACACATCTGTGCATACTTTTGTCCTTATTTTTTTTTTTTTCACTTATGACTCCATACTAGCACTGTGTCATTGATTCATATTGACCTTAATCTGTTGAAATAATAGGAGTGCCTGGAAAGGGCCCTTCAGTGAGAAACTGGAAACTTGAATTTTCTTATAATGGCAACTGAGCTCTCATGTTTAAATCCGCCCCACCCTTCCAAGTTTCCATGGGAATGAGCAAAGGAATATAAATTATTTCTGACCAACATTTTGGATCATTTGGGTCCATCCTTTCTTCCAGCCACATCATTGAGGTGTCTCATTCTTGGGGTTGCTTGTGATCCATAGTTAAGTATTATTAATTACAATGATTTTTTTGAGAACTATATATATTTTTGGTAACCTTATATTTTTCTATTTCTTTATTTTTTATTACATTGAGAGCCTCAAAATTGGAATTTCTTTTTTTTCTTTTTAAGGAAGCCCTACCCCCAACGTGGGCTTGAACTCATGACACCCAGGTCAAGAGTCGCATGTGCTGCCAACTGAACAAGCCAGGTGCCCCTATTTATGATTATTAATGGAGCCACTAAACTTGTATTCTAAGGACTCAAGGGCCCTAAGCATGAAAATAACTACCACTTTCTGGGTGCCCTCCATCTGCCTAGGACAGTGCCAGTGCATACTTGCTCTCATTTATTTCTCACAAATACCCTGTAGGATGGGTGTCCTTATCCTCATTTTACAGAACCAGGTCATGGGGCTAAAAGAAGTTGCTGAATGTGGAACTCTGCTTCCCTGTGCTTTTCTCATCATTTGAAGCTGGAAAGAAAAAAGACAACTATTTCTCTCACCTGAGTCACTGCTCCAACAGCAGGAAAGAAGATTGTAGATAACTCACCTGGTACCTCTAGATCAAGGCTTAATAAAATTATTTTCTTATATGCCTTGGCATCTTTTCTCCTATCTTCTCTTATAAACTTTACATGCCTTTATGAAAATACATTTCTTTTTTTTCTTTTAAGATTTTATTTATTCACGAGAGACACAGAGAGGCAGAGACAGAAGCAGGCTCCATGCAGGGAGCCTGACATGGGACTCGATCCTAGGACTCCAGGATCATGCCCTGGGCCAAAGGCAGGCACTAAACAGCTGAGCCACCCAGGTGTCCTGAAAATACGTTTCACATTGACTTATAATTAATTCTGCCTGGTTCTCAAATTAAAATTAGCAGAATGTCTTCCCAGAGACGCCAGAAAATTGGGGCTGAGTTAAATGTTAAGTCAGGAAGCTAGACTAATTTACCAGCCTACTCTATAGCTTGGAACTAGTTAACCTGGATATATATTAAACTTCAAATCTTGTTAACATTCCTTCGTGTTCTCTTTAACCTCCCATTGTGTCTAATTACATAAGGCTTTTTACCTTGCTCAGTGTGGTGATGTTGTTTACCATTGTTTATGGTAACTGAATGGCTTGTTAAATATGCCTCATTACTTCAATGGCATTTAGAGAAAAGAAATGAGTAACCAGGGAGGATATATATATATATATATATCCATATATATATATGGATATATATATATATCTCCATATCTCACATCCCTGCAGCCCATCTGGTCTTTCAACATACTTCTAATAAACAGGACTGCCAAATCTCCACCAGTGAAAATTTTTACAGGTCTAAGAATAAATTCAGCTGATCTCCAAACCTGTTCACACATTGTGAGATTGATTTTGTGTCTTTGGCAAATTTTCCACTGAAGACTCTAGCCTTCAAAATCTTTATTTTTCTAAATACTGTATAAAGAAGTGTTCATTTTGCTTTTTTGGGAAGGATAGCTTGAATGCAGATGATAATTCAGCAGCATGTATTCTGCATCCTCAAAGATAGCATCCACTGAGTGCTGAGAGAAAAAATAGCTTACAAAAAAAGGGGAAGTGAGCTTTTAATGGCAGCAATAAATGTGGCAAAATATGCTGCAAAAATAAGAGGAACTAAAGATTTGTGCAAATGCTTTGAAAAATATCATTTTAATAACAACAAAACTATCCAGAACCTAAAACCCTGAAATATCTATTTAAAATGGTCTTGGCCTTGGGATCACTGAGTGGCTCAGTGGTTCAGCGCCTGCCTTTGGCGCAGGGCGTGATCCTGGAGTCCCGGGATGGAGTCCCACGTAAGGCTCCCTGCATGGAGCCTGCTTCTCTCTCTGACTGTGTCTCTGCCTCTTTCTCTCTCTCTCTCTATGCCTATCATGAATAAATAAATAAAATCTAAAAAAAATAAAAATAAAATGGTCTTGGCCTGAAACACAATGGATAGTAAATATAGTATTGTGAGCATCAAAAAATGCAATTTTTCCCTTTTTTTCAAGATTTTTTATTTTTAAATAATCTCCCCATCCAAGGTGGGGCTTGAACTCAACCCGGAAATCAAGAGTCGCATGCTCCACCAACTGAGCCAGCCAAGCACTCCCCTGAATAAAGTGCAATTCTTCTTAACCAGTAGGTTTTAAAATTTTTTTTTATTTATTTATAAAAATGAATCCAGCAGAGAGCTGGATGTGGGATTGGAACCTGGGGCCTCCAGGATCAGGCCCTAGGCTGAAGGCGGCGCTAAACCACTGAGCCACCCGGGCTGCCCCCCCCAAAAAAAATTCTTTTAATGATTTTGAATGTGAATTTATTTTAGGGTAGAGAATTTTTAAATGACTTTTATTTTTTTAAAATATTTTATTTAGGGATCCCTGGGTGGCGCAGCGGTTTGGCGCCTGCCTTTGGCCCAGGGCGCGATCCTGGAGACCCGGGATCGAGTCCCACGTCGGGCTCCCGGTGCATGGAGCCTGCTTCTCCCTCTGCCTGTGTCTCTGCCTCTCTCTCTCTCTGTGACTATCATAAATAAATAAAAAATTAAAAAAAAAATAAAATATTTTATTTATTTATTCATGAGAGACAGACCCCATACAAGGATCCTGATGTGGGACTTGATCCCGGGACTCCAGGAGGCAGATGCTCAACCACTGAGCCACCCAGGCTCCAGGCGTCCCTTAAATTGCTTTAAAAAGAAAGATCTATTTATTTTAGAGAGAGAGAGGGGCAGTGGGAGAGGGAGAAAAAAACCCCAGCAGACTCGGCGCTCAGTGCAGAGCACAGGGAACTGGGTTTCACAAGCTGGAGATCACCACCCGAGACTAGGACTGAAAGGAAAACCAAGAGTCAGATACCCAACTGACTTCGTCATGGAGGTGCCCCTTAAATAACTTCTAAAAATGCAAACCCATTTTAGGGCACAGAATTTTTACATTTAAATCTATTTCACAAAATAAATAAATAAATAAATAAATAAATAAATAAATAAATAAATCTATTTCACAATGTTGCTTTCTTTTTAAAAAAAAATATTTATTCATAAGAGACACACAAAGAGACAAGCTCCATGAGGGGAGTCCGACGCAGGACTCGATCCTGGGCCCCCAGGAGCACGCCCTGGGCTGAAGGCAGGTACCAAACCGCTGAGCCATCCAGGGATCCCACACTGTTGCTTTCTTAAAGGATTTAAGATTTGCTTTTAATTTTGTCATTGAAACTCTTTTTCCCTCACCAGTACCAAATTCCCGTATTTTCACTAGTGGGCAGAAGTGAAGACGTGAAATACGGGTCTGAGAATAAATAAGGTGTCTACCTTCTTACCATGCAAATATTTGATAGAAGAAACCTATATGCTGAAGTAGGAATGTAAAAACTCATTGTAAAAAAAAAAAAAAAAAACAAAACACACACACACACACAGAATACTAGAAGTTTTGAAAGTTTCACTATTTTGACTTTTCACTCTACGGGCTTAATTAATATCATAATTTTTAAAGATTCGATTTTATATAAGTGGGCCCTGAACAGCAATGGCTGGGGTCGTGAAGCCATCTACCTGGGGAGCATGATCTGCCCCTTCGCCCCAGGAAGCCTCCCTTTGTTTGCTTTTTATAATTCTGATTAGCTATACATAAAACTTGCTCTAACAATTGTTTTATTTATCTTGGTGCGAAAAGGTGGTTTTATTAAAGCACAGGGACAGGACCCATGGGCAGGAAGAGCTGCCTATTTTCACAATTTTTAAATGTACAGTTTTCCGTTATTAAGGACATTGACGTTGCACAATCTAATTCCCGGTTCACCTTCTCCTTTAATTTTCCGGCTTACCATAAGGGGGCAGACGGAGACAACGTATCCGCCCCTCTGCGGGAGCATCCCGCCCCGCCTCACCCACGCATGCGCGCCTCACCTGCGGAAGGTGACAGAGGGCGGGGCAGAAGGCGGTGCTGGGGGCGGAGCAGAGGTGCGCAGGCGCGGCGCGGGCATTGTGACGTCAGGCCGCGCGGCCGGGCTGGGACCAGGCGGCGGCTCGCGGAGGCGCATCCTCTAGTGTGACGCGACGACTCTCCTCCCCACAAGCCGGCCCGCCCGCCCCCGGCCTCGCAGCCGCCGCCTCCCTAGCTCCCTCAGCGCGCGGAGCGCGGCCCAGCGGCCGGGGCGGAGGCCCGGGGGCGACGCGGCGCCGAGGGGCGGGGGCGGGCTTCTGAGCGCCGGGCGGCCGGGTCCGCGGCCGGTCGGTGCGCGGCGGGCGGGCGGCGGGCGCCGGTCTATATGGCGGCGGCTCTGTCCGGCCTGGCTGTCCGCCTTTCGCGCTCGGCCGCCGCCCGCTCCTATGGGGTCTTCTGCAAGGGGCTGACTCGCACGCTGCTCATCTTCTTCGACCTGGCCTGGCGGCTGCGCATCAACTTCCCGTACCTTTACATCGTGGCTTCGATGATGCTCAACGTCCGCCTGCAGGTGAGTGACCTTCCCGGAGCGCCTGTCAGCCCAGCGCGGCCCGGCCCACCCCGCCCCGGGACGGCAAAGATGCTGACAGGAGCTGCCCAGCTGGACGCTCAGTGTATGCCAGGCGACGAGCATGTTTCCTGCAGCCCCACGGGAGGAAAACCCGCTGAGGTTATTGTTGTCTCCGTTCTGCAAACGAGACTGGGGGCGGGGTGGAGCGGCTTGACCCGGGGCCGAGGGCCTCCAGCTGGGGCGTGGGGGTGAGGGGGCGTCCCCGGGGATGGTGGATGCTGGCACCGCTGGAAAGGCCGTGAAGAGGAAATTTTGCGCGCGCCCCGCCCCCCGTTATAAATGGTTGGGTTTTGGTTGACTTTGCTAGTTCCCGAACTTTACAAATGTTCAAATAATTATTTTGGAAACTTAAAACGGGTCAGTGTTTTGATAGAGGTGTCTTATTTATTCTGGTCGGAGTGAAAGTGGGGTGAGGGTGAAGAGGGGAAAATGAAGTGGACGAGGTAGAGACGCAAGAGGTTTCAGAGCGTCGACACTGTTCAGGCGTGGAATAGTAGGCGCTCACACACCCAGCACCCTGGAGATCACTGTAAGTGACATTTCTGCATCCCTTGAATTACAGATGCCCCTTTCTAGTGGGATGAAAAGTCGTCAGATTGAGAATTTTCCTTTACAAGTGTGTCATAGATGGCCAGATGCTGAGCTCCTCTTGGATTACATTTACACATTTTGGAGCGCCTGGCATAGGCTTTGATGGAGGAGGGACAGGTTCCTGACCTTCTGGAGCTTGCAGTCTGACAGTACTTGTGTTGCTCCCTGGTGTGCAAAATGAGAAAGTCTGACTGGTAGGATCAGGCATGTTGAGACCATGCAGGTGTTGTCGTTTTTTGGTCCTCTCTGGTTTGGTTGTATCAGAATGGAATTGTCGCTGCCTGGACCTTAACATTTTAGTGCCTATCACTGGTGATGGCAGGCTACTTAAAACCAATTAGTGATCAATATTGTGTGTTAAGGCAAGATGAGATGAATCTGCCTATGTCAAGATCCGAATTGGGATGTTTTTACATGAACAAGGGCCTGTGGCACACCTAAGTTACGGTACCAGACTGGAAGAGTGGAAAACGGAAATATCTTTCCAGCAGGTGATATGAATGAGTAAAGGGTACAGGATGTGGGGGTTGGGGTAAACCAGAAAGCCTGTGCTCTAGCCAGTTGCCACTAGCCAATGGTCGTTTGCCAGATACAGTGATTTTGAAGAGAAATTGGAAATACTGATTTTTAGATAACAAATTAACTCAAATTCTAAAAAAGTAAACTTGGCCAAAACAACATGTTAGCAGGCTATATTTGATACACTCCCTCCCCGCACCTCCTCCCTCCCCCCAGCTCCTACTTTGGAACGATGTGTTTAGAATTGCGTTAATGTTTTGCAGTCACATGTTGAATTACAAGAACTATAAGAGGTAACCTAGTACGTAATGTTGTTAAGAATTATCACGTTTTGAAAAAAAAGATACCACATTTTGTACCATTAAAGAAATCACTTCTGTCACGTGTTCGCTTAACTGTGTATGACTACCCTCTCCTCCAAACTACCATGACCACTCACCTGGATCATCTATTTTGCACTGGGCAGTAGTTTTTTTGTTTGTTTTTTGTTTTTTGTTTTTTTTACATAGGTGTCATTTCCCATAAAACAAGAGAGTAAAACTGCTCCTCATTGCACATAGAATGCAATTCACATTTTTATTCGGCAGATCTGGCTTTTGCCTACCTCTAACTTCCTTGAGTTGCGTCTTGTTTACTGTTCTTTCAGTTTCTTTACTACTGTCTGCACACACCAAGCCCCTTTTTGCCCCTGGGCATTTGCACAGGCTGTTCTTTCTTTGAATCTTTGAATGCTGGTACAGTCGCACTTCATTTCTGATTTCAGAGAGGCCTTGCATGATCAAAATATCTATATGATCTTGCGCTTCCTCTCATTTCGAGAGTACTGAAGGCTTGCTTGTACTAAGCAATAAGGAATAAAGGACTCCATTTCTAATATGCTTAGGGTTTCCAAATCTCACAATTGTTTGTAGTTGTTTGAGAATCTCAGGAACTGTTGTTTAAGTACAAATTTTATTACAAGGAATCTGTACTGTAATGATTGAGATTAGATGTATTTAGGAGGAGACAGACTAGCTCTATTTGGAGTGGTTTGGGCAGTCAGAAGGGCTCGGTACATACCAAGCCCAAAACACCGTGGTGGATGACACGGCATGAATAGTCCAGGTGCAGCTGTAGAGAAGCCCAAGAGCTGAACTGTAGGAGTGGAGTGTGGGCTTGTCATTCAGTTCAGGGGTGAGATGGGGGCAAGGGAGTCACAAAGTGGCCACCCAGTACGTTGGGGGCGAGCTAAGACCTGTGTGAGTATTTTAGGTTCGATCTCAGGCTTAATCAGGTGTGGTGGCAGTCATTTCACGTGCTGATGGGGAGCGTATGGGAGCAGGGTCTCTCTCTTCTTTACTAGGATAGTTAATCTACTTTAAATGCCCCTGCAGGTTTAGAGTTTCTGTTCATTTGTGGAAAATCACTAATTAAATTAACCTGACTTAAGGGTTTAATTACTCTGGCCTCTTGTAAAGGGAAGTGCTGCGGGAAATAGAATCTGAGAGAGAGGACAGCTATGGGTCGCCGCCTTTTTTACTCAGCACACTGTCCCTACCCTCTTCGTGACGGGTGCCATAGTAAAGGATGCTTTGGCCCACATGTTTGCTTAGGGCCCTGCATCATTTGTAGGGCAGTGAGACCTTTCCAGGAGGTTGATACCTCTTTTTTTTTTTTTTTTTTTTTTTTTTTATGATAGGCACACAGTGAGAGAGAGAGAGGCAGAGACACAGGCAGAGGGAGAAGCAGGCTCCATGCACCGGGAGCCCGACGTGGGATTCGATCCCGGGTCTCCAGGATCGCGCCCTGGGCCAAAGGCAGGCGTCAAACCGCTGCGCCACCCAGGGATCCCCATTGATACCTCTTTAATATGCAAGATGATTACATGAGAAAATAGATGCAAAAGGGCTTTGTAAACTGAGGAGCTTTATGATTTTATTTTATTTTTTTTTAAGATTTTATTTATTCATGAGAGACACACACACACAGAGGCAGAGACACAGGCAAAGGGAGAAGCAGGCTCCACCCAGGGAGCCCAACGCGGGACTCGATCCTAGGCCACCTGGGCTACCCTCTGATTTTAAAATATAGTTTGCAAGCTTAAGAAAAAAGTTGTTTTGGGGATCCCTGGGTGACTCAGTGGTTTAGTGCCTGCCTTTGGCCCAGGGCGTGATCCTGGAGTCTCGGGATCAAGTCCACGTCAGTCTTCCTGCATGAAGCCTACTTCTCCCTCTGCCTGTGTCTGTGCCTCTCTCTGTGTGTGTCTCTCATGAATAAATAAATAAAATCTTTAAAAAAATATATTGTTCACAAGCAAGCCTTAATCTACTGGAGTCCTTAGCATCCTACTTATACAGAATCTGAAACACAGGAGTAGAAAAATGAGAATCTGTAAGAAATACTAAATTAAAATTAGTAAAGGCAAGATGATAGATTATACTGAGAACCTATATAACCATTTATGCTTCCAATTTTTCCGTTATGCCGCCTGTGAGAAGAATCAAGTATCTTAGGCCCAGTTCACCTTGATTCTTAAAATTAAAAGAGAAGACCTCAGGGAGCCTGGGTGGCTCAGTCGGTTAAGCATCTGGACTCTTGATTTCAGCTGATGTCATGATCTCAGAATGGTGAGATTGAGCCCTGCACTGGGCATGGAGCCTCTCTCCCTCTGCCCACCCCACCCCCAAGGGAAAAAAAAAGAGAGAAGGCCTCAAAAAAGTCAGAGAAAAGACATGGTGAAGGTAGATGTTGTCACACTGAGCAGTGTCTTCCTTGGGATAGATGGTCTGTGCTGACTAGGCCCAGGAAGCTTCCTTTGGTTCCTCCCTCTCTGTGACCCCTCTTTTCCTCGCCTCTGACTGCTCTATCATAGTGTCATTTCTGATAGACTTTTTAAATTCACAGCTCCCTGTTTTATCGTGTTTGCCTATCACTTGAAAATCTATATTCGTTCATTCTAATTGGGTAAAGAGTTCAGTAGTGTAGGTAGGGAGAGCTGGTTGCCATTCTAAATAGAGCAGAAGGGCTTCATTAATTAGGTGGCATTTGAACAAAACCTTAGTGGTGAGGGCTTTAGCCTTGGAGATGGGGAGATGTTTGGGTAAGAAGAGTATCTTGTTCTGTGCAGAGAAGGCCCTGTATAGCTGGTGCAAGCCTGGTATTTTCCAGAACAGCAGGAGGCTGGTCCATGAAGAAGGTGGCTGGAGATTTGAACTGGGGGGTAAGGAGCATTGGAAGAACTTTGGCTTTGACTCTGATTACATGATCTTATATCCAAACAATTTCAAAAAGTAGTAAAGATCCCAAGATCCTAGTTGCAGGGTCACATGAAGCTTGAGATGTGTGTTATTCTGTTGCTCGATTGGGGGAAATTATAGATCATTAAGATAATGTAAAAGCTTATAAGCTTTGTGAAATCTTAGTCAAGCCAAAAGCATCAGCTCAGGAATTTGTTCTATAGGAACAATTGTATAGGGAACAACTATACTTTGAGATGGTAAATACCAAACATTCAGGAAATATAACAATACTATAGAATCTTTACATTCAAGTGAATGCTTTCATCATGGTTTTTTTTTTAATAAACTTTGAAAAATTTTCAACCTGTATAAAATGTTATTGTACAGTGAACACCTGTATCCATGAATCAGGTTGTTTTAAGCCTTTTTTTTAAAAAAAGATTTTATTTATTCATGAGAGACACAGAGGCAGAGACATAGGCAGAGGGAGAAGCAGGCTCCATGCAGGGAGCCTGATGCAAGACTTGATCCCAGGACTCCAGGATCACGCCCTGAGCCGACGAAGGCAAGATGCTTAACCGCTGAGCCACCCAGGCGTCCCAGGTTGTTTCAAGTCTTACAAAAAGTCCTATAGTGTGCCAAGCAGATATTAAAGTGTGCATGTTAGATCTCTATGTACTAATGTTAAAAGATACCAACCATATATAAAGTGAAGAAAAGGTTAAAAACTATTTTTTCATAAATGTGTTTGTTGGTACCCAGGGAGAGTGCTGCTGAGTCAGGAGAGAGCGTAGGCCTTGCTTCTCAAATGATCTGTAGAGAAGGGCCAGTGGTTCTTTACCTCCACAGACAGGGCAGCTTATAAACAACGCACATTTATTTCTTATAGTTCTGGAGGCCGGGAAGTCCAAGATCAAGACACCAGCAGAGCCAAGCCCTTGTGAGAGTTCTGATTCCTAGCTGGTGCCTTCTTGCTTGTCCTCTCATAGTCGAAGAGGCTTGGGATTTCTGTGGGGCCACTTTTTAAGAACACTAATCCCATTTATGAAGGCTCTACTCTCAAGACCTACACACTTCCCAGAGGCTTCAACCTCCTAAGACCACCATATTTAGGTTAGGGTTTCAGCATATGAATTTTGGGGGGACACACATTCAGACCATAGCACCTTCTGATGATTTTGTAAGGGCCAATAAAAATTAATTGCTTTCACGTGGAAAAGTGCAGCGTCTGTTTGAGATTCTCTCTCTCCCTCTCCCTCCATTCATAGGCTTGTGAGTGCTCCTCCTCTCTCAAAAATAAATCTTTGGAGGGGGATGCCTAGGTGCCTCAGCGATTTAGTGCCTACCTTCAGCCCAAGGCGTGGGCTTGGCTGGGATCCCTGGGATCGAGTCCCGTATCAGGCTCCCTGCACGGAGCCTGCTTCTGTCTCTGCCTCTCTCTCTCTGTGTGTGTCTCAAATAAATAAATAAAATATTTTAAAAAATACATCTTTAAGGGGAAAAGTCACAAGCTCTCCTAACTGAGCCAGCCAATCGCCCCCCACTGAGTGTCTGTTCTTACATGATCACAGTAACCAACTGGGGGACAGGGGAAACATGGGATGGTGGCTCCTACCTTCATAAGGACTTTGGCTTGTACTCTTGAGTAAAGTGGGAAATATTTCACTAAGATGGGACTTAGGGGCAGCCCAGGTGGCTCAATGGTTTAGCACCACCTTTGGCCCAAGGCCTGATCCTGGAGACCCGGGATCGAGTCCCACGTCGGGCTACATGCATGGAGCCTGCTTCTCCCTCTGCCTGTGTCTCTGCCCCTCTCTCTGTGTCTCATTAATAAATAAATAAAGTCTTTTTTAAAAAAATAAGATGGAACTTAATGTGATTTACTTTTTTAAAGGATTATTTTTTTAAAAAGCTTTGTTGGAATATTCAAATGTACCCCAAAATAGAGTAGTATAATAAACTCATACACACACACATATATACATACACATCTATGTCTCCATCACCCCTTTTCAGTAAGGATCAACTCTTTGTTAATCTTGCTTTATCTATTTCCTCAAGCCTACACCATCTTCATCTCCTCACCCCACACTGGATTTCTTTTTTTTTAAATCTCAGCCAGAATGGATTACTTTTTTGTTGTTACTTTTTTTTTTTTTAATTTTTTTTTTTTTTTTAATTTATGATAGTTACAGAGAGAGAGAGAGAGGCGGAGACACAGGCAGAGGGAGAAGCAGGCTCCATGCACCGGGAGCCCGATGTGGGATTCGATCCCGGGTCTCCAGGATCGCGCCCTGGGCCAAAGGCAGGCGCCAAACCGCTGCGCCACCCAGGGATCCCTGTTGTTACTTTTTTGTTGTTACTTTTACTTTGAAATGATTCAACTTAGAGAAAAGTTGCAAAAATTGTACAGAGAGTTCCCATAGACCCTTCACCTGCCTTCTGTTAGAGGCTAACTATACCATAGCATAGCTGAAAACTAAGAGATGAGCATCAGTCCCATACATTTGGATTTCACCGGTTTTTCCCACTGTGATTTTTCTCTTTCAGGACCTGGCACTACTAGATGACACATCTCCAATCTGTGACACTTCCTTAGCCTCTTCTTTTATATCTGTCAATTGGACATTCAGGCTGTTCTCACTTTTTGGCTACTATGAGTAATGCTGCCAGGAACATTCACATATAGGGTTCGTGTTTGAGCATGTTTTCATTTCTCTTAGATATTACCTAGGAGTGGAATTGCTGGCTCCTAGGGTAATCCTGTGTTTCACCATTTCAATAGGATTACTCTTTCTTCACTTCAGAATTGAGGGGAGAAGCAGGGAGATACTCAGGAATTCAGGAGGGAGGGAAATCGTGGTGGCTCCTGATCAAGGTGGCAGCAGGGGTGATACCGGGAGTGGTTGGGATATGGCTGTATTCTGGTGTTTGAGCCAACACGCCTTCCTTAAAGGACATAGTGTCACAGAAAGACTTGTCACATTTCTTTTTTTGTGAACTACCCTTGTTTTTTGCCCTTTTTTCTGTTGTCTTAATTTCTTAGAGCCTTGTATCTGTTAGAGTTTAAAAAGTTTGGTTTTTTGTTTAGTTATTATGTTTTGACTTTGATTATGGGTATAGTTAGTTGACATACTGAAGTTTACTTTTTTTTTTTTTTTTTATCTTTCTTTCTTTCTCTCTCTACACCCCATATGGGACTTGAACTCTCAACCTTGAGATCAAGAGTGACATACTCTACTGACTGAGCCAGCCAGGCACCCCCAAAGTTTATTTTTATGTGGTCAAATGTAATAATCTTTTCTGATTTTTGAGTTTGTCCTAGTTAGAAGGCCTTCCCAACTCATAGGCTATGAGGAATTAAACCTTATTTTATCTTGGTAAAAACAACATATACAGACACACACAGACACACATATATATGTAGATAATATATATATTAATATAAATTTTCTATAATATATAAAACAACATATACACACAGACACATATGTAGATAATATATATATTAATATAAATTTTCTATAAATTTTCTTTTTTTATAGATTTATTTATGATAGAGAGAGAGAGGCAGAGACATAGGCAGAGGGAGAAGCAGGCTCCATGCACCGGGATTCGATCCTGGGTCTCCAGGATCACGCCCTGGGCCAAAGGCAGGCGCCAAACCGCTGCGCCACCCAAGGATCCCTAAATTTTCTATAAGTTGCGCTGCCATGAAAACTGTGTGAATAGCTAGTCCTTGAGTGTATGTTAACTAGAAAGTAAGCTTCAAGAAGAAGAGCCCTGTTTGTCCTAACACCAGTGCCTAGAATAGTGCCTGGCCCAGGGCAGGAGCTCAATGAACACTTGCTGATTGAATCTGTAGCAGAAAATCATAGGCATAAAATCCCGAAGGAAAGGTTATTTGCATTTGTAAATTTTTAATTTAAAAGCCCAATTTGCCCTCCACTGGGGTTCTTGTACCATGTGTTTTCTCCAATGATGCAGGAGATACCTACCTCTGGGTGCTCCCCATTCACTGGTAGGCTACTGCCCCCTGGGCCTTGGCTTCTACCCCTCCATGGAAACCCACGGTCTGCATTGAAGTCACGTCCATGTTACCACCCAGTGGTCACTCCCATGTCTTCTGCTTTATAGAACCCCTCAGCCTGCATTTTGTTGTTCATTCCCTAAAGCACTCTTGACAATGATAGTTGCTGTTTATGGCCTATCAGAGAAGATGCTAGGCGCTTTCACACCCTCACAGCATGCAGAGGACAGAGAATTGCCTGAGGCCCCCAATGTCTGAGCTCACCTTTGGCTGTCAGGTTAAAAGAAGGAGGAAACCGGGTGGTGCCTAGCCAGAGCTGCATGACTGGCTTTTTAAGGGCAGATACGATTTGGATGTACTGAAAGATTAGTAACAGGAACTCTGTACTATTAGTGTTTCCTGTGGTTATGATTCAGCTTAATCTGGAGATGATGAGTTGTTCCTCTTTCTCATCCTCTGAGCTGGGGAGCACCATATCTTTTTTTACAGGTTTTTTGTTTGTTTTTTTTTTTCTTTGTTTTTTTAGATTTTATTTATTCATGAGAGACACACAGAGAGAGGCAGAGACATAGGCAGAGGGAGAAGCAGGCTCCTCACAGGGAGCCTCATATGGGACTCAATTCCAGGACCCCAGGATCACGACTTGAGCCAAAAGCAGATACTTAGCCACTGAGCCATCCAGGCACCCCTTTTACAGTTTTTTTTTTTTTTTTTTAATTTTCTATTTCCTTAAGTAATGTCTACACTCAACATGGAGCTTGAACTCACGACCCTGAGATCAAGAGTTGTGTGCTCGACAGACTGTGCCAACCAGGCATCCCTATGCTGGTAGTAATTTGAGGAATGTGGGCCATCTCCTCAGTCCGATTGCTTTAGTCATGAGCACAGAGATGTTAAATACTGATGTTCATGCCTGGAAGCTCTGGAAGCCAAGAGAGGCTGGGATGGGCCTGGAGCATGTTTGTGAGCCATTGTAAGGTGAGACTCCACAGCAAGCCCATTGTTCTGACCCTGCTCTTTGAGCTGTGTTGTCTTCCCAGCCCCCTTTGGGAATAGCCTTGCCAGCTGGCTTTCAGAAGCATAGAGGCCAGGATATTTTTAGTTTAGAGAGCAGTGGTATCCAGACTGTCAGGTCCCTGAGGCCATTAATAGCTCAGGTTAGAGAAGGTAGGATGACAGCAGTCCAAGAGGGCAGCAGCTGCCTAATTGGGTCAGGCCTATTGTTATGCAGCAGGTCAGCTGCCTCCAGCAGGCAGGGATTTTTGTGGAGGATGATTTTTCATATCTGCACTAGAAATCATGGACACACCTAGATAATCTTGTTTCCCTCTGCACATCACCCTTCTGGTCTTGTGGTTCCATTTTCAACCTTTGTCATCTTTTTTGGGGGGTGGGGGATGTGGGGTGAGGGAGTATATTCAGGAATTTACTCCCAGTACTACACTTTTTTTTTTTTTTCCTGGATGATACTCTTGAACTTCAAAACAGACTCCTTCCTTCACTCTGTTGGTTCAGTGTCAGTGGATAAGTTTATTTGCCAGAGTTTATGTTGCTTATTTTGTAGACTTAACACGGGGCGAGGAGGGGGTTGCGCAGAAGATGAGATTTCTAGGGCCAAGGACAGTTAATGATATAATTATGTGTATTGGGTACAATGTAATGTACCTATATATGTATTAGAGTGGGAAGAGTTATAAAAATATTTCACAAAGACAAATACCATATGATTTCACTTAAGTGTGGAATCTAAAAACCAAAACAGATGAACAAACCAAAAAAGAAACCCAAAAATACGGAGAATAGACTGATGGGTGCCAGAGGTGGTTGGTGGGAGGATGGGAAAAACGGGTGTAGGAGAGTGGAAGGGTATATAGGCTTTCAGTTATGGAATGATAAGTCAAAGGCATGGAAGGGACAGCATGAAGAATACAGTCGATGGTATCATAATAGTGTCGTATGGTGACAGATGGTAGCTACGCTTGCGGGGAGCAGAGCATAATTTATAGGGTTGAATCATTTTGTTGTACACTTGAAATATTGTCAGCTATACTTCAATAAAAAATATTTCGCTTGTTTAGAAATTATTTGAAAGTTATTGCTGGCTCTCAAAAAATAATGTATATGTCTAGTATTAGAAGTTTTCGTTAACTGGGATCCCTGGGTGGCGCAGCGGTTTGGCGCCTGCCTTTGGCCCAGGGCGCGATCCTGGAGACCTGGGATCGAATCCCACATCGGGCTCCCGGTGCATGGAGCCTGCTTCTCCCTCTGCCTGTGTCTCTGCGCCTCTCTCTCTCTGTGACTATCATAAATAAATAAAAATTAAAAAAAAAAAAGTTTTCGTTAACTGGTTGAGGGATCAGAGCCAAAATGTTTTCACTGACCTAAAGTATTTTTGTCAAGAGATTAAATACACAGTTTATTACTGAATTTACTAAAGAACTAGATCTTCAGGACAATGTATTCTAACATTACTAAATACATGATTATATTAGCGGTAGCTTAGCTTAAATTTTAACACAATTCTGGAAATTCTTCATCTTTCTGAACTGCTCTAAGTTTTTATACAAGGATGTACTAAAAGTGATTAGAAACTAATTTTCTTGAGAGTTGGCCCCTATTAAATGACATGTTTCTCATAATAATTAAAAAAAAAAAACAACTGGGCAGCCCGGTGGCTCAGTGGTTTAGCGCTGCCTTCAGCCCAGGGCCTGATCCCGGGGTTGAGTCCCACATCGGGCTCCCTTCATTGAGCCTGCTTCGCTCTCTGCCTATGTCTCTGCCTCTCTCTGTGTGTGTTTCTCATGAATAAATAAATAAAATCTTAAAAAACGTTTTTTTTAAAAAACTATGTTAATATGTATTAAAAACATATTTGAGAGGCTCCTGGGTGGCTCAGTTGCTTAAGCATTTGCCTTAAGTCTCAGAGACTTGGGATTGATATACGTGTATATATATATATGTATGTATGTATATATACACATATATATCACATATATATATACATACATATATAGATATACACACACACATATATATATATGAAAATGCTCCCATTTCAGGAAAATGTTCATTCTTACTGCATTTCAAGTTGGTAAAATAAATAGAAGGTTTGAAAGAATGTGCTTTGGAAAGTTAACTTGAAAGAACTATCTAGGGGATCCCTGGATGGCTCAGCGGTTTAGGGCATGATCCTGGAGTCCCGGGATCGAGTCCCGCATCAGGCTTCCTGCATGGAAGGAAATGCCTGTGTCTTTCCCTCTGCCTCCCTCCCACCCCCGTCTCTCATGAATAAATAAATAAAATCTTTAAAAAAAAAAAACTGTCTTAAAAAAAGCTGTCTAGAGAATTTGGTTAGATTTTTGACTCCGTGAGCTTTGAAGATTTTACTTATTTGAAAGAGAGGAGGAGAGAGAAAGTGCATGCACATGAAAGAGCAAGAGTGGGGTGAGGGACAGAGGGAGAAGCAGACTCCCTGTTGAGCAGGGAGCATGATTTGGTGGGCTCTATCCTGGGGCACTGGGGTCATGACTTGAGCCAAAGGCAGCTGCTTAACTGAGCCACCCAGGCACCCCAACTTGGTAAGCTTTGAAAGTACATTTGATCCTTGAACAATGGTGGGTGTTAGGAGTGCAGACCCCTGTGCAGTTGAAAATCCATGTATAAATTTTGACTCCTGGGCAGCCCCGGTGGCACAGCGGTTTTAGCGCTGCCTGCAGCCCAGGGCGTGATCCTGGAGACCCTGGATCGTGTCCCGTGTCGGGCTCTCTGCATGGAGCCTGCTTCTCCCTCTGCCTGTGTCTCTGCTTCTCATTCTCTCTATGTGTCTCTATGAATAAATAAATAAAATCTTTAAAAAATAAATAAACAAATAAATTTTGACTCCTCAAAAATCTAACTTACCAATAACAGTCAACATATATTTTGTGTCATATGCTGTATTCTTAGAAAAAAATAATATAGAAAAAAGAAAGTGTTATTATCAAAAGGGAAAGAAAATACATTTTACAGGATGTACTGTATTTGTTGAAAAAGACATGCATGTAAGTGGACCTGTGCAGTTCACAACCATGTGTTCAAGGGTCAGCTGTATTGAATTGTAGCCAGAATCCACACTTAATAAAATAAGATTGCACCTCATAAAAGTTCTCATCACAAGAAAAAATTGTAATTATGTGTGGTGATGGATGTCAACTTATGGTGAGTAATCATTTTGTAATATATACAAATATTGAACCTTTATATTGTACACCTGAAACTAATGTTATGTCAGTTAGATCTCATATTTGTGAGATATAAAATTGCATCTAACATCTGTGTATTGCTTTATACTGTTCAGATACATTTTTATCAGTTCTGTAGAGTAATGGTCACATTTCTATTGGTAAAAAGTTTTGAGCATGCCCTACAGATATACGGAGATGTATGTTTTTATAAATTGTATCTTTTGCTCCACCAAAATAAGGTATATATTGTAAAGCAGAAAAAGTTAGGGATCCCTGGGTGGCGCAGCAGTTTAGCGCCTGCCTTTGGCCCAGGGCGCAATCCTGGAGACCAGGGATTGAATCCCACGTCGGGCTCCCGGTGCATGGAGCCTGCTTCTCCCTCTGCCTATGTCTCTGCCTCTCTCTCTCTCTCTCTCTCTATCATAAATAAATTTAAAAAAAAAAAAAAAAAAAAAAAAAGAAAAAGTTAAAAGAGGAATGAAATAAAATGAACTAGACAAAGATGATTTGGTATTCTCTCCCTCACTCCTTGAGGTAGTGTCACCCCATCTAACAACTGCTGGACTAGAAGATCATTTAGAGTTTATCTGGAGCTAAGTTGTTTGTGCAAGAAGCACATCTAACCACCCTCTTTCTGAAGCACTCAATGCTGTTGGCATCTGTGACATGGCGTTTCCTGAGGTGCTCTGAGTCTTCTTGGTGGTTGGGGAGCCCTCGCTAGATCTTGGAGATCCTGGCCTTCTGTACCCCACTGTCTTCTTTTTATCCACCTTTCCAAAGCTGGTGACTTCAGAATCTAGGTCCCCAACTCTGACATCACTCTTTGAGCTAACAACTTTACTCATAATCAAAATGCATTCCCAGTTCCCGCAGCCAAACCCTCTGTGTCCCTATCTGAGCCATTTGACATCCCTCCAGACCTGCTGCTCCTCTCTGTTCTCTGTTAATGATGCCTTTGCTACCCAGAAGTGACAGCCACCTTTCTAACCTGTTGGCCACCAACTGGAAAAATACTTTGTCTCTCCTCTTCTTTCCTGTACCATTGGAATAGCCTCCTCATTGGAAATGTGCTTCCTTTTAGCCACCACACTACAGCCAGGTAATTAATCCAAAGGGCAGACCTGGCCAAACACCCCTTGGTGGCTCTGCATCGCCGCAGGATGTCATCACACTCCTCAAGCTGCAGCCACTGCCTCTCATTAGACCTGGTTGGCTTCCTGGCCCCCCATCCCTTCACTCGCTTTGCTTCTGTGTCAGCCTCCAGTAATTCTTGTTTTTCTCTTTGAGTGTAGTCTCAATTTTTTAAAAAATGTAACACGTATACACTCACCTAGCTTGGAGTCTCTGAGCTCCCCTAGTTAGAGAAACTGCAGCTTCCTGACCCCCATCTCTCTGTCCCCGCAGCCAGGCCTCAGCTACAGCTGGTTCTCCTTGTGCATATTCCTCTGTCCCTGAACTGCATGCTTGTTGCTCCCTGACTCTTCACTCAGGCTTTGTCTTTGTATTACTCTGGGAAATGAGCTCCCAGGCTCCTGTCTCACATCCCACATTTCCAGCCTCCCTTTCTCCCAGCAGAGTTGTGTTTTTTCGTTAGATGGCTCTTCCTTCAGGTGGCCTCTTAGAAAAATTATTAAATAGAGTTTATGCATTTCTTTATTTTTTATGTTTAATGCCCTGGGATTATGTTTTTTTTTTTTAATTTAAGATTTTTATTTATTTATTTATGAGAGAGACAGGGGGAGAGACACAGGCAGAGAGAGAAGCAGGCTTCATGCAGGGAGCCCAATGTGGGACTCGATCTCAGGACTTTAGGTTCATGCCCCGGGCTGAAGGCAGGCACCCAACCGCTGAGCCACCCAGACGTCCCTGGTTGGTTTTTGAAAGGACACGGGTCAACTTTTCTTTTTTTTTTTTTAAAGATTTTATTTATTTATTCATAGAGACAGAGAGAGAGAGAGAGAGAGAGAGAGGCAGAGACACAGGCAGAGGGAGAAGCAGGCTCCATGCAGCGAGCCTGATGTGGGACTCGATCCCTGGTCTCCAGGATCACACCCCGGGCTGCAGGCAGTGCTAAACCTCTGCGCCACTGGGGCTGCCCTTTTTTTTTTTTTTTTTTTTTTTTAAACTCAGTTAATGAACTAATGAGATGTTAGAATCAGTTTAAGGGAGAATTTAGACAAATCAAGCACACACGTAATCAGGAAGGCCAAATGGGTATAAAACTGGTCAATAAAAATAAAACTAAAAATAAAACTGGTCAGGGATCCCTGGGTGGCGCAGCGGTTTGGCGCCTGCCTTTGGCCCGGGGCATGATCCTGGAGACCCGGGATCGAATCCCGCGTCGGGCTCCCGGTGCATGGAGCCTGCTTCTCCCTCTGCCTGTGTCTCTGCCTCTCTCTCTCTGTGACTATCATAAATAAATAAAAATTAAAAAAATTAAAAAAAAAAAAAAAAAAAAAACTGGTCAGTATCACAGGCAATAATCAGTTGCCTAGACAAAATTTTTATTTCTTTGGATGAGAAATCTTTTGCCTTCCTCTCACATTTCCTACAACTCAGAGGGTTGTAAAGCAGCTTGGAGATAGGGTCAAGGCTCCATAAATTTAGGTAACTCAGGGACTCACTGGACAGCATGCCCAATCAACTTGTGGTTTGTCAACCTCAGGGCCCTTTCACAGCCTTTCCTGACACATCTTCCCCGCTGGAGACATAATGATATCAAAGAAAGATTATTCTTGGTCACAGAAAAAGGCTGGTCCCATTAGGGTTCCAAGTACAGTGAGAGTGTTAACCATCTGGTCACCTTGAATTTGCTCTTAAATGACCATTGAAGTCACAAATCAACTTCTGTCCTGAAGTTTTCAATGTAGAATCTCAGACTGGGCTTTCAAAAGCCTCTATTATTTGCTAGTCTGAGAGTGGGGAGCTAAGCCCAAGAACCTTTCTCTAGCATATTTACTTATACCTATAAATTCGGGTGAATTCTTCCCTTATCAAGGCTCTAGAATTTGCTGAGGTTCCTGATATGGCAGCCAGTGATCTTCCTTACCTCCCTGATGCTGCAGTGTTACATGCCAGGACCCTCCATGCTGGTTTTTCCTGGAAGGGCTTTGTGGGCATTAGATCCATAAATAAAGTTGACCTTGATTCCTTAAAAGTAGCTGGTCATGCTTGAGTCACTGAGAAGCATTCTCAAATAGGACACATCAGGTAGGGCCTTGGTCTGCATGATCAAGTCATCCAGTTACATCGTGATTAAAGAGAGGACAATCAATCCTGATTATTGAACCTACAGAAATAACTAAATAGCTGTGAAACGTACAAACCCTAAGAATGTTCATTTTTCATATTTTTAGGAAACGCTGAATTAATAATGTACTTTTTTTTTTAAGTATGTTCTTTTTGTTGTGATCTCTGATTGGTAGGTTATCATCTGTTTTCTGTCAAAATGTAGGAATCCTTGGTAACAGAAACTGTTAAAGAGATCTTCATATTTGTTCGGAAATACCTGGTGTGTGTACGCTCTTTTAAGACTCCGTCTTCGTAATAATACCTTAATTTGATTATCTCTTCCAGGTTCATATTGAGATCCATTGAAGGCCTTCTGCTGACCCTCGTGTGGTCAAGTCTCCACATCAGAGAACACACAGCATGAGGGACAGAGTCGGGGCTCTGGACACTTGCCTCGGGAAGGTGAAGGGGGTGGGAGAGGACTCAAACAGGCTGCTGTATGGACTTGGAAGAGCACAGGGGGAGAGCCCTTGTCCGTCAGGTATACCTTCCTCTTCCTGGATGCATACATCTGTGGTTGATGTGGATGGAAATTCACAAAATGAGGAGTTATCAGTGGAAATGAAAAATGCTCTCAGTGAGACCAGCCTCTTGCTCCTCAATGGCAATAAAGTGCTTCCATGTTTGAAAGAATCATTAAGAAGAAATTCAGCTTCCGTTGCGGCTCAGAGCAAGACTCTGGATCTGTTCTGTGCTCCTGCAGAAGAGTATTTGGCTGGGGTGTCCTGTGGTGTGAGGGACTGGCTGGGAGGGGGGCCAAGGGCAATCAACAGCCACAGAGGATGGTGCCACAAAGGAGAGCCTTGGGGGTTAGGACTACTGTGCTGTCAGAAAAGATTAGAAATGGGGATTTCTGAGGAGGAACCGCCAAGTGCTCTGCCAGAAGGGCCAGGCCTCGAGTTGGAACTGTCTTGCTTGCATTTCGTCCTGTCTACACTGTTGTACGCATGCCCTGAAGTTTTCCTGAATGATGAGACAAAATGTGTTTTCCTTGGCCATTTAGAGCCTGTGTTTTCAGAGCAAACAGTAGAAAACAAGAAAATGCTTTCAAGTATAAAAAGTACCTCAAACCATCTGCAGATAACACTGGGGTTACTGGCTCTACCAGCTTTTGAAGTAGCAAATCCATTATGCCATAGTTAAGGTACAAGCAGAACAATAAAAATAGTGAGATTAATTTTAAAAGTTGTCTTACAATGATTGCTTTCACACTGAGTCTGGATGCCAACAGGGCAGCCATGAAGTTCCTGCTTCAGTTTGTATGATCAGATGAACTCATGGGAAGTTGGTTGATATAAGAGGAGATTTTTGAACATGTTTTATCTTGTGCTTGAAAGACATTCAATATTGGGATACCTTTTCAATAACATTAATACATCCTATATAAATGTCAGGTTACAATGTAAAGATTTAACAAAATTCTTTATGTATCTTCAGCATTCATTCTAAAGGGCTACTGTCCCAGATACTGTCTCCTTAGACTGTCTGATCATCAGGTGGAAGTGCCTGTTTATGTACAAGTCAGCTCCTCCCTACTTGCTCTCAGCCCTGCTGATGTGATTGTGAGCTGCCACCATTTCTGCATTCTGTAGAATTTCGGTCAGCAGCAAAATTTGATTTTTGTCATATCCCTTTCCTTCCCCTTGAAACCCAGTTTAAATGGAGTCCTTATGGTGAAAGTTGAAATATTCAATGTCCTTTTAGTATAATCCTTTCTCAAACACGGAGCCCTAGCCCTGTCACCTGAAATAAAACAAGCTTGAGACCATCTGCTGTAGCTCAGGTAGGTAGGGGGAGACAGTATTTCCCCTGTAGAATGTTTCCAGTTTCCAGGAGCGGAGGTATCTCTTACACTAGCCTTTTTTCTGAGGTAACCCCTCTGGTTGTTGAGAATTCCAATCAAGGTCACCTCAGAGCATGAGTTTTTAAGGAGTCCTAAAGTAAGACAACCATTTTCGGGGTTACTCATTGCCTCTCTCCATTTGTGTCCTAAATTACTCTGCCGTGTGCTATTTTAGTGTTTTGGGAAAATGAAAAATAAAACGTGTTATTTAGCATAATAAGTGTCTTATTTTCTGCGTGTAGTCTTGATTCACCTTGTCATTTATCAATGCGGTCTTCCTCTTACTGAAAGTCTTTTAGCACCAGTCCAAGTAGGCTGCTCACTTAGAAGACCAGAAGCAGAGCTTGAAAGACAATCTGCGAAGCCAGGTCAGAACTCTACTCTCACTTTCCTCCCAGGACATAGTTAGAATGTGTTGTGATCCTCTGGGGTGGTGCTCACTGTGATAGCGGCCAGTGTAAAGGACACTGTCCGGGTTAGGGGTGGGTGGGGGTGAAAGCCCTGCTTAGTGGACCTTCTGTTTGGGGTCATGATGGATGATGTGAGGACACAGAGAAATGTTTTCTTGTCAAGCCATCCCCTCCTCCTTCTTCCTTTTTTTTTTTTTTTTTGTCTTTTTTAAACTAAGTCTGTTCCTTTGGGATAGAACTTTCTGGGATCCATCGACTGTTTTATTTATTTTGTAAACTGCAAGTACATAAATTTCAACCAGTTGCAAAGAACAAATACGGAATTCTCTAGTATCAGATGCTAAATAATTTTTAAAAAAATAAATTTAGAATGTCTTCACATGGCCATATTAAAATAAGCTTTTTTTTTTTTTTTTTTCTGAATGTCACTTTGGGGGAATGCTCGCGTTAGCAACTTTTTTCTTTGATTTTTTAATACACATATACTTGACCAAAATTTTTCCTTTTGACCCTGTGTCCAGTTCCTGTTTGAAGACAATCTCCTATGGAAAGTTCTAGAGTGGAGAGGTGATATAAATTCACTATATAAAGTTTCTTAAAAAAAATAAAGTTTTTTTTTTTTTTTTTTTTAAGATTTTATTTATTCATGAGAGACAGAGAGAGAGGCGGAGAAGCAGGCTCCGTGCAGGGAGCCCGACGTGGGACTCAATCCCGGGTCTCCAGGATTACACCCTGGGCTGATGGCGGCACTAAACTGCTGAGCCACTCGGGCTGGCCTAAGGTTTCATGACTTTATAAAATAAGGCCTTCAATAAACATTTTTATTCTTGAGGCAATTAGTATAGAAATAGGATATTCTTTCAGATAAATTATTTCTGTGATTGAATTATAAAAAGGATAAATCTTTAAAGTTTTAATTTTCCAGTTTACAGTGTAATGTTAATTTCAGGTTCAATTAATCTAGTGATTCAGTACTTCCGTATGTCACCTGGTCACGACAGGTGCACTCCTTAATCCCCATTACCTATTTAACCACCCCCCACCCCCTCATCTCTGGTAACCATCAGTTCTTCATAATTAAGAGTCACTTCTTCGTTTCTTTTTCTCCCCCCTTTGTTTCTTAAATTCCACTTACAAGTGAAATACCTGTCTCTGATTTAAATTTTGCCTAGCATAATACTCTCTAGCTCCATCTGTGTCATTGCAAATGGCAAGATTTTACTTTTTATGTCTAATATTTCATTATGTAGACACACATATATACACACACACCATATCTTTATCCATTCATCAATTGATGGACACTTGGACTGCTTCCATATCTTGGCTATTGTAAATAATGCTGCTATAAACATAGGGATGCATGTATTCTAAAAGGGAAAGTCATTTGAAATTTTTTAGGTGTATCATTTTGACAATGAAAACAGGCAAGTTTGCTTTAGAAGTTTATATATAGGTTTTGGTGTTTTGTTTTTATGGATTCTGTTCTTAAGGATTGGACACAATCATTTTAAACTTAGAAGCTCTTCCCCATAGTACAAAATCTTGGACTTGGTTTTTCACATTTGGCAATCATAATTTTTAACATTGGAATGAACAGTGAGATGTTGAAGTGATTATGAAGTTGCAAGCCCATAAAGAATGAGAAATTAAGAAACTTGCATTTAAATCAATCCTTATTGCAGGACTACTGGTTTTGTAAACAAGGCATGTATTATTTGGAACTTTCTGTAAATCAGTGTATTCAAAAATTCACACAATTTGCTGTAGTTTCACATAGAAAAAGAAATGTACTATAGAATTCTCCCTATATTCTCCCCTAGATAATTTAAAAATTCTCCTTTTTAAACCACGCAGATAGCTAGATTTAAGGGGTCTCCTAAACAAGCTAGATGAGCTCAGAGCTAGAAACTGCCTTTTAGCACTGGTTAGTGGTGGAAGCTTTGAAACACACCCCATCTGTATGATACATTCAGTGCAGACGTGAAGTTAGAGACCTGGAATTTTTAATTTTTAAAAAACTTAATGGGATACCTGGGTGGCTCAGGGGTTGAGCACCTGCCTTCCGCCCAGGGTATCCTGGGATTGAGGCCCACATCGGGCTTCCTGTAGAGAGCCTGCTTCTCTCTGCCTATGCCTCTTCCTCTCTCTCTCTCTCTCTCTCTCTCTCTCTCTCTCTCTGTCTCTCATGAATAAATAAATAAAATCTTAAAAAAAAAAAAAAAAAACCACAGGCCTGAGCAGGGTGGGGGAGGGGCAGAGGAAAAGGGAGAAGCAGATTCCTCCTTGAGCAGGCAGCCCCATGCAGGACTTGGTCCCAGGACTCTGAGATCATGACCTGAGCCAAAGGCAGACACTTAACTGACAGCCACCCAGGCTCCTGAGAGACCTAGGATTTAATAGGATCATTGCTTCTACTTGGCTCCTCTTTGCTTCTTAAATGTTAACTCATTTTTCCAAAATTATTTTTATCAAAAGTTGATCAATCAGGTCAATTAAAAAGTCATTTGTGAGGCAGCCCGGGAGGCTCGGTGGTTTAGCGCCGCCTTCAGCCCAGGGTGTAATCTTGGAGGCCCGGGATCGAGTCTCACATCAGGCTCCCTGCATGGAGCCTGCTTCTCCCTCTGCCTGTGTCTCTGCCTCTCTCTCTCTCTCTGTGTCTCTCATGAATAAATAAGTAAAAATTTCTTTAAATGATAGAATCATTTGTGCTTCAAACTCTGCACAAAATCTGAGCTGTACATTGGATTGACTGAAATTTGGAAGAGACTGTTGGCAAAGGGACTTGCTGCTTAGGATAGGCCATCTTCACAGATACATGTTTTCTGGAACAAATGACCCCACTCATTGGGGCTGAGGAGTCCTTCAGTCCTATGTGTTCTGGTAAACAGATCTGTTATTTACAGGAGCAAGAGCAGGCTTCACTGCAGTTTTGCTCTGGTAGTGTCTTGAGCAGCTCTTTACAGTTAATTTTTCAAAGTGTTTAGTTACATAACAATATAGAGTGTTTTTAGGCAGCTGTGCCTCACCACAGTATTGACAAGAGAATTCTCCAATTAACTGATTAATGCTATCAGTTTTTTTAAGGCAGTGGATTTATATCCTGTTTTCCCATCTCTTGCCCACTAAGGGGTCTTTTTCTGCTCTCAGAAAATGAGTGATTTGTTTGAAGATTAGGGAATAGGATCTTAAAAAAAATTTTTTTTTTTTTTTAATTTGAGAGAGAGAGAACAAGCATAAACGGAGGAGAGAGGGAGGGGGAGAAGCAGGCTCTTCACTGAGCAGGGAGCCTGATTTGGGGCTCGATTCCAGGACTCTGAGATCATGACCTGAGCCAAAGGCAGATGCTTAACCGATTCAGCCACTGAGGCACCCCTCGGCTTTTTTTCTTTTTTAAGATTTATTTATTATAGAGATAGCAAGGGGGGTGAGGAGCACAGGGAGAGAGACAAGCAGACTGCACTGGGCACAGAGCTGGATGTGGGGCCTGATCTCAGGACTCTGAGATCATGACCTGAGCTGAAATCAAGGGGGCGCTTAACTCACTAGACCACCCAGGTGCTGCTAGGCTCTGTTTTCTAACTTGAGAAGCTTACCTCCTGTTAAACTGAAGTCAGCCAGCACTCTTAACTGCCGCTGCTTAGTAAGATGACTTGGAGGAAGCGTGTCTCTCTTTGCTCCTTTTTTTAAAATTATTATTAAGATTTTACCTATTTATTCATGAGGGACACAGAGAGGCAGAGACATAGAGGGAGAAGCAGGCTCCATGTAGGGAGCCCACTGTGGGACTTGATCCTGGGACCCCAGGATCATGCCCTGGGCTGAAGGCAGGCGCTAAACCACTGAGCCACCCAGGTGTCCCTCTTTCTGCTCCTTTGACATCGGTTGATGTATCGAGAGAACCAATAGGATGTAAAGATAGTCCTTAGAGGAATTGGCCCTTGTGATAATGAAGGCTGAGAAGTCCCACCATCTGCTGTGTGTATGCTGGAGAATGGGAAAGTCAGTGGGGAAGGCCTGCCAGCTCTGCAAGCTGATGGTGCTCCCAGTTCGAATCTAAAGGCCCAAGAACTAGGAACACAATGTCTGAAGGCAGCAGATGGATGTCTCTGCTCAAGCGAAGAGGGAGCTAAAGTGCCCCTTCTCTGCCTCCTTCGATTCAGGCCCCAAGCTGGTTGGATGATGCCCACCCACATTCGTGAGGGCGCTCCATCCTCAATCTATCAATTCTTTTCTGGAAGTGCTCTTACAGACACACCCAGAGATAATGTCTTACCAGCCATCCTGTGTCCCTCAGCTCAATCAAGTTGATGTAAAACTAACCATCACTGTCGTACAGCTGCCTCTTGTCAGCTGAGTTCTCGGACATCCTGAAGTGTCTGGTTTCTGTGGGACACTCACAGGGATGCCATAGCTAGGGCATTTCTGGTCACCACTGCTCCTGCTCAAAGACTTGATTAAGGACTCACAGTTGTTCAGAAAAACCTGCTTATTGTAGGAGAGTGATCTGGAAAAGGAGGGCTGTTGTCTTATTCTCACTACAGGTGCTTTGTCCTGTATGTGGCAAGTGCCAGCAGACACATCTGAATTCATCCAGAAATCGAGAACACAGCAGTGAGGGGCATACCCTCCTTCTGCCACCTTGTGCCCCAGCACCTGGAGCCACAGAAGTGGTAAAAAAAAAAAACTATAGCATTTCACTCTCAAACTTGACCTTGTCTACTTCATTACTCAGATTCATAACAGAGGGAGCCTTTGTTTTTTTTTTTTGTTTTGTTTTTGTTTTTTAATTTGGCAGAGATAGCACAATCAGGTGGACTGAGAAAGGGAGAGGAAGAACCAGGCCCCCACTGAGCAGAGAACCTGGTGTGGGGCTTGATCCCAGGACTCCGGGATCATGACCTGAGCCAAAGCAGATGCTCAACCAAATGAGCCACCCAGGTGCCCCAGGAGCCTTGGGGGTTTTAGTGTGTTGGGACAAGGGTGATCCAGAAAAAGGGATGAAAATGCCCAGTTCATTCCAGATGAGAAACAATTAGGCCAAGGAACCTGCTCCTGTGAGTAACACACCCTAGGGCTTAAAGCATCCTTTCTCAGCAAAATGCATCGTCTTTTTCAGTTTCAGTATTTTATTTTTTTTTTATTATTTTTTTTTATTTTTATTTATTTGTGATAGTCACAGAGAGAGAGAGAGAATGAGACAGAGACACAGGCAGAGGGAGAAGCAGGCTCCATGCACCGGGAGCCCGACGTGGGATTCGATCCCAGGTCTCCAGGATCATGCCCTGGGCCAAAGGCAGGCGCCAAACCGCTGCGCCACCCAGGGATCCCAGTTTCAGTATTTTAATATGGCTATTAGCATGACCAAGAAGACCTGGGTTTTCTTTTAAAACCTGTTCATTGGGGGATCCCTGGGTGGCTCAGCGGTTTGGTGCCTGCCTTTGGCCCAGGGTGTGATCCTGGAGCCCGGGGATCGAGTCCCACCTCGGGCTCCTGGCACGGAGCCTGCTTCCTTCTCCCTCTGCCTGTGTCTCTGCCTCTCTCTCTCTCTCTCTGTGTGTCTATCATAAATAAATAAATAAATAAATAAATAAATAAATAAATAAATAAATACAAACAACCTGTTCATTGGGACACTTGGGTGGCTCAATCAATGAAGCGTCTGCCTACAGGTCAGGTCAAGATATCGGGGTCCTGGGATCGAGTCCCATGTTGGGCTCCCTGCTCAGCTGGGAGTCTGCTCCTTCCTCTCCCCCACTCCCTGCTTGTGTGCTCTCGCTCTCTCAAAAATATTTTTTAAAAAACCTGTTCATTGATACAGGGCTTTTTTTTTTTAAGGTACCCTTTATTTTTGTACATGTGAGGGGCATTGTATATTGCACTTTGAGTTGGCTGATGAGGTCAAATGTGTGAAAATGTCAAGTGGTTCCTTTGTTATTTTAAATGATTTTTATTATTTTTAAGTAATCTCTACAGCCAAACTGGGGCTCCAATTTACAATCCCCAGATCAGGAGTTGCACGCTCCACCGAATGAGCCAATCAGACACCCCAAGTCTTTATTCTGTGGCCTTTACTAATCTGGGTGCATTTCAATGGCACATTTTCATCTCCCTCTGAAGGTGGACAAGTGAATGGGATACTCCTGTGGAGTATCCAGTGGATGGGGTACTCCTGCCTTGACACTGTGTATTTAGTCAACTCCAGGGTAATTTGAATGAGCTGTCTAACTGGGGGGGAATGAATGGGGTGTGAAGCAAATCCCCCCCCCTTTCCGCGGCCCTCCCCCGGCCTTTGTGAGGCTCACTTTTGCCACAAGAGGGAGCCATATGTTCACATAGGGAGTGTCCCTACAGGCAAGAACTTGGGGTTTTCTTTTCTGTTTATCCAAATTCAAACTCAAGGGGATCCCTGGGTGGCGCAGCGGTTTGGCGCCTGCCTTTGGCCCAGGGCGCGATCCTGGAGACCCGGGATCGAGTCCCACGTCGGGCTCCCGGTTCATGGAGCCTGCTTCTCCCTCTGCCTGTGTCTCTGCCTCTCTCTCTCTGTGACTATCATAAATAAATAAATAAAAATTAAAAAACAACAAAAAAAACAAATTCAAACTCAAAAACTAATATAAAAATGTTGTACTTAATCCAGTTCAATGTGGTTTGTTAAGCTCAATGAGAGTGATTTATCAAGCCTTAACAAGATTTAGCTCTTTAACTCAATACCTATAGATGGTGCTTTAAAACAAGAAGATAAATGTGTTAGATAAATTAATTTGGTGAGTTTATTTTTATTTTTTATTTTGGAAACTGACTTTCAGTATGAAACCACATTTTCTTTTTTCTTTTCTCTCTTTTTAAAGTAAGCTCCATCTGAATGAATGAATGAATGAATGAATGAATAAATAAATAAATAAATAAATAAATAAAGTAAGCTCCATGCTCAGCACGGAGCCCAAAGCAGGGCTTAAACTCACAACCCTGATATCAAGACCTGAGCCAACATCAAGAGTTGGACACTTAACTGACTGAGCCCCCCAAGATGCCCCTGAAATCACATTTTCCCACTGTATTGAGAAGCCCATGGGTTTTGTTCTGAGGGGGCTTCTCAGAGAATTCACTTCTGCCCAGGGCTACACACAGCCTCCTGGGGCAGCTGAGCCCCAACAGATCCCTTCAGCTTGGTGTGGTGTGGGTCTGTGCTGACTCAGCTTGGGCCACAGTGGGCTTGTCCTGAGCCTAACCCACCTATGAGAGCCTCTTGGGAGACCCCGATGGGGAAATCTGCCACAGGAACGAGTCAGATTTTCACAACAGAAACCCTAGATTTCTTTCGTGGCTCATAGTGAAATGCTTTTAAAATGTCAGAATCTGTTAAAATATTGGGAAATACTATTGTTCTGTAACATCAGTGAAATATTCCTCCTTCCAGTGCCTTTTTGTAAAAGATCTCTCAGAGAATTTTCTTAAATGATTAATTGTGATAATCGAGTACATATAAATAGCATATAAACTATTTGATTTCTTGGAAATGTTCTGAGTACCACTTAGGACTTACTAAAATAAAGCAGTTTGTTTGAATAAACTCCAGGCTTCCTCTTGTTAGATGTTTCCGTTTTATTCTCTTGGGGAAAAATTGCTAGGATTTTGCTCCCTCTCTCCTGCTTGATTCAGAATGTAGTTATTCAGAGCTGCTCACATACATTTTGCAGGGTCACAAAACCTGGCATGAGTTTCTTATAAAACTTTTCATGTCATGAAGCTCATTTTTAAAATAAATTTTACTTATTTATTCATACGAGACACAGAGATGGAGGCAGAGACACAGGCAGAAGGAGAAGCCGGCTCCATGCAGGGAGCCCGATATGGGACTCGATTCTGGGATCAGGCCCTGAGCTGAAGGCAGATGCTTCAACAGCTGAGCCACCCAGGCATCCATGAAGCTCATATTTTTATGCACATGGTTCATCATATCTGCTTATTTAGAATGACGATGTTTTATTAAAAGAGAAACTAACAATAATGTCCTAACCCCAAAGAACCATCAGGCAGTTGATCACTTTGATAGCTAATAGCCATTCACTGAGCTCCCACCCCTGCCCAGTGAAGAGACAGTGACCGCCCGTGGAACACTCTCTTAAACCTTCAGAATGGGGATCCCTGGGTGGCGCAGCGGTTTGGTGCCTGCCTTTGGCCCAGGGCGCGATCCTGGAGATCCGGGATCGAATCCCACGTCGGGCTCCCAGTGCATGGAGCCTGCTTCTCCCTCTGCCTGTGTCTCTGCCTCTCTCTCTCTCTCACTGTGTGCCTATCATAAATAAATAAAAATTTAAAAAAAAAAAAAAAAAACCTTCAGAATGATCCTGAAACACAGTGGTTCTCATTTCAGTGTTTGAGGACACAAAGATGAGATAGCATAGCCGGTAACTGGCAGAATTATGATTTAAACAGTTTGCTGGATGTGGTTTATTTTTCATGTTTTGTTTTTCCTGGTCACTTCCTTTCAAGATAGTCATTCAACATCCAGGAAGTATTCACTGGGTGCCTACTATGTACCAGGCATCCTCATAGGTGTTGGAGACAGAGCAGAAAGTAAAACCAAGCCCCAATGGCGCCTGGTTGGCTCAGGTGGTAGAGGATATGACCCTTTTTTTTTTTTTTTTTTGGATATGACTCTTGATCTCAGAGTTGTGAGTTCAAGCCCCATGTGGGATGTAGAGATTACTTTCCTTAAAATAAAATCAAGCCACTATCTTTGAGCCCAGCAGTTCAGATTGGTTCCTTATTAAGTAATGAGCAAAAGAAGTGAGGTAAAAGCAGGTATGCGTGGGGAAGTGGAAAGGTCTTTGCTGTTATAAAAGTGCTGATATTTGCTTTTTGACCAGATTGTGAAAATGAGAAAGATCACAACAAAGAATTAAAGTTTTGTCTGCTAACTGCTTGGTATTGACAAGGTCTCTAAGGATTAGAGCCAGATCCCCTAACTGTGTATTGAATCTTTTCTAATCTCTGGCTGCATTGCCCAGGTCAGCCTCAGGCTTTTCTACTGATTGTCCAAGACTTAAAAACAAAAAACAAGAACAAAAAAACAACTTAAATGAATCTAAAATTATGAAAATTATGCCGGGGCTATCCCATTCAGTAGCTCCTACCACACATGTGACTACTTAAAAATAATTAAAATAAATTAAAAAAAAAATCCAGTTCCTTACTCATACCAGCCACCTTTTAAGTCGTTAGTTTCTACATAGCTCACGGCTATGGCAGCAGAAGCTCAGAGAAAGGACATTTCTATCGTGGAAATATTCTGTTGGACACAAGGTATGTCACAGATGTGCTTGTGACAATTTTGCTTTTTTTTTTTTTTAAAGATTTTATTTACTTATGAGAGACACACACAGAGAGAGAGACAGAGACAGAGACACAGGCAGAGGGAGAAGCAGGCTCCTCAAGGGGAGCCCAACTCAGGACTCAATCCCGGGACTCCAGGATCACGCCCTGGGCCAAAGGCAGGCCCTAAACTGCTGAACCACCCAGGGATCCCTGACAATTTTGCTTCTTCAGGATATGAAGACCTTTAACATATTGGAGTGCATGACTTTAATTGTAACCCTCCCCCCCCATCAAACTAAGACAAAAACACTATTCTCTTGAAGTGAGGAGGAAAGGGATCACCAGTTTGCACATGATTTTCTGTAAGCTGTTGCTCTACAAGAAGGGATTGTCTTAGTCTCTTACTTTTTATTGTATTCATGAGTGTATTAGGGTTTTGTGGAGAAACTGAATCAATAGCGTACAGAGGCATAAAAGAGATTTATGATGGGAATTGGCTTATGCAACCATGGAGGCTGAGACATGCCACGATATGCTGCTCTCTGCAAGCTGGAGAAAACCAGGAGAGCCAGTGATAGAACACTCCAAGACCAGAACACTCAGAGACCAGAAGCAGGAGCCCTGGGATCTGAGGACAAGAGAAGATGCATGTCACAGCTCAAGAAGAGAGAATTTGTGAAGTGCCTGGGTGGCTCAGTTGGTTAAGCATCTGCCTTCAGTTCCTGTCATCGTCTTAGGGTCCTGGGATCCAGCCCTGCAGCGGGCTCCCTGCTCTCTGGGGAGTCTGCTTCTCCCTCTTCCTCTGCCCTCCTCTCCACTCCTGTGCTCTCCCTTACATAAATAAATAAAGTCTTAAAAAAAAAAAAAAGAATTTGCCCTTCCTCTGCCTTTTTGTTCTATTCAGGCCCATGCTGCCTGCCCACATTGGTTTGGGAAGATCTTTATTAGTCTATTGATTCAAATGCTAATCTCTTGGGAAACACCCTTACCAGACACACCCAGAAATAATGTCCTGCCAACTCTGGGCATCCTTAGTCCCGTCCAGTTGACACATAAAATGAACCATCACAGCGAAGCACTTCATGACCCCGAGATCAAGAGTCCTGTGCTCTACTGATTGAGCCAGTCAGGCTTCCCTCTCTGAAAGGAAGATGTGAAAATTTAACACAGTGGCAACTACATGGAAGTTCCGTGACACAAGTTCTAGTGGCATCCTCTCTGTCTTTATATGATTCTGTATATTTAAAAATATGTTTTAAAATGTAGAACCCGTGGACCCTCTCAGTTAAGTCCTAACCATTTTATTGTCCTGTGGCAATTGGTTTTAAAGTCTCTTTCAGGGATCCCTGGGTGGCGCAGCGGTTTGGCGCCTACCTTTGGCCCAGGGCGCGATCCTGGAGACCCAGGATCGAATTCCACGTCAGGCTCCCGGTGCATGGAGCCTGCTTCTCCCTCTGCCTATGTCTCTGCCCCTCTCTCTCTCTCTCTCTCTGTGTGACTATCATAAAAAAAAAAAAAAAAAAAAAAAAAAGTCTCTTTCAACCCCGCACCTTTTGAAAAACTGTCACCTATAAGACTGTCGCCCTGGCTGGTGATTTTAGGGAAGAAGGGTGCACTGTGATTTAGCACACTCCCAAGCAAAAACAGACACAGGTTGAAAGCCTGACTTTGGCCCTGGTCATGGGACTTGAAATGATTCATGAGAACATCCTGTATGGCCCCTCTCTAGAGCCACTTGGGGACTCAAGCCGTGAGAGAGGACAGCCTGAGGAATTGAGGCAGGTCTTGGAAACAGTTGTCTCCCTAGACCTGTGGGTTTTACCAAGGAATCCTTGAGCTCCTTCCAACGTCCAGGCTGGCCTCCCCCTTGTTACCTCCAAAAATAGGATTTGGAACTTATTCCCCATGTGACCTAATGCGTGTCACACTCGTGGGCAGGAAGTGAATGCTTTCCTGCTAGGCCTGCACCATCCCCGGGAGATGGTCTGAGAAGGCATGCCTTCCTTCTCTGTCCTCCTTTACAACAGAATGTCAGCACACATAATGTGAGACTGCTTTCTTCAGTCTGAAAACATAGCATGTTCTTGAAAACTACAGCAGAAGATGTTAGATTGGCTGGATTTGTTTGATCCGGGGTGCCAATGCTTCATAGACAAAGTATGGTCAGCTATTAGTAATCATGCTGTCCATCCCCTTGACCCCTGTTCTGGGATCTGTGGGGCTCATAAAAGTGGTGAGGTTGGCTCATTGGGGAAACACTCACATCCTCTAAACAATCAGACCAGACAACAGAATTTGGCTCGTTGACCCAATGTGTGGTTGAGAATCCTACGCTGCATTGAATCAGGCAGGCCACGGCTTGAAATGTTTGCAATAGTAATTTGGGGTTCCCAGGATTTGGAATAAGAATCTGATGTCCTCATTTCACTATGGCTGCATGTCAGGGTCTAAGGATAGAAGGTGAGCAGGACTCAAGATGGTCTGGAGCATCCACGAGTTGGGGAGAAGAGTAACACCCAAACCCAACATCACCCAAACACTGCCCTTATGTATTGAGATCTCTCATAACAGTGTCCTATACTTACTGTCCCCGAACTGTACTCTTACAAATGGTTAATTTTATATGAGGTGTATTTTATTACAAAAAAAGAAAAAAAAAACTTTAAAAAAGACTTAAGGAGAAATGACCAAGGCTGTGGAGTCTTGTGAGACCCAGCCAGGTGAAATGCCCAGTGGCCCCAGGCTGTCTTTCTTACTTGGTTATAGGAGGACCTCTGTGCCTGCCCTGTGTCTGGCTCTCTTATTCCTGAGAGTGGAGTGACTACCCTGTTTCTCCAGCTATAGACCTTAACCCCCTGTATGGACTGAATTGTGTGTGCCACTAACTCCACCCTCACCCCACCCCATTCATAGGTTGAAGCCCTAATCCCTGATATGATGATATTTGGAAATAGGGACTTTAGGAGGTAGTTATTTTTAGATGAGTTCAGGAGGGTGAGGCCCCCACACTGGGATTAGTGTCTTTATAAGAAGAGGAAGAGGGGCATCTGGCTAGCTCAGTCAGTTAAGTGTCTGCCTTCAGTTCAGGTCATGATCTCAGGGTCCTGGGATCGAGACCTGCATTGGGCTCCTGGCTTGGTGGAAGCCTGCTTCTCCCTCTCCTTCTGCCTGCCACTCCCCCTGCTCATGCTCTCTCTCTGCCAAATAAATTAAGCTCTCTCTCTAAAAAAAAAAAAAAAGAAGAAGAAGAAGAAGAAGAAGAAGAAGAAGGGGAAGAGACCAGAGAGCACTCTGTTTCTCTGCCATGTGAGGACACAGCAAGTAGGTGGCCATCTATAAGCCAGGAAGACAGCCCTCACCAAGAGCCAAACCTCCTGGCACCTTGATCTTGACTTGGATCCTCCAGAACAGTGAGAAATAAATGTCTGTGGTTCAAGCCATCTGGTCTGTGGTGTTTTGTTCTAACAGCCCAGGATGAAGAAGGCACCCTCAGAGCCAAGGGGTGTTTGACCCAGAGGAATGTCTGCAGACCTGAGGCCCCCACCTCTGACCCTCCACTGCTCAGATGGAAGGTTACCTGTAGTGCTGGTCAGTACTTCTTAGAGAACCTGCCCCAAAAGTGCCAAGAAAATCTACTGGGCTGCTCCAAAGGCCCATAGGGAGAATCAGAGAGAAAACATTGCCACACACACTGACATGACCACCTTTTCTCTATATGAACTTTACAGCCTAGAGGAGGGAAGGGAACTAATGTGGCCTGGCATTCGTATGTGGATGTCGCTCTCTTTTTGGGGGTGATGAAAATGTTCTAAACTTGATTGTGGTGGTGCTTGCACAACCCTGTGAATATTTGAATCCATAAAATTGTACACTTCATCTTATTTTATTTATTTATTTATTTATTTATTTATTTATTTGTTTGTTTGTTTGTTTGTTTAGTAATCTCTATGCCTGACCTGGGGCTCAAACTCACAACCCCAAGATCAAGAGTCACATGCTCTTCTGACTGAGCCAGACAGGCACTCCAAATTACATACTCTGCATGGATGGGTTGTGTGGCGCATAAGTTGTATCTCAATTAAGCTATTTAAGTGTAACCAGTATTTTAGGGCAGCCTGGGTGGCTCAGTGGTTTAGCACCGCCTTCGGCCCAGAGCATGGTCCTGGAGACCGGGGACCGAGTCCCACATCGGGCTTCCTGCATGGAGCCTGCTTCTCCCTCTGCCTGTATCTGTCTCTGTCTATGTCTCTCTCTCCTCTCTGTCTCTCATGAATAAATAAAATCTTTCAAAAAAAAGTGCAACCAGTATTTCTATGCCAGTTAAGGGGAGAAATAAAGGGAATAATGGGATGGGAGCTAGGGAAGCCAAAGTTACAGACAGATGTACCACAATCAGGGGTTCTTATGTGGAACTGAGGGGTAGCTACGGGCATTTAGAAATGTGGGTGTTGGTTGGTTAACTCCATGACTTGGGAAGTGCCATTGGCATTGATGGGGTGAGAGCCAGAGAAGCTAAACGTCCTGTAATGCCTACATTAGTTCTGCCCACTAAGAGTTTTCCTATCTACTGGCACCCCCCTTTCCAATCCCCTCCTTCCAACCAAAAAACTCTGCTCAGGGGAGATTTTTTGATGTTAACGTTTATGTATTTTAATACTTTTCTACACAAGACTTTGAAAAGCTCCGTTGCATTTTTGCAACCATAGGAATAAATTTCACTTCAGCTTTTATGCCCACAGCTTTATGAGGTATAACTGACAAATAAAATGGTAAGATATTTAAAGTATACATCATGACAATTTCATATATATATAATATATAGTTCACCCTCCCATCTAGTTCATTAAGATATCCATCACTGGGGACACCTGAGTGTCTCAGCAGTTGAGCACCTCCCTTCAGCCCAGGGCATGATCCTGGGGTCCTGGGATCGAGTCCCACATGGGGCTCCCTGCATGGAGACTGCTTCTCTCTCTGCCTGTGTCTCTGTCTCTGTCTCTCTCTGTCTCTCATGAATAAATAAAATAAAATAAAATAAAATAGGGCAGCCCCGGTGGCGCAGCAGTTTAGCACTGCCTACAGCCCAGGGCATGATCCTGGAGACCCTGGGTCGAGTCCCACGTCAGGCTCTCTGCATGGAGCCTGCTTCTCCCTCTGCCTGTGTCTCTGCCTCTCTCTCTCTGTCTCTATGAATAAATAAATAAAATCTTTAAAAAAAAATAAAATAATAAAATAAAATAAAATAAAATAAAATAAAATAAAATAAAATAAAAAGATATCCATCACCATATATAATGTTTGGTGAGAACATTTAAGTTTTACTTTCTTAGTGAATTTCAATTATAAGATATAGTACTATCAACTATATTCACCTTATTTACCTTAGATTCCCAGACCTTATTTATCTGAGAGCTGAAAGTTTGTACCCTTTTTTTTTTTTAATTTTTATTTATTTATGATAGTCACACAGAGAGAGAGAGAGGCAGAGACACAGGCAGAGGCAGAAGCAGGCTCCATGCACCAGGAGCCCGACGTGGGATTCGATCCCGGGTCTCCAGGATCGCGCCCTGGGCCAAAGGCAGGCGCCAAACCGCTGCGCCACCCTGTACCCTTTTTTTTACTAACCTCTCACTATTCCTGCCCCCTGCCGAGCCAGCCTCTGCCAACCACTTTTCTACTTTTCTGTTGAAGGTTTTTTTTGTTGTTTTTTTTTTTTAGATTCCATACACAAGTGATGACACACAGTGTTTATCTTTGTCTGTCTGGTTTATTTCACTCAGCATAATGCTCTCAAGCTACATCCATGTTTCACAAGTGGCAGGATTTCCCTCTTTCATTGTATGTATGTATATGTACCTCACATCTTCTTTATCCATCCATCCGCTGATGGACATGTAGATTGCTTTCATTTCTTGGCAATTGTGAATAATACTGCAATGAGCACAGGGGTGTAGATATCTCTTCAATATCCTGTTTTCATTTCCTTTGGGTGTATACCCAGCAGTGGGAGTGCTGGATCATATGGTGGTTCTATTTTAGTCTTTTGAGGAATTTCCATACTGTTTTTCTTAGTGGCTGCACTAATTTACATTCCCACAAACAGAGCAGGAAGATTCCCTTTTACCCACATCCTTGTTAAGGCTTGTTGCTCTTATCTCTTGTGTTTTGGATGGCTGCCATTCTAATAGGTGTGAGGTGAGATTTCATTGTGGTTTTGGTTTGCATTTTTTTTTTAAGTTTTTTTATTTAAGTCATCTCTATACCCAGCGTGGAGCTCAAACTCATGACATTGAGATCTAGAGTCACATGCTCTTCCTACCCAGCCAGCCAGGTGCCCTGGTTTGCATTTCTTTGATGATGAGTATTGTTGAGCACCTTTTCATGTACCTGTTGGCCACTTGTCTGTCTCCTTTGGAAAAATGTCTCTGCAGTTTTTTCTGTCCAGTTTTAAATTGGGTTTGTTTGCCCATTGAGTTCTATGGGTTCTTTGTAGCTTTGGGATATTAACAACCTCTTATCAGATGCATGATTTGCAAATTTTTTTCCCATTAAAGGTGGCCTTTTCATTTTACTGATGGTTTCCTTTGCTATGCAGAACATTTTTAGCATGATGGAGTCTATTTTTGCTTTCGTTGCCTTAGCTTTTGGTACCCTACATCCGCTTTTGATTCTTACTCTGGATCAAACTAAGTAAGCCAAGAGCTGGTCTGTTCCTCAGCCCAGAGGTCCTCACTTCTCTGGGATCTGTTGCCTTTGGTTTCTTCTGTGGGAGCTTGCCCAGGTTTTGCTATTTGTTTAGAGGTTATTTTTAGCTGGCTAGACGTTTGGAGGTAAATCTTTTGGGTACTTGCATGGCATTATATTTTTTTAAATGATCATGACTATTTTAAACTGAGTGAGTATAAGTTTGAAGGCAGAAACATTTCCTTTTTAAGGCGCCGTTTCTCTAGCAGTTAGGAAAACTAATCCAAAAGATTAGCAAAAATAGCCTCTTGTTAAATAGCTTGAATCTGGAGGAAATGTTGGCATTTCTTCTGTTCAATGAACCCTTCTGGGGTGAGAGAAAGAAAGAAGAAAGGCCGAGGATTGCTGTGAATCTCTGTAGTTAGTGAAGTCCTTCCTGGAACCAAGATTTCTTTTGTTTAAAACCAGGAAGCTTACTGTCTGTCATCAGTGATAAACAATATATACCTGACCCAAAAATATGGCACCAAAAATTTAAGTTAAAGCAATAGTCTACTGGGGAGAAAAGCCCTTTCGATTTGGGGGCAATTATCAGCTCACAGGTAAGCCAGGATAGGTGCTTACAGGTATACCAAGGAGCTGTGGAGGAAGAACAAGTCCAATGGAATGCACTTTTTTTCTTTGGATGCACTGCTGGCAGTACCAGCTCTCTGGCAGTACCAGCTCTCTGCACTCCATGGGATGCCCCATGCAACCTGGCCTGAAAAAGCATGCAGACTGAGGTACAAGACCAAGCAAGGTTATGTCATATACTGGATCCGTGTGCCACATAGTGGCTGCAAACACCCACTGCCTAAGGCTGCAGCAAGACTGTCCATTATGGTGTCAACCAGCTCAAGTTTGCCCAAAGCCTACAGTCTATAGCAGAGGAATGAGCTGGACGCCACTGTGGCCACTGTGGCTCTTACGGTCTTGAATTCTTACTAGGTTGGCAGAGATTCCACATACACATTCTTTGAGGTTATCCTCATTGATCCATTCTATAAAGCTATCAGAAGAAATCCCGACCCCCAGTGGATCGCCAAACCAGTTCATGAGCACAGGGAGACCTGAGGGCTGATATCTGCAAGCCGAGAGAATGTGGCCTTGGAAAGCATCCCTAGTTCCGGCACACCATTGGTGGTTCTTGCAGGGAGCATGGAGAAGGAGGGATCCTCTCCTGCTCCACCTTGCCGCTAATATAATTAATGTTTGTGAAATTCTTACCTAATAAACAATTTAGGACAGTCATGTCTGTTTAAAAGTGTTCTTTAATTTGTCTGCTAAAATGAGTTGCCTGCAGATTGTCCCATAAATGCACTGTCAAATGATGGAAATTGAACTGCTATAATGTTGGAAGACTGTAAGGGTAGGTAGGGTGCCTGGCTCAGTCAGAAGGGCAACATGACTATCAATCTTGGGGTTGTGAGTTTGAGCCCTACGTTGGGTATAGAAATTACTTAAAAAAATAAAATCTTAAAAAAAAAGACAAAATGCTGTTTGGTACAATAGGTGTAAAATAAATTCTATAAAAGTGAAATGTAGAAGCTAGCCCTGTAGGGCCCCTGGGTGGCTCAGTGGTTGAGTGTCTGTCTTTGGCTCAGGTCGTGATCCTAGGTCCTGGGATTGACTCCTGCATCGCATCGGGCTCCCTGCAGGGAACCTACTTTTCCCCTCTGCCTATGTCTCTGCCTCTCTCTCTGTGTCTCTGATGAATAAATAAATAAAATCTTAAAAAAAAAAAAAAGCTAGCTATGTAGATTTGTTGGTGCATGAGTTGGAACCTGTAGCTTCACTAGGGTGATGTAATGCATAAAGCTCTGCTGCTTTACTCTCAAATGGCTGTTTTTAGGGGTTTGATAAGAACAAGCATATTGCTTCGGATTTTGTTTGGAAATGTGAAGAATATCCTAATCTTTTATCATGATCATATGCAGAATAATAAAGTTAACAAGGTAGGGGCACATTTTTAGGTTGAATCCAATATTCCATTTATGTAACTGCTGCTTCTGAAAGAGTAGTTTAAAAGAATGCCACCATTTTAAGGAGAATTGAATAAATCTGTTGCTAGATGGTTCTCTTACAAATGAAAATAAATCCTGTTTGGGGATCCCTGGGTGGCTCAGTGGTTTAGCACCTGCCTTCAGCCCAGGACGTGATCCTGGAGTCCCGAGATCGAGTTCTGCATGAGGCTCCTGCATGGAGCCTGCTTCTCCCTCTGCCTGTGTCTCTGCCTCTCTCTCTCTCTCTCTCTGGGTCTCTCATGAATAAATAAATAAAATCTTTAAAAAAAAAGAAAAGAAAAGAAATCCTTTTTAACCTAAGCTAGAAAGAACCTAAGAAAGAAAGGAAGGAAGGAAGGAAGAGAGAAAGAAAGTCTGTTAACATCTTTGGGTCAACTCTGTGTGTCCCTGGTTTATTTCGGTGGATTTAATTTGTTTCTGCATGTTTGGGAATCAATAGGTCCTGAGGTTCTCCTCACAGCTTTAGGGGTAGGGATCTCAGCCTCCCTGAACCCTGGCAGCCACTGACAGGCCCAGAAGCAGGCTTTGTCTTCAAAGGTTGTAGGTAAACAGAGTATTTCCATTTGGGAAGTGTTTGAAGTTGTTTTTTAACTTAAAACAGCCTTGAGGGGGACGCCTGGGTGGCTCAGCAGTTAACCGTCTGCCTTCAGCCCAGGGCGTGATCCTGGAGACCTGGGATTGAGTCCCACATCGGGCTCCCTGAATGGAGCCTGCTTTTCCCTCTGCCTGTGTCTCTGCCTCTCTCTGTGTGTGTCTCTAATGAATAAATAAATAAAATCTAAAAAAAAAAAAAAAAAGCTTTGAAAAAAAATTATGCCGAGTGAAATAAGCCAGACACACAATCATACAATTGTATGATTCTAATTCTGTAAGGGACCTAGAGTAGCCAAAGCTATAGAGACAGAGAGTAGAAGGGTGGGTGCCAAGGGCTGGGGGAAGGGACGGGGTCAGTGTTGGATGGGACAGAGTTTCAGGTTGAGAAGATGGAAAAGTTCTGGAGATGGGTGGTGATGATGGTTGCACACCAATGTGAATATGCTTCATGCCCTTGAACTAGACACTTAAAACTGGTTAAAATGATAAATTGTGTGTTTTCTATATTCTGTAACACACAAATGCACCATTAAGCAATAGAAAGCTCCATGGGCAGAGGGCTCAGTAGAAAGATTTGGGAGTCATTCAGACCAGGGTTTGAATCCCACCTCCACCATATACTGCTGCTGTGTGACCCTGGGAAGGCATGTAAACTCTGATCCTCAGCTACCTTCTTTTTCATTTTTTTAAAAGATCTTGTTTATCTTGTTTTATTTATTTATTTTAAAGATTGATGTATTGACTCATGAGACACACAGAGAGAGAGAGAGGCAGAGACATAGGCAGAGGCAAACAGGCTCCCCCCAGAGAGCCCAATGTGGGACTCGATCACAGGACCCTGGGATCACAGCCTGAGCCAAAGGCAGATGCACAACTGCTGTGCCACTCAGGTGTCCCAAGATTTTGTTTATTTTAGGGGGAGAGAGGGGGAAAGAGCATGCATGAACAGGGAGAGGGGAAGAGGGAGAAGGAGAAAATCCCAAGCCGACTCCACACTGAGTGTGGAGCCCAATGTGGGGCTCAGATTTCATGACCCTGAGATCATGACCTGAACTGAAACTAAGAGTTGGACATTCAACCAACGAGCCACCCAGGCACCCCTACTTTATTTATAAAAGGTGTTAATAATGTCTATGTTGTTAGGGGTATTATGGAGGATCTTATGTACTAAAGCATGCAAAGTACTTTGTCCTGTGCTTGCATACAGCTGACACCCAACAAATGGTAGTTACAATAGGGAATAGAGTCATTGTGTACTTGAGAGCTTAAATTCATTAAAATACTACTCAGTAACAGTTTAAAAGAATAACTGGGTCTAGTAACGTTAACATTCCTTTTGTTTTAAACTTTCTAGCTAGCAGTATGGTTAAAATTAAGATTAAAAACTGGGGTACCTGGCTGGCTCAATCAGTGGTGCATGTGGCTCTTGATCTCTGGGTCTTGAGTTCAAGCCCTGTGTTGGGTATAGAGCTTACTTAAAAAAACAACTAATTTTTGGCCTCATAGTTGCTAATTCTTTTTTTTTTCATAGTTGCTAATTCTAAGTGCAGATATGTCCTAAATATTGTATATGTACCATGGAGGCACCAGGGAGGGTTATTTGATGGCTAAGGTTCAAATCTGGTTATTGGCAAGATCATCAGCATTGGTGGTTAAAGAGAACATTCCATGAGGGAAAATATGTGCAACAAGTACATTCTGTAGAGAAAGATTTAAAAGTGAAAATAAAAAGCTTATGTAGCTTTTTGATATCTGAGTGCCTACTGGGGTAAGTGTGTAGGTTCTCACATTAGGCTGCTTAGCGGGTGGCCTAGCTCCATCCCTGCCGAGCTATGGACAATTGTGGTGTTCAAGACTGGGGACAACTCACAAATGGGTTTAAAGAAGGTTCATTGAATTTATTTGGACAGTAACTTTGAGGTGTGCTGGGAGACCTGAAAACTACTTAACATGGCACTTGTGGGTTTTTTAAAAATATCTTTTCTTTATTCATTTGAGAGACAGAGACAGTGAGGATGAGCAGGGAGAGGGGCAGAGGGAAAGGAAGAAAGAGACTCTGCTGAGCTGGAAGCTCAATGTAGGACTTGATCCCAGGACCCTGAGATCATGACCTGAGCTGCAGGCAGATGCTTAACCAGCTGAGCCACCCAGGCACTCCCTTTGGCTAAGTTATTAAATATCCATGCTCTGCCTGCTAGATTTTGGGTCCCTCTGCTTTCCTCATTTGACCAGCTACCTTAGCAAACAGAATTCAACTTTTTGTAAAAAACACAGAGAGAGGCAGAGGGAGAAGCAGGCTTCCTCCTGGGAGCCCAATGTGAGACTCGATCCCTGGACCCCGGGATCACAACCTGAGCCAAAGGCAAATGCTGAACCACTGAGCCACCCAGGCACCCCCAGAATTCAACTTTTTTTAAAAGATTTTATTTATTAAAAAATAGATTTTATTTATTTATTCATGAGAGACAGAGAGAGAGAGAGAGAGAGAGAGAAAGAGAGAGATTGAGAGGGGCAGACATAGGCAGAGGGAGAAGCAGGCTCCATGCAGGGAGCCCGAAGTGGGACTCAATCTCGGGTCTCTAGGATCAGGTCCCTGGGCTGAAGGTGGCGCTAAACTGCTGAGCCACCCAGGCTGCCCCAGAATTCAACTTTTAATAAATTATCAGTTCAGTCGATCTATTACTATTTCCATTTTGCATTTCAAATAAAACTAGAAGGTGAAAGACATTAATTTATACTGAGCTTTAATGTCAAGGCTAAAGGCATGTGTTTTTTTGTTGTTTTTTGTTTTTTGTTTTTTTGGTTAAAGGCATGTGTTTAATTTCAGTTTGGAAGGATTGAGACATGAACATATGCCTCCCTTAAACAAAAAAAAATTTTTTTTCTCTTGTCCACAAAGCATCTTCTTTTTTTTAAATGGGGTTTTCTTCTTTTTTTTTTTTTTTAATACTTTGTTATTTATTCATAAGAGACACAGAGACAGAAGCAGAGACACAGGCAGAGGGAGAAGCAGGTTCCCCTCTGGGAGTCCGATGTGGGACTGATCTTAGGACCCCAGGATCATGACCTGAGCCAAAGGCAGAGTCTCAACCATTGAGCCACCCAGGTGCCCCTACAAAGCATCTTTTCAACTGATTGTGATACTCAGATTAATTTGCTTACCAAAGTATATTTCCATACATCGTTATTTAAAATATTTTTTAAAAGATTTTATTCATTTATTCATGAGAGACACAGAGAGAGAGAGAGAGAGAGAGAGAGAGAGGCAGAGACACAGGCAGAGGGAGAAGCAGGCCCCATGCAGGGAGCCTGACTGGGTACTCCGGGATCACGCCCTGGGCCGAAGGCAGACGCCCAACCGCTGAGCCATCCAGGCGTCCTAATAAGACCATTGTTATTTTAGTCAACTCCCCAGTATTTTATTCTCAGCCATGCAAAATATTTGTGTTTTTTTTTTTTAACTTTCTCTGATTTCAGTTGCATAAACTATATGTACCAATGGTTCTCAAGCTAGACTGGTCATAAAAGCCACTAGAAATATGTAATAGCCACGCAGATGGCCAAGATAGCCCAATTTAGAAAGGCTGGCTAGAATCTGCATCTTTTCATGCACCAATGTGGTTTATAGATAAGACTTTGTGAAATAGTGGTGTATACAGATGTCCTGGGTTAGCCAGTAAAAATCGATCAGGTTGGATGGCGGAACTTTTTTTGACATACCAACTTGAAAGACTTGTTGAAAATAATTCATTAGGGGCACCTGGGTGGTTCAGTCAGTTAAGTGTCTACCTTTCGCTCAGGTCATGATCTCACGGTCCTGGGATAGAGCCCCATGTTGGGCTCTGCACTCAGTAGGGAGTCTGTTTCTCCCTCTACACCCCTGCTCATGCTCTCTCTCTCTTTCTCTCAAATAATTAATATCTTTAAAAAAAAGAAAGGAAAGAAACTACCAGACTATTCTTCCAGAATAACTATGCCATTTCATTCCTACCAACACTGTATGTATGCATGATCCAATTTTTCCATATCATTGACAGTATTTGGTATTGTCACTGTTTTTAATTTTAGCCAATGACAGATATCTCATTGTGGTCTTAATTTACATTTTGTTACTGGTTAATGATGTTAAACATCTTTTCAGGGGTGCCTGGCTGGCTCAGTTGGTGGAGCATGTGATTCTTGATATCTAGGTTGTAAGTTCGAGTCCTATGTTGGGTGTAGAGATTACTTAAAAACAAAATATATTTTTAAAAATAGTTTATTTATTTATTTGAAAGAGAGAGAGAGAGAGATCGAGTGCAAGAGAGAGCAGGAGTAGGAGGGGAGGGGTAGAGAAAGAGAGAGAAGCAGTCTCCCACTGAGCAGGGAGCCTGATGCAGGGCTCGATCCCAGGACCCTGAGATCATGACCTGAGCTGAAGGCAGATGCTTAACCAACTGAGCCACCCAGGTGCCCCTCTTAAAAATAAAAAAAAAAAAAATTAAGATTTTATTTATTTAGTCATGAGAAACAGAGAGGAGAGAGAGACAGAGGTACAGGCAGAGGGAAAAGCAGGCTCCATGCAGGGAGCCTGACGTGCGACTGGATCCTGGGTCTCCAGGATCACGCCCTGGGCTGAGGGCAGCACTAAACCGCTGAGCTACCCGGGCTGCCCAAAATAAAATATTTTAAAAAGTGGGATCCCTGGGTGGCGCAGCGGTTTGGCGCCTGCCTTTGGCCCAGGGCGTGATCCTGGAGACCCGGGATCGAGTCCCACATCAGGCTCCCGGTGCATGGAGCCTGCTTCTCCCTCTGCCTGTGTCTCTGCCTCTCTCTCTCTCTCTGTGACTATCATAAATAAATAAAAATTAAAAAAAAAAATTTAAAAAGTGGTTAAAAAACATCTTTTCATGTGTTTATTTGCTATCTGTATATCCTTTTTGGTGAAATATCTGTGCATGCCTTTTGTTCATTTTTAAATTAGATATTGTTTGTTTTTCAAGATTCACTTATTTTTTATTTGAGAGAGAGACAGTGAGCAGGGGGAAGGGTAGAGGAAGTGGGAGAGAAAGAATCCTCAAGCAGACTCCCTACTGAGCATAGAGCCTGACTCAGGGCTTGGTCCCAGAACCCTGAGATCATGACCTGAGCCAAGATCAGGAATCTGACACTTAACTGACTGAGCCTCCCAGGTGCCCCTTTTTATTTGTTGTTATTATGTAGATTGTTCTTTTACTGTTGAATTTGGAGAGATATTTACATATCCTGGATATTCCATTAAAAAATATCTTTATTGCTTTTTCTGATTTCAGAGGTAATACGTGCTCATGATTCTAAAATTCCAGCACTTCAGAAATATATAATACAGAATGTGAAAGTTCTCGGTCATCCTAGTACAGATCTAACCATACTAACTGATCATCAAGAGGCTTTTTTCTTATGCATACACTATAGACATACTTGCATAAACACGTTCTATTTTAACCAAATGGGGTGGCATAGGAACCATTTAAAACTTGCCTTTGGGGCAGCCTGGATGGCTCAGTGGTTTAGCACCTTTGGCCCAGCGCATGATCCTGAAGACTCGGGTTGGAGTCCCACTTCGGGCTCCCTGCATGGAGCCTGCTTCTCCCTCTGCCTGTGTCTCTGTCTCTCTCTCTGTCTCTCATGAATAAATAAATAAAATCTTTTAAAAAAATAATAAAACTTGCCTTTGTTTCACTTCTCAATGTATGATGGACATTTTTACACATTGACTGGTGGAGACCTACTTCATGCTTTCAAACATCTGCATAATTGTCCACTTATACACGCAAGACTTTAGAACTGCAATGAAAGCATTCACTTGAAAGGCAGGAAAGTTCCCATTGTATTTTATGTTTCATTTATGTTTGGCATTTATCATCCTGAAGCATATGGTTTTTCAGAATCTAAAAGCCAAAGCAGCTGCCAATTTTAAATGAGCTCCTGCTTCTGACTGAAAAATCAATAATGTGGACCAATGGCCCTTTATATTTTATGTATGAAAGTTTTCTTAGCCTCTTCCCTAGATTTGTCCTTAGGAGCCTCCTACCCTCCTGGTGTAAATTCAGCTTTGGGCAAAAAAAAAAAAAAAAACAACTCTAGGTGTCAAGCTACAATCAGCCCCGGGAACAGAGCTTTGGGACCTTTGTTTTGCTGTTTTGTAGAAATGGATCTAGTGTTTTGCACAAAAGTTCCTGTCTCACTTTGTGACCAGACTAAAAGTCCAAGTCTCAACAGTGCTTCCCCGGCCCTATGTCAACTGTGCTCTGTTCTTTGTGGACCTCCTCTCCTGCCTCTGGCTCACTGATGGCAGTCCCACCAGCCTCTGTGCCCTTCCAGAAGCAGGTACATGGCTGGCCGTGAGCTTTGCCCTGGGCTCCCCTTCTTTGAGATCTCCTCTCCCACACCCCAGCCCAGCCCACACCACGCACTCCTTCACCCCTTCCTTTTTGCTCCTAGTCACCTCCTTTAAAAAAAAAAAAGATTAGGTACTTTATTTATTTATTTATTATTATTATTATTATAAAATATTTTATTTTTTTATTCATGAGAGACACAGAGTCATAGGCAGAAGCAGGCTCTCTGTGCGGATCCTAATGTGGGACTCACTCCCAGGGCCCCAGGATCACAACATCGAGCCAAAGGCAGATGCTCAATCGCTGAGCCACCCCTAGGTACTTTATTTAAGTATAGCATATTTGTCAAGGTAGGTCAGAGGTATGATTTCCCAGTTTGCACATATTTTTAAAAAATATTTATTTACTTATTTTAGAGAGCGAGAGAGCAGACACAGAGGGGAGGGTCAAAGGGAGAGGGAAAGAATCTGAAGCAGAGTCCATGCTGGGCGTGAAGCCTATCACAGGGTCGATTTCATGACCCTGAGATCAGACCTGAGCCAAAATCAAGAGTGGATGCTGAACTAAACCAGGTGCCCCAGTTTACACAGATTTCTAATAGAAAATTTTGAGAAAATGTTTCAGCAACGTAAGGCATAGCTCTTGAATATCTAGAATACTCATCTTTCTTTATTCTGGGCAACAGAAGGATACAAACTTAAACATTTAAAATAATGTGATAAAAAAGGAACCTAAAAAAATTTTTTTTTCACAAACCATCTCCCCACCCCTGCCCACCTGTGGTAACACAATTTCATCTCTGAAGAGCTGTTAAAAATCCTCTTATCGAAGGACAACAAAAGAAGTATGAATGAGGGCCCTGGCTGCTCTCATTAAATAGTAATCTTGTCCACAAGATTTCCCCCTCCCACAGCCTCTGCTGGTTTTGTTTTAAACCATGGTGAAGTATCCCTAACATAAAAGTTAGCCATTTTGAAGTATAAGGTTCAGTGGTACAACACCACACCTACAATGTTGTGCAACCAGCACCACCATCCATCTCCGGAACTTTTCATCCCATAAACGAAACTGAGAGTCTGTCCCCATCAAACACTCAGCCTCCGCCCCTCCCCCTCCCTCACCCCCCATCACTCCCTCTCTGTCTCTTTGGAGTTTGACAACTTCAGGGACCTCCTAGAAGTAGTCACAAAGTATTTGTCTTTTTGCTACTGGCTTATTTTGCTCAGCATAATGTCCTCAAGGTTCATTTCACGTGGGAGCAGATGCCAGAATTTCCTTAGCTTTTTTTTTTTTTTTTCCTTAGCTTTTAAGGATGAATAACATTCTGGTGCTTCTGGGTGCTCAGTGAGTGAAGCATCTGCCTTCAGCTTAGGTCATCATCTCAGGGTCCTGGGATCCAGGCCTGTGTCGGGCTCCCTGCTCAGAGGGGAGTCTGCTTCTCTCTCTCTCTCTGCCTGTCACTCTCCCTGCTTGTATGCACTCTGTCAAATAAATAAAATCTTAAAAAAAAAAAGAGAGAGAAAAGAAAAGAAAGAAAAGAAAAGAAAACAATCTCACCAAGCCCTAGTTTCCTCTTCTGTGAAGTCAGAAGATGACCCCTCTCCCACGGTCACCATGAGGAGGAAATGAGGGAAGAAGGGGAGCTCAGCCTAATGACAGGCACGTGGCACATAGGAAAAGGCCAATGATTGTGGCAGATGGCATTTGGCAAAGATGGCCACGACAGCATCTTCCATCCCACATGCTTTTCTAGAATCTTGTCACCCCATCAAGAGATGGAGTGTAACGCCATCATCCCCTTGGTCTTGGATGCAGGCAGACTTATGACTCACTTATAACTAATGTGATATAAATGACACTCCATGACTTAAAGGATGGGTCATAAGAGGCTATGCAGCTTTTGCCTCGTTTACTGAACATCAGTGCTTGGAGCCCTGCATGGTCATGCCAGAGACCCTTCATGAAGCCCACATGCTGTAGGGGAAGCCCAGACCACATGGGGAGGCCATGTGTAGGTATTCTGGCTGACTGCTCCAGCTGAGGTTCCAGCTGGAAGCTAGTTTCAGTTTTCAAATATGTGAGTGAAGGCACTTCCACATGATTGTAGCCTCCACCATCCAGTTCCCTCACCCCTCCCAGCCTTTGAGTCTTCCCATTTGAAGCCTCAGACCTCACAGCACAGGGTCAAGCCATCCTTGCCATTTTCATTGTTCATGCCTCACCCACAGAATCCATCAATGTAATAAATGGTGGTTTTATACCTGTAGGTTTGGGGCTTTTTGTTACACAGCTGTTGTAACTAGAACAATGATACCAATGCTGTCCTGCCAATTCTATCTGCTTAATATACCTGAATCTGGCTACTTCTCTCTGTCCATCTCCACTTCTTCTACCTTAGCTTGAGCCTTTATGTTTTACCTGCATCAGATTCCAAACATGTCTTTCTGCCTTCCACCTTGGCCCTCCAAACCTTCCCCTACACCGATTTTTCTAAAACACAACTGCAGCTCAATTACCTCAACTCAATCCTTACCCAAGTAATAACTCCTACTCATCTATAATGAAAGTCTGGGGAGATTAATCACAACATTAAAAGACCCATAATTTAGGGAAAACACGAATCACTAAGAAGGCGGTATTTTACCTTACTTTATTCCAGTCTGCTCCAACACTGCCTGGAAAAAAAAAAGATAAAGAACTTGATAATGCTCAGAACATTTGATATTTTTGGAAACAGAAAGTAGGTTCTCTGCTTGGGAAACATGTAAGTACTCTGAGTCTATCCAACCATGAGGAGTTACCTTAAAACCCTTTCAGGCCTTGAGAATTCCAGATTCAAAGGTAAAAAAATGATAGATTCTTGAGTTAGGAACTTAATCACCTAAAGGAAAATTAGATATAATTTAGTCCTACATGCTTTTCAAGCACACAGCTGTTCTTAGATGGGTCCATAATCCAGAATGAAGCCTTGGGCCTGGGATACCAGGTGAATAAAGCCCTGGGTGAGCAGACGCAGGAATTCAGGGTCCTCATTGATAAATGTTGCCAACCCAACATTTTCTTAAAGTTCATCGTTCACCCTTCACCCTTTAAGTGTCAGCAATGGGGTGCTTGCTTTTTATCTTTTTTTTTTTTTTTTTTTGGTAATCTCTACCCTGAACATAGGGGCTCAAACTTAGGACGCTGAGATCAAGAGTTGCATGTTCTTCTGACTGAGCCAGCTAGGTGCCCCCATCTTATTTTTTGTTTTATTTATTTATTTTTAAAGTAGGCTCCACACCCAACATGGGGCTTGAACTCACACCTGAGATCAAGAGTTGCACTCTGTACCAACTAAGGCCAGCCAGGCTCCTGTTAACAGATATATTTTATTTTATTTTAACTCTTTTTTTTTTTAAGATTTTAATTTATTTATTCATGAGAGACAGATACAGAGGCAGAGACAGGCAGAGGGAGAAGCAGGCCCCCTGCAGGGAGCCCAATGTGGGACTCTATCCTGGGTTCGCAGGATCATTCCCTGAGCCCAAGGCAGGCCCTCAACCTCTGAGCCACCCAGGCATCCCGGCAAATACATTTTTTTTTTAATTTTTATTTATTTATGATAGTCACACAGAGAGAGAGAGAGAGGCAGAGACACAGGCAGAGGGAGAAGCAGGCTCCATGCACCGGGAGCCCGACGTGGGATTCAATCCGGGTCTCCAGGATCGCGCCCTGGGCCAAAGGCAGGCACTAAACCGCTGCGCCACCCAGGGATCCCCCGGCAAATACATTTTAAAGACTGTTGCTCTTCAGAGGTTGTTTTAACCAATCCTTTAGAAATTGAGACTCCACTAGGTGCTCCCTCCAGTTGTAACTGTTTTCAGAACTTCAGATCCGAAAGACTTGGTTCTTCCTGACTTACACAGTATGTGGCCAAGATTACTTTGGAAAATATAGTAAAATTTCGTAGTAAACTGCAATAAAAAGGCCTTTTAAAAGTGGGAAAATGGAAATAATTTTTTAAAATGTCTTTTGTCTTTGAACCATGAAGTTTTGCTTTGAATATGGCTCCTTGCCATTGTCACTTTTTTAAGAGCTAAGGTCTCTTGTATAAGCCTAAAATTCTTATGTTGAAAGGCACTTCCTTCTGTTATTTTATCACCTTCCTGGTTTTGTCTAATCTTACTCAGATTACGGTCATATTTCTTGGTCTTTTTAATGTGCATATTAAAATTTCAAACACAGAGTCTTTGTTCTGTAGTCTTGACTTTTCATGCACTCTTAGACATATTTTGGGACACTTACAAAGAAGAATGTTTTGCTTTAAATATTCTCATGTTTTTAAACCCACTTTGTCATGTTCAACTTCTAAAATTTTCATGAGTTCTGGTGAGGTATTCTATTTAGAGAGTATTTTGTTTTAATTAAGCCCATCTTAAGAGACATTTGTTTTTTTGCCAAGAATGTGCTTTCTCCCTTAAAAATCGGTTATATTTATAACATTCATAAACTAAGTTATTAGCAAAGGCAAAATTTTAGCTGCACCATTGCTGCGTCTTCTCAGTTCATGAGAATAAAAGAGAATAGGAATGAACTAAGCCAAAGCATAATGACAAATCAAGATATTATGAATACACATGGACTTTATTTTCAATAATTTTTTCTTAAATGCTGAGTTTTAAAATTGTTTTGTAGAATAATTTCTCATCTCTGAAAAGAATGCAGAGGGTAGGCTGCTATATTTGAGGGCTGGTGTGTTTTATTTGTTAATGTGTGCCTGCTCTAACTATGGAGAAAAGCTACAGTGGAAACTTCAAATTTTTCCTCAATTTGATTAGGCTGCACTTAAAAATTAAAATATTTTTTTCCTAGATATTACAGTACATCACCATATAATAGAATATATCGAAAATACAGAAAAATAGACCCAGCGAAATTAAAGTCATCTACAGACCTCTTACCAAAGGGCAACCGGTATGAGTATTTTGGTCTGTTTTGTTGGCAATATTTTATTTTATTATTATTATTTTTAAAGATTTTAAAATTTATTTATTCATAGAGACACACAGAGAGAAAGGCAGAGACACAGGCAGAGGGAGAAGCAGGCTCCACGCAGGGAGCCCGTCGTGGAACTCGATCCCGGGTCTCCTGGATCATGACCTGGACTGAAAAAGGCGGCGCTAAACCGCTGAGCCACCCGGGCTGCCCTTATTTTATTATTTTATTTTATTTTATTTTTTGGGAATATTCTATATATGACTTTTCCTTCTTACATGGTTAGGATCATATTGTACACATATATATTTTTAAAGATTTTATTTTTATTTATTCATGAGAGACAGAGAGAGAGAGGCAGAGACATAGGCAGAAGGGAAAAGCAGGCTCCCTGTGGGGAGCCCAATGTGGGACTTGATCCCAGGACCCCAGGATCATGACCTGAGCTGAAGGCAAATGCTCAACCACTGAACCACCCAGGTGCCCCAAGTCTGTACCCCTTTCATCCATTCGCCCATTCCCCAGCTCCACCTCTGACAACCACCAATCCTTTCTCTGTATCTATGAGCTCATTTGTTTTGTTTTCTTTGTTTTTAGATTCCACATATAAGTGAGATCATACCATATTTGTCTTTGTCAACTTACTTTGCTTAGCATAATGCCCTCAAGGTCCATATATTTTGTGGCAAATAGCAAGATTTCATTCTTTTTTTTATGGCTGAATAATACTTCATTGTGTATTATATATAATTATATGTATATACGTGATTTTCTTTATCCATTCATTCAATGAGCCAGGGATTGAATATATCTTTTCAAATTAGTGTTTTTGGGGTACCTGGGTAGCTCAGTTGGCTGGGCATCTGATTCTTGATTTTGGCTCAGGTCATGATCTCAGGGTCATGAGATTGAGCCCTGCAACAGGCTCCATACTCAGCACGGAGTCTGCTTGTCCCTCTTCCTCTGTTCTTCCTCTCCCTCTTTTTCATCTGTCAAATAAGTACAAAATCTTTTAAAAAATTAGTGTTTTTGTTTTCTTTGAATAAATACCCAGAAGTGGGATTGCTGGATCATAATTTTAATATTTTGAGGAACCTCCATACTGTTTTCCATAGTGGCTGTGCCACCCATAGTGCATGAGGGTTCCCTTTTCTCTACATCCTTGTCAACTCTTGTTATTGTGGGTTTTTGGGATTTTTTTTGATGCCTCAAAACTTAAAGTTTTGCAATTCAAAGTTCTAGTTCCCAAAGAGCTTCATCCTCCCAAAAGGAAACCCTGTCCTCAGTAGTGGCAAGCTACTCCCCATCCCTCCATTCCTCCAGCATCTGTCAACCACCAATCTGTGCCTGTCTCTGGGGGTTTGCCTATTTTAGCTGTTTCATATAAATGGAATCATACAGCATGTGACCTTTTGTGTCTGGCTTCTTTCACTCAGCATTATACTTTCAAGGCCCATCCATGTAGCATATACCAGTACTTCATTCCTGTTTATGGCTGAGAAACGTTCCATTCTAAATATTATTATATATTAACACATATATAATCACATTACATAATTTATTATATATTATTACATATTAACACACATATAATAACACATGATACATTACATATGTTTGTATAGATGACAATATTTAATAAGTTAACACATGTATGTTGCACATATATCATAATTTATCCATTAATTCATTGGTAGGCATTTGGGTGGTTTCCATCTTTTTGTAATTATGAATAATGCCATTATGAACATGTATTTGTATACAAGTATTTGTTTCAATACCTGTTTTCAATTCTTTTGGGCATACCATATACCTAGGCATGGAGTTGCTGGATCATATGATAATTCTACATGTAGTTTTTTGAGGAACTGTCAAATCGTTTTCCATGATGGCTGCACCATTTTGCATTCCCACCAGCAGGCATGAGGGTACCAGTTACCCACATCTTCACATGGAGACCGTATTTTGAAGTTGGGTGGGGGGCTTTCTGATTCTTGGTCACTGTAGTTCGTCCATGATTAGTTTTGATTACCATCAGTGCTATCTCCCTGCATAATTCCCAGAATGGAATGTTGGCTGAAGAGCACCCATTGTGATGCTCTGGTAATGACCTTCTGAGTCCTGTTAGCTTGAAAATTCACACAAAAGCTGGAAGGAGTTTTGGAAGAAATACAGTTCAGAGCATCTTCTCTTGTCTCTGCTTGAATGCTTCCTGTGATAAGTGCTCACAGCACCATGGGGTGGACAATCCCATTGTTGGGTATTGGTCTCCTTTCCCTGGGGCAGAAATCCATTTCTTTAGAGGTGGAGTTTCCAAGAAGGCTCCCTGGAGAAGGGGAGGTCAGAACTGCACTTTGAAGGTATTGAGTTGACCAGGGAAGGAAATGTGGTGATATGTTCCCAGAAGAGGAAAAGCCAGAGGAACATTTTCCAACCTGGTCCTGTGTACCCCAATGGAAGCCTCACCAGGGGCCTTGTTGGGCAGGTTCTTTGGTGAATAACCCTGAGAGAATTTCAGTTACCCCCCACAAGCCCCCCCTTCTTCATCATCTGTCCATGTCTTCAACATCCGGTGGCATCCCTTGGCCTGCCTGTCTGAGCCCCTTCATTACTCCTTGTCTTGGGTTTTCTAGGAGACACTTTGTTATCAAATCCTCCAGGACAGGCAAGTGCAACATCTATAATTAAGTGTGTCTGTTATTAAATCCTACGCCTTAATGAAGAATTCTTGCTGAGGTGCATGGAGCGTGAGTGAGGAAGTAAAATGTCCTAGAATTCACAGAAGCTCCGAGCTGCAGGCTGGGATAGAAATGAACAAAATCCCCAGTGACTGAGCTACAGACTGTCCTCATCTAGGAACTTCTCACCGTGTCCTGATAAGCCACTTCTTGCCTCCAAGGAAGAATACTTGGGAGTTAAACTGATAAAGAAGCCAGCTCATAGTTGTCACTGTGGCTGGGGACAGGGTGATACATAGATAAACAGGTAAAATTTAAATTGTGTTTTAGTGAATATGATTGTGATTTCTTCCCCTACGAAATCTGTAAATAGCAGAGCAGGACTGTTTGAAAGCTGGTTCCCTTTTCTTTTCCATGTATTTTTTCTTCCATCTTCATCTTGTAGAGTGTAAATGATCCCAGGGCTGGGTATTTGTTGCCTAAGTAGGAAGCTAGTGCATGGCTAGAAGTTAAATAGAACATGTCATACGTGCCATCTTTGGGAGAGACAGAGTTCTATTTGGTTTTTTGTTTGTTTGCTTTTTAAAATATTTTATTTATTTATTTGACACAGAAAGTGTGTGCACAAGCAGGTGGAAGGGCAGAGGGAGAGGGAGAATGTGGGGCTTGATCCCAGGACCCCAGAATCATGACCTGAGCTGAAGGCAGATGCCTAACTGACTGAGCCACCCAGGCACCTCTAGGGTTCTATTTGATTTCATGGGCAAGCCCCTGCTATTTTTTTTTAAGATTGTATTTATTTATTCATGACAGACAGAGAGAGAGAGGCAGAGACAGGCAGAGACAGAGGGAGAGAAGCAGGCTCCATGCAGGGAACCCGACGTGGGACTTGATCCCAGGTCTCTAGGATCATACCCTGGGCTGAAGGTGGCGCCAAACCGCTGGGCCACCGGAAGCCCCTGCTATTTTAGAACCATTCCCTGACTCTAGGATTTCCCACCAGAAGGAAGACTCAGGCTGTTGCATCTTCAGGCCCAATGAGCAACCATTGACATCTGGTGGATGGCTCAGTGGGTAGCTCCCCTTGGCTTCTGGTTGTGGGAGATTCAGGGGAGGGCCAGGCGTTGGAAGGACTCTCAGGGAAACCACCTTTCCTCTGTCTTCTCTCCCTTTCCATATTCTGGTTATTATGTTCTTTTTTATTAAAGATTTTAGGGATCCCTGGGTGGCGCAGCGGTTTGGTGCCTGCCTTTGGCCCAGCGCGCGATCCTGGAGACCCGGGATCGAATCCCACGTCGGGCTCCTGGTGCATGGAGCCTGCTTCTCCCTCTGCCTATGTCTCTGCCTCTGTGTGTGTGTGTGTGTGTGTGTGTGTGTGACTATCATAAATAAATTAAAAAAAATTAAAATAAAGATTTTAGTTATTTATTCATGAGACACACAGAGAGGCAGAGACATAGGCAGAGGGAGAAGCAGCCTCCGTGCAGGAAGCCCAATGCCGGACTCGATCCTGGGACTCCAGGATCAAGCCCTGAGTCACAGGCAGATGCTCAACCACTGAGGCACCCAGGCGTCCCTCCATATTCTGGTTATTAATAATGCACTTTTCCTTTTCATTCTTGGTACTCTGGCTGTTCTTTTGGGCCAGGCCAATGTGCACTTCACTTTCTTAGATTTCCTCTCATCCTAATCACAAAATCCCTCCAGGCTGAGCTGCTTCTCAGAAAACTGGCAATTAGAGGAAGAAGCCAGTCTTTTACTAACACTTCATTTGGAGCCCCGTCATAAATAATTAACCTGAAGTTACACTCAGAAAACAAATGGATGGGGTGCAATTAGTGATGCTGTGTGGGAGCTTTCTCTCCTGGGGTTTTACCCCATTCACAAAATCCAGGAAGCGGATACTCACCTTTCCATTAGCAGGAATGAGCTGTCCGCTTTCTAACACTTAGGGAGGAAACCACAGCGAGCCACTTTTCTCAGGCACTTGAATGTGAGATTTGTGCCCAAAGCCAGCGTCTGAGGCCCAGGACAGCATTTCCTCCCACCAGCACCTCTTGGCCCCTGAAGAGGTGCCCATCACTCCCCACCCCCACCCCCAGCCCACAGTTGATTTTTTTTTTTTTCACAGTTGATTTTGATGTCCTGCCAGTTTGGTCTCATTCCTAGGGGATGACAGTGGAGGGTGCAGGGTGCATTCAGAAGGGGCTATGGTCACCCTGACTCAGATTCTGTCTTTGGCTAAAATGGTCAAGGTAAAGAGGTGGCTAGGATGGATTCTTCCTCCTTCCTTCCTCCCACCTTTCCGTCCTCCCTTCCTTTCTTTCTTTTAATTGAGATGAAATTCACATAATATAAAATTAACCATTTTGTCACAAAAGGGAAAGTGCTATGTGATTCCTCTTACACGAAGTACCTAGAGTCATCAAATTCACAGAGACAGAAAGTAGAATGGTGATTGCCAGGAGCTGGAGAAAGGGGAGGGGGAGTGAGTGTTTGATGGGGACAGAGTTTCTTTTTTTGGGGAGGGGGACAGTTTCTGTTTTGGTCTATGTTGGGGTTCTGGAGAGGGATGGGAGTGATGGTTGCACAGCAATGTGAATGTCTGATAGTCATTATCATGTTATATATATTTTACCACACACACACTACACACACACACACACACACACACACACACACACACACGGGTGGCTCAGTTGGTTAAGGAGCCAACTCTTGATTTTGGCTTACGTCATGATCTCAGGGTCCTGGGATCAAGCCCTGCATGGGGCTCCCCACTCGATGAGGAGTCTGCTTATGGATTCTCTCTCCTCCCTTTGCCCCTCCCTCTGCTCATGTGCTTGCTCTCTTTCTTTAAAATAAATAATCTTCAAATATATATATATATATATTTTTTTAATTAACCATTTTGAAGTATATAGTTCAGTAGCATTTAGTACATTTGCAATGTTAGTACAACCATCACCTCTAACTAGTTCCAGAACATTTTTATCACCCCAAGGGGAAACCTCATACCCATTAAGGAGTCATGCCCTGTTCCCTGAAGCCCCTCTCCCCAATCCCTGGCAACCACCAATTTGCTTTCTGTTTCTATGAATTTACTTATTCTAATCTTTTTTTTTTTTTTTAATTTTTATTTATTTATGATAGTCACAGAGAGAGAAAGAGAGAGAGGCAGAGACATAGGCAGAGGGAGAAGCAGGCTCCATGCACCGGAAGCCCGATGTGGGATTCGATCCCGGGTCTCCAGGATCGCGCCCTGGGCCAAAGGCAGGCGCCAAACCACTGCGCCACCCAGGGATCCCCGAATTTACTTATTCTAGATAGTTCATCTTTTGTATTTGGCTTCTTTCACAGATCACAATGATTTTTGGGGTCATTTTTGTCATAGCAGGTGTCAGCGCTATGGTGTTTGTTGCTTTTTATGACTGAATAATATTTTGTGGTATGGATCTGCCACTCATTCATTGATGGTCACAAGGGATGTTTCCACCTCTGGTTGTTATCGTGCTGCTGTGAACATGTGTGTTCGATAATTTATCTGGGCACCTCTGCTGGGAATGTTCAGCAGCTTTTTGCTCTCAGTTTCTTTTTCTCCTTGTCAAGAAGGCTTGCAGCTGGGTCAGCCAAGAAATTAAAGAGGAAATAAAAAAATACATAGAGACTAATGAAAATCAAAACACAACAGTCTAAAATCTTTGGAATGCAGCAAAAGCTGTTTTAAGAGAGAAGAGTATAGCAAATACAGACTTACCTCAAAAAACAAGAAAAATGTCAAATAAACAACCTAAACTTATATCTAAATGAGTTATAAAGGGAAGAACAAAGCCCAAAGCCAATAGAAGAAAGGAACTAATAAAGATTAGACAGAAATAAATGAAATAGAGACTGAAAAAATAAACAAACAAACCCACGATAGAACAGATGAAACCAGGAACTGGTTCCTTGAAGAAAAAAAAAAAGAAGGCTCACAGCTTGCTCATCCTCACCTGTGGTCAGGCTGGTCCTGCTCTGGCCTCCTGTAGCTTGTGGGACAAACCACCTCTTGGAGAACCTGCCAGGTGACATGTCTCAGAGGGTCACAGCATTCAGAGGCCGCCCAGCAATTAGGAAGCTGTCTCATCATGCTCCCTGGGGCGGGTGCTCCAGGACGTGGGCGGGCAGTTCTGTCTGCCATTGGTTTTCTAGAAGTGCTGCAAGGAGCAGTCATAACTTCTGAGGGCCAGATGCACTGAGAATCCATTTCACTGAGTCACCTCTCGGCAAGCTTCACCTTCAATCTCTGGATATCCTGTCTTGCCTCATTTTTAGTATTAGCAGGATGTGTAAGCATGAGGATGCTGAAATGGGATGGAGGACAGTGTAAGTGAAACCCTGTCCCAGTATGGCTCATCTAATGACCTGCTGACACCCACAAGGGTCTCAAGAACTTGTTTCCTGCTGCCTGCATACATCTGATGAGAGCATGCTTCCAGCAAGGATGATGCGCTTTTAAGCTGGGACAGTATTAAAAATAATCTGCTATAGAATTCCTTTGTTGGGCACTTCCCAGACATTTTTAATTTTTTAAAAGATATGTTTATTTTATTTGAGAGAGAGAGATCAAGGTGGAGAGGGACAAAGGGAGAGGGAGAGAGACTCTCAAGCAAGCTCCCTGCTGAGCATGGAGCCTGACACAGGGCTCCGTCTTACCACCCTGAGACCATGACCTGAGCCAAAATCAAGAGTTGGACATTTAACCAATGGAGTCACCCAAGTGCACCCCCCTGCCAACCCTTTTCAATTTATTGAGGTGAAATTCACATCACACAAAATTCATCATTTTAAAGTAAACAGTTTAGTGGCATTTGGCACATTCCCAGGGTGGTGTCTAGTGCCAAAGTACCTGCATCCCCCCACCTCAAAAGGAATCCTGTACCCATGAAACAGCCACTCCCAACCCAAACCCTTGGACCAGAATCAGGAAATTCAATCCTTGGGTCACCTGGGTGGCTCAGCAGTTGAGCATCTGCCTTCGGCTCAAGTTGTGATCCCAGAGTTCTGGGATCGAGTCCCGCATTGGGCTCCCTGCATGGAGCCTGCTTCTCCCTCTGCCTATGTATCTGCCTCTCTGTGTGTCTCTCATGAATAAATAAATAAAATCTTAAAAAAAGAAAGAAAAAAACTCAATCCTTGGTGTGAATTCAGGTGCTCAGTTGACACCTGTGCCACGTGGTAGGAGCTGAACAAAGAAATGACAGAAGACAGGAAAAGAAGGAGTCTTGGAGTGGGGGGTGGGGATGTAGGTGAGGACATCAGGCTGCATGTGGGCAACAGGCTGGGGACTGGCTATGTGAATGACAGTCCAGGAATAACCAGAATGTGTTCCCTTTTCTTTTGTATTCCCCAGGCCCAACAGTGTCTTGATAGAACAGGGGCAGCAGAGGCAGGACCATTTCTGGCCCCTCTATCCTTTCCTTACGTAGCCTCAAACAAATTAATTTGTGTCTGTAAGACTCAGCTCCCTTGTCTCTAAGGAGGGCTGAAAGTGTCTACCTGGTCAGGCAGCTGGGAGGACTCCAGGGTAGGTAGGAGGACACTTGGTACTGAGATTGCACACAGCAGGTACTTAATAGTAGCCCCATGGGGCACCTGCATAGCTCAGTGGGTAAAGTGTCTGCCTCAACTCATGTCATGATCCTAGGGTCCAGGGATCAAGCCTCACGGCAAGAACCCTGCTTGGCAGGGAGCCTGCTTCTCCCTCTCCCTCTGGTCCTCCCCCTGCTTATGTTCTCTCTCTCTGTGTTAAATAAATAAAATCTTTAAAAAATTTTAAAAAAATAGTAGTTCCTATCATATTGTTTCACTTATTCAGTGATGAAGATGTTGATGCAGTTGATGGAGGTGCTAGAGAAAAGGATGCAGAAAAGTGAAGAATGAGGGAGACTTCTGGAGAAGTCTCTGCCTCCACTGGGGAGAAGCCAAGAGACTTGAAAGCCTTTTAAGTCTTGAGGACACTCGCCCTGACTCACCTGCTGCGACAGGGTGTCTCCCTGCGAAGGTCCTGCGGTGGGGGGAGGGGATGGGTGGGTGGGAGGGCTTGCTTCTTGTTTCTTCTCCTCTTTGAACTTGGAAGCAAGGGAGGAGGGTTTGGAAGGCTGTGACTAAGCTCTCAGCCAGCTGCCCTGCAGCTTTCTGCTGAGCAAGCCGGCGCCAGAGGAGAAGGCGCCCCGGGCAGTGCATTCTGCAGCCGGACAAGAATGTGATTTCTGTGCACTGGTTTTCCAGCCCGTCTTTCACACACAGACAAATGCCGCATGCTTGAGGGCGTGTCTCTATTTCCTTGGGTAGAAGATAGTTCTTCAGTTCCCAAACAGAATCTGGAATTCGTTCTCCTTGGGAGGAAGCCACCGGGACCGCCTGAGGGTGGAGGAGACTGCCCTTCTCTGGGCATCCAGGGAAGACTCCACCTCCTCAATTGACCGAGACCACCAGATGCGGACGGTATGAGTTTCCTGGGGCGGCAGTCACAAATGATCACGGAACAGGGTGGCTTCAAAAAAACAGAAATCTATTCTCTTGCAGGTCTGGAGCCAAAAGTTGGAGAGATCAAGGTGTCTGCAGAGCCAAAGGGTGCCTCTCTCCTAGCTTTCAGTGGCTCCCAGCAAGCAGCCTTTGGCTTTCCTTAGCTGTTAGCTGCACCACCCTGTCTCTGCCTCCGTGGCCCAGAGTCATCTTTCCTCTGTGTGTGCCCTCACTCTGTCTTATAAGGACTCTGGTCCCTGGATTGAGGGCCCACCTACTCCAGTATGATCTCATCTTAACGAATTGCATCTGCAAAGACCCTACTTCCAAATTTGGTCACATTCTGTGATTCCAGATGGACATGACTTTGGGGATGGGGGGCATGCTGTTCACCTCAGTACACAAACAGAAACTCCAAATGGCAGCCATGATCCAAAATTCCAAACACACAAGCCTGATACATAGAAACACGGATTCAAAGCCAGACTACCTACACTCCACTCTTTCTCCTCTTTTAAGCACTACTGCCTTCTGTAGGAATTTGTAAGGTTAAAACTTCCACAGCTCCCTTGTGCCCCTCCCCAGGCAACACTAGCCTGCCCCCAGGTAACCACTGTGCAGTTGGCATCCTCCGGGGAGCAGTTAGAGGTGCAGGGGTTCATTGGGGACAGTGTAGTGAGGGATCTTCATGTGTTCATTGCTAGCATATAGAAATACAGTTGATTTTTATGTCGATTCAGTTACTTTACTGAATTCACTTAGAAGTTCTAGGAGATATTTTTATAGATTCCTTGGGATTTTCTATGTAGATAATCCTGTTGTCTATAAACAGAAACACTTTAAGTTTTTTCCTTTGTCATCTGTCGGCCTTTAATATCTTTTCTTGCTTTATTGTGTGGGCTAGAACTTCCAGTGCTATGTTGAGTGACAGTGGTGAGAGTGGGATCCTGGCTTTGTTCCCAATCTAAGGGGAAAAACACCAGTCTTTCAAAACTAAGTGTTCTGTCAGCTGTAGGTTTTTTTTTTTTTTATAGAGTTTTATTTTTTATTTTATTTTATTTTATTTTTTTTAATTTTTTTATTTTTTTTAAATTTTTATTTATTTTTGATAGTCACACAGAGAGAGAGAGAGAGGCAGAGACATAGGCAGAAGGAGAAGCAGGCTCCATGCACCGGGAGCCCGACGTGGGATTCGATCCCGGGTCTCCAGGATCGCGCCCTGGGCCAAAGGCAGGCGCCAAACCGCTGCGCCACCCAGGGATCCCTATTTTTTATTTTATTTTAATTTTTTTTAAACCATGCAGGGAGCCCGATGTGGGACTCGATCCTGGGTCTCCAGGATCAGGCCCTGGGGTGAAGGCGGCGCTAAACCGCTGAGCCATCTGGGCTGCCCCTTTATTTTATTTTTTAAAATATTTTACCTATTTATTTGCGAGTGAGAGAGAGTGAGCGAGTACACGGGAGCAGAGCAGGGGGAGAGAGAAGAGAGACTTCCCAATGAGGAGGGAGCCCAAAACAGGGCTCAATCCCAGGACCCTGAGATCATGACCTGAGCCAAAAGTAGACGCTCATGTGACTGATCCACTGAGGTGCCCCTGTAGAGTTTTTAAAAAATCAAATTGAAAAAGTCCCTCTTTATGCCTAGTATCTGAGCATTTTTTATCATGAATGGGTGTTTAATTTTGACAAATGTTTTTTTTTCTGCATCTATTGATATGATCATATGATTTTTCTTCTTAATATATAGATTACATTGATTGATTTGTGACTGCTCAACCAGCCTTGCATCCCTGGAATAGACCCCATCCAACCCTGGCATGTATATATATATATTTCTTCCATTCTTCTGCAAGCCCACCCATTGATTTAAAAGCTTTTATTGGTTATTTCTTTTCCATTCTAAAATTTCTATTTGGTTCTTCTTTATACCTTCCATTCCTTCATATATTCCATTCTATTTTTGTGTTTATATCACCTGTGTTCATAATTGCTCATTGAACATTTTCTACTGACTGCTTCAAAATCTAATTCAGGTAACTCTAACATCTCTGTCATCTTGGTATGGGCATCTATCAATTGCCTTTTTTCACTGCACCCAGGATTTTCTGGTTCTTGGTGTCATGAGTGATTTCCAACTCTATCCTGGATTTTTTGGTATTGTTATGCAGTCTTAGATAAATATTCTGTTTATGCTTGCTTCCTTTGACACCTCCAGCTAAGGAAGCGGGGTACGTATGCCTCCTCTTTACTACCAGGTGGGGGTGAAAATCCAGGTTCTCCACTTGGTGTCTGTGAATATTCTGGGTTGGGGTAAAGGGTACCTTATTACCGCTGAATGGAGATGCAATTTTAGCATCCCCCCCACCTCTGCTGAAACTACCTTGGTTGGGGGGTGGGGAGGGGCTAGGTCTTCATTATTGCTCCCCACATGGCCTCCAATGATACTCAGGGACCAGATGGCCTCGTCACTGCTGGTGGTCAGAGTCCTGACTCTTCCCTAGACTTTCTCCGACATCATCCTAGTAGAGAGAGATGGGGCCTCATTACTGCCTGGCTGGGATGAAGGTATAGGTTTTCCACTTGGCCTTCTCTGATATAATTCTGGGAGGGGGCATTGGCTTGGGACACCTCCTTTCAGCTTGAGGAGGGTGGAGGTCTAGGCTCCCCACTCAGACTTTTGCTGACATTGGTGGGGATGGGGCTGGCTAGAGTGCAGCCTTATTGTCTAAAAGGTTGTTTGCCTTGCCAAGCTGCACTTTTCCTGACCTTTTGGCTAGAGAGAGCAGGCTTTTGTTAGGTTTCTTTCTTTCTTTCTTTCCCTTTTCTTTTCTTTTTTTTTTTAATTTTTATTTATTTATGATAGTCACAGAGAGAGAGAGAGAGGCAGAGACACAAGCAGAGGGAAAAGCAGGCTCCATGCACCGGGAGCCTGATGTGGGATTCGATCCCGGGTCTCCAGGATCGAGCCCTGGGCCAAAGGCAGGCACCAAACCGCTGCACCACCCAGGGATCCCCCTTTTCTTTCTTTTCTTTTCTTTTCTTTTCTTTTCTTTTCTTTTCTTTTCTTTTCTTTTCTTTTCTTTTCTTTTCTTTTCTTCTCTTTTCTCTTTTTTCTCTTCTTCTCTTCTCTTCTCTTCTCTTCTCTTCTCTTCTCTTCTCTTCTTTCTTTTCTCTCTTCTGCACCAGTTGGTGTTTCTAGATTTCTGACTTCTCCAGCATCAAGTCTGAGATCTCTGAGGCAAAAAGAAAACCCAAGGAACTCACCATCATGTCATTCCTTGGGTCCCAAGGTGCCTAGTCCTCTTCTCCTTTCAGAGTCTTCTTTGGTTCATATACAATGTCCATGGACTTGTACTTGGCAGGAAGGACAGGGAAAATGACTTCTATTCCATCTTTCTGGAATCAGAAGTCTGTCTAAACCACATTATTTTTTTACAATGAAAGTGATCAGGATGTTTGGAATCTGCCCTGTAGGTTGATGGAGACAGATTGAACTTTGTATCATTGGGTGCCATGATTGGAAGACATACAACCATTTCATGTTTTTATTCCAGTGAATTAGGGTCCTCAATAATGAGTTTGCCTATTTGAAACCTTAGTAACAGGGACACCAGGGTGGCTCAGCAGTTGAGCGTCTGCCTTTGGCTCCTGGTGCGATCCTAGAGTCCTGGGATTAGTCCCACATCAGGCTTCTTGCATGGAGCCTGCTTCTCCCTCTGCCTATGTCTCTGCCTCTTTCTCTCCCTCTGTCTCTCATGAATAAATAAATAAAATCTTAAAAAAAAAAAAAGAAACAAGTTATGGAACAAAGTGACATCAGAAGAGGGTCACAGAGTCCCCAGATTCCTCTATGCATCTGAGTTCGTCAGAAGACTGTTCAGATATAAAGTGTGGGACAATTCATAAGCAGAGGGCATGGAGCGTGGCAAGGGACATTCGAGAAGGCAGACATGGGGCGAAAAGACGGCAGCTAGAGGGTGGCAGTGACAGTGGGAGTCCTTACTGAGATTCACCTTTGCCTCTCCATTTTGTCAGATGGATTCTGCTTGGCTTGTGCAGAGTGAGTGGGGAAACTATGCTTCTGTGCCCAAAGGTGATGAACATTGGTTGACACTTGTTGTGCACCATGCACTGCCTATGGTACCATCAAGTTATAGCTCCCAGAACAACTGTATGGTGCAGGGTTGGTGGTGGTCACATTTCAGATGCAGAAACTAGGGCGTAGAGAGGTAAAGCAACTTTCTCAAGGTCACACAGACAAGAAATGGAAGTGCCTGGGCTGTCTGACTTTAGACACTGCATTATACAGTTACTAGAGGTAGTGTGCTGTGACACATCATGGCTGGGACCTAATGACCTTACTGGGTTTATGTGGCTTCTTCACAAAGGCAATGGATGACCAGAACTCATGGCCCTATAAGTCAAAGTGCAGAATCCCATTTGTTTGTGCACGGTTATGCCCTCTGGGTCACACAGCACTCAGTGATGGGTGTTGTTTGTCACTTAGCTGCTGGCTAAGAGCTCACTTTCTATTCAGAGGACCATGATCAAGGACAGATGTTCTATGTCTTTATGTTTGTCATTTTCACCCTTTTCCCTTTTAATTGCTTGTCCGTTAGTACACTCTGCACCCCACGATGGTTTTTCTGATGACTTTAAGCTGCACACTGCAGACTCTGACCAACTTATGAAGGGGACCTTTTTAAATTGTTTTCAGTAGGTCAGGGATGTACTATAAAAATGAAAAGCTAGATAAAAAAAAATCCAGTTTTTTATTACTATAGAAGACACCCTGTGTATAATAACTCTTTATATTGATGTCACCTTGAATGAGTATAATGCCTTTCTTCCCAAAGACAAATAGCTTGAACCGGTGGCCAAATTTTTTTCCCCCAGTTTACCATGAACACCAAATTTGATTGCCTTTTCAAGCAGAAATGCAAGTAACTAATCAGTCTAAACTAATTTACAATTTAAGAATCAATTGTGTGGATTCCAGGCAAGAGGACAGGATCAGGGTAGACTGCTTTAAAACCTGGGAAGAGAAGCGGAAGCTGTGGAGGACATGATGTCTGGGCTTTTGAAAATTTAATGAGGATGTGACTTGACACTTAGACCCCTGTTGTTTGCCTGGGCCGAGTGGAGAATGCTAATCTGCACAAGATCATCTCCTTTCCAATGAGATTCTTCAATGATGTTTCTTTCTGAGATGAAATTAGAGTTCAGAAAATATTATTTTCCTTTCGTGACCATGAGCTGACAGTGAGCTAGCCCTGTGTGCACCTTGCCTTCCCTGGACTGGACCAGACCCCTGAGCAGATGCAATGGATTAGTGAGGTTCCCATCTGCTGATGGTCACTGCTGTCACTGCTTTTCTTGACCACTATCAGAGGAGATGGGAACAGCTCTGTGCAGGGGCTGAAAGCAGCCATAGTTCAGGCGGCTTGGGCAGCCTCTTTCTGGCTGAGCAGAACACCGGTCTTGGCAGGGTTTTGGCTCCTGTGACTTTAGAGCCAGGAAAGGATGCTTCTATCCAATTTCACAGACTTTCATTTGGAGGATGGAGATGAATGTACAAAGGAGGAGTCCTCTGACCTTTCTGGAATGTGCACATTCTTGATTTCTTAAAACTATTTCTGCAATGGTCAGAGGGCTGATAAATGGGTTTCAACATGTTTTCAAAATGTCTTCTGGTTTTGATGGCTCTCTGTTCATTCAGCAGCAGTAACAAATGTTGCTTCCTCCCTTTCTCCAACATGGCAAGGCCCTGTAGTGGATGCTAGAGATGGAATAAATACAGACTAGAATCTCGGTTTGAAGGAGTTTCAAGGCTCAGAGCCAATCCACAGGAAACAGCAAACACTTTGAGAAAGGCTGGAAACAGGGTAGGACATCACAAGCCAATTACAAAATTATTTGTGTAATTATTTGCTTAACAGCTCTAATCCTGCTAGGCCTTAAGTCCCCTGAGAACAGGGACTGACTTGCTCTTTTTCATCATCATATTCCCAGCACCTGGGACAGTGCCTGGAATACAGCAGGTGCCTAAATATTTATTGTCTGAGTGATTGCAACGGGGTCTTAACACTTGTTATCTTGGAACAAGGTCTACCACACAAATTGTCTTTCTTACAAATCCACTTATAAAACTTTCAACTTCTGAGTAAACCACACATATGCTGGCCATATACTGAATGCCTATCTTAGTGGGTAAATAGGATACCTAATATTCTTATATGTAGGGGCAACTTGCATGTGAGCAGATTAGATAAATGCTATCTTGGTGGGATTGGGATTTAAGAGATCCTGGAGAACAGCCCTCTTCCCCTCCCCATCAAATTTTCCCATTAGATAGTAATTTCTTTGAGTAGTGAAGGTTTTGAAGTCTTCTGATTCCTCCCTTCAAGAACAAAATGACACCCTACGCCTGTATTCCCCCAACATTTTTGCAGGCTTTGTCAAAATGGAGGCCAGGGCTCAGCCGTGGTGATAATACAACATTCTGCTTGCAGATAACTGGGCCATGCTTTACTCTGATGGGAATTGTCTTAGATGGACATCAGAGAGCAATTTTCAGGTTTATACTTTGAGAGAAGCACCTTGGATCACACATTAAGAAGCATAAAGAATTAGTAATTTGACATTTAAAGGCTTTTCTAATTGATAGTATCTTTGAGTTCAAAGCTCGACATATCACATTATCAAGTTCAATATGTGCTGTCATTTTTCTTGGTAACCATGAGGTTATCTTCAAGATAACCAAGCAGACAGGGACAAGATGGGGAAGCCACATCTCTAGGCTGGTCAAATCTACAACTCATGACACCCAGACCCCTTTTCTGTTGCTTATTTGTTATGTAAGCTGCCAAATATCTTCTTTGCTCCCAGAAGTGTGCCCTGTCACTCTGAAGCACAGGAAGGATGGCTGTGTTTAATTCTTGAGGTTATTAGTAGATTGTGGACTCTGGAATCATCCCACAACCTTGAACAAAAAGGTAAAAACTGTCCACTTGGATAAATGACAGCGGAAGGATCCTTGCACTAAACAGGCCATTTGCAAATATAAAACAGTTGCTGGAAAATTATATTAGAGATGAATTACCTCCTCCATTACAGCGTTTTCTTTTCTTTAATGCAATTTAGTTCAGGCGAGATGAACAGAAAGGCTGGGGAGGGGCCCCATTCAGCTCTTGGGGGGAGACCCTGGAAGCCAGACGCCCAGTGAGGAAGGAAATGCAGAGATCTGGGGCAGGGCAGGCCAAGGCCTTGTGTCCACGAGGCCTGCGCTTAGGACCCTGGCTGCGCCCACGGGAAATTGAATTCAGAGCTCCTTCGGCGTCCTAAATCCAGGGCAGCTGGCAGCTCTCCAAAGGAGACTGGAGAGACACTGCGAGAGCATCCGAGGCCAGCCGACCCGACCAGCCCCTGCAGAGCCCGCTGAGGTGGGTCCCCAGGTGTGCGGCTCTGGGGTTGGAGACCAGCCTGACACTTGGTTAATTTCAAAGTACGCTCCCCACCGGCAAAGCAGCGCCTCCAGGATCCATCAGGAAGCTGAGAGCCTGGAATTACTCGGAAATGCCCTGGGGCCGAAGCGGCAAGGCCCGACTTTTGAAGGCGTGCGTTTCTCGAGCTTTTTCTCCTGAGCGCACGTGCGAGGAGGACCCGCGGCGCCGGGTGTCCGCAGAAGTGGCATCCGGCGCCCAGGACCCCGCAGGCGTCTGCAGTCCCCGCGGGGGCGGGGGGCGGGGAGCGGGGGCGGGGGGCGGGGCAGGGGTCGCCGCGCCCCCCGCCCCCCACCGCCCCCCACCGCCCCCCACCGCCCCCAGGGCTTACGCTCAGCCCCACCCGGCCCGCGCGGAGCGGTCCGGGCGGGGCCGGGCGCGTTCCCGCGGGCGGGGCCGCGCGCCCCAGGCCCCGCCCACCGCAGCTGGGGGCGGGGCCTGCGCGTCACGTGACGGCGCGCCGAGCGGCGAGCGCCCCGCCCGGCAGGAGGAGGCCCGGGCCGCGACCCGGCGCGCTCGCTGCTGGAGCCGCCCGGCCGCTCGCGCGCTCCGCACCCGCGGCGCCCACCGCCCGCGGCCCCGGGCTCGCCGGCAGCGGGAGCGGCCTCAACATGGACGAAGACGGCGGCGGCGGCGGGGGCGAGGGCGGCGGCGGTGAGTGTCGGAGGTGTGGCCGGCCCGGCTGGCGGCCTGGGGCGGGGGGTCGCGGCTCGCGGGGGAGCCGGGCGGGAGCGGGGCGGCCCGGCCGGGGCCCGGGGTCGGAGGTCCGGGCAGCGCCCGTGCCTGCTGGCGACCATCCGGGCCCGCGGCGCGCCGGCTCGGGGCACAGGGGAGGGGACCGGCGGGGTCGCTGCCGAGCCGGAGCGGGGGTCCGAGGCGAGGCCGGGGTCGCCTGCGGCCGGGGTGGCCCCGGGCTGGGGGCTCAGAGGAGGTCTTGGGGGGTCGCCCTCCGGGGGCGGGGGTACCTTGGGGGCGACCTTCCCCGCCTCTCGCCGCCAAGGGCGTCCACGCCCTCCGGAGCCTGACCGCAGGAGGCTGACCCCCTTGGCGTCTTTTCTCAGGTGGTGGGAAAGGGGGGGTATCCCCGGGAAATGGGAAGGGGAAAGTTTCCAATTGGGGATCCTCCAGGTTCAAGAGGGACGGGTGGGGCGACAGGGTTGGAAGCCGTGCCAGTGCACCGGGCTTTGGGTCAGAAGTGGTCAGTGAGGAGGCTTCAACGAAGAGGGGGCACCCAGAGCACACGCATTTTACGAAATAAGGAACGTTATACAGGGTCAGCCAAGAAAATAAGTCGGAGCAGCCGAGGGTCGGAGTCGGGAGGGGCAGCCGGCGCTGAGGCAAGACCGAAAACCGTCAGGCTGTGTGCCTGACGTTCGGTTACCCCTTGCAGGAGGATTTGCATTCGTTGTAGATTACTTTGTGGCATGCAAATTACTGTTGTGTCATGCTGCGAATTATGTCTGCACAGCAGCCTTACGCGTGTGTATGGAGGGGGTCGTTGGTTTGGAAAGTGCAGGGTTAATACCCCTATCTTACAGGGACACCCGAAGTTGAGGTTTTACTCTACTGTGCTGAAAACCTCCTTTATGCTGACCGACCGAATCTTCAGAACCCCTTGTAATGAGGGAGCGTTTTGGGGGGAAAAAAAAAAAATCTTAATTACAGGCTGCTGGAGCAGCTGCCTGTAAGAATCAGCGGTATCGAACGCTTTCAGGTTGAAGTGGTTGATCAAGGTGCCTTCTGGACTGTAAGTGCTGCCCAGGGGGAAAGGTTTGGTGCCCCAAGAAGCGATGCGGCTGCGATGGTGGGAATTTGGCACCCTCGGTGGCATTTGGCAAATTCAGTTCTCACAGTTAAAGCTAGGGGTAGCACTGTGGCACCGAGTGGGTGTGTTGTTTATGAAAGAAAGTGCTGTGGAAAGAAGGAGCCCAGTTGCAAGCCCTCCTACAGCCAGGCTGTCTGTCTGAAGACTCTAAGCAAAGGATTCTCGTAGATACCCTGCTTCCTGCCTGTCAGGATTTGGTAACAACAGGCATGTAGCAGTTTTTCCTTCTTAGAAAATAAACGGCCACAATACTTAAACGTTTGACATTGCTGGCTTGGCGATTTTGTTTGGAAGGCGTTTCCTACTCTGTGAATACAGAAATGAAGCCAGCTTGAAGGTAAAAGGCAGATGTAAAGATTAGAAAAGGAAGTCAGTGTGGCCCTGCAGTTTATAGATCTTGAGTGTTGTAACAAAGGATGTTATTAAGTATCAAAAGTTTTAAAACTTACTTGCAAGGTTGCTTTCCCAGGAGAGAGATTCAGAAAAAAAAATAAAAAATAAAAAATCTTGTACCCAAAGATGTGCATTATGCTATTTGTAATGGTAGAAAATTGGGAAAGGCAATGCCTAATAGGAGAAAGGTGAGCCAAATTATGGGGGGGGGGGGGAGGGCTTATCGATAAAATGTTCCAACCATTAAAAATAAGTAGTTGCTTTATATATTGTGGTTGAAACCATGTAAAATCTGGTGATATTAGGGATATTTTGTTTTATTTGTCTATTTTCCAAGTTTCTGAAATGATGTGTATTACTTTCAAATTTGAATAAAAAAAAACTTATAAAACATCCTGTGTTAGGAAAGGGATGTGATTGTTTTTAATCTCCCTCACTAGAACAGTCAACAATGAGCAGTTCTTTGCTAAAATACCCGGCAGCATGGTAGGTGCTCAAAGACAACTTTTATCGATGAGGTGTTTTTTTTTTTTTTTTTTTTTTTTTTTCATTCATCTTCCTTGTAGAAGACACTTGAAAATAAATTTGGCAATCTTAGAAGTATATTTTTGGATAAGTGAGAGCCTTAGAGTTTTGAAATAAGTCATTATAAAGTGATTATTGTATACATTTGATGTGCCTATATTTAACTATTTTTGGAGATCTTTTTTTTTAATGTATAGTTTTTTTATTTTTTTATTTTTATTTATTTATGATAGTCACAGAGAGAGAGAGAGAGAGAGAGGCAGAGACTTAGGCAGAGGGAGAAGCAGGCTCCATGCACCGGGAGCCTGACGTGGGATTCGATCCTGGGTCTCCAGGATCCCGCCCTGGGCCAAAGGCAGGCGCCAAACCGCTGCGCCACCCAGGGATCCCTATTTTTGGAGATCTTGAAGTTAACATATACCTCTTTAAAATTCTTTATAGTTATTACTGCCATTTAGATTTTTTTAAAAAAAGTCTTTGCTTTAAAACCTCACTTTTTTTTTTTTTTTAAACTTTTATTTATTTATGATAGTCACACAGGGAGAGAGAGAGAGAGGCAGAGACACAGGCAGAGGGAGAAGCAGGCTCCGTGCACCGGGAGCCTGACGTGGGATTCGATCCTGGGTCTCCAGGATCACGCCCTGGGCCAAAGGCAGGCGCCAAACCGCTGCGCCACCCAGGGATCCCAAACCTCACATTTTTGAAAATAAAGTCCAGCCCTTTGAAAGAGAATAATTTCAGTTGCCAGTCAACAAAAACTATATTTTTACAGTATAGGACAGAACTTTGGACTGTACATGGGGAAGTGAGCTGCAGCTTGTTTACAAGATAGGGTAAATAATCTATTCAAAGGGTAGTTACACAGGCACGGAAGATCACTTAGCCCTTTTTTGCTTCTGTGTGAGTGGGGTTAAAAGACTTCCAAAATGAATTATTTTTATAATTTAAATTTTTGTCCAGGGTATTATTTTGTTCTTTCAATGCAAGATAAGGGGAGAGGATGGTGATGTGAATGGTAGGAAGGCAGTTCTGAGGAGGAACAAGATTACAAGAACACATTGTTACTTATAATGTGTGCAGAGTGTAGTTAAGGTATTTTTAATTCCTTTGGGGCTTTGTTGCCTCTCAATTTTCTAGAACAGTTCTTGAGCTTTGTCTCTGCTTGGCAGGTGACTGGCTAGTTTGGCTCATTGCCACCATCTTAATGCTCAGTTTGGGAATCTGCCTGCTTGATGCTCCCGAGTGGACCATCTGTGGCAGATGAAGTGAATGACTCTACCGGTTTTCCTCTCCCCGCCTCCCAAACGGTGTAGATGAGGATTAAGCGTGTGCTTCACATGAAAAGGTGCTCAGCTTCACGCGTAATGAAATAAATACAAATTAAGACCAGGTTGAGAGCCCACCTTTCACCTGTCAGACAAGCAGGGACCCCCCACGTTTGAAACCATCTGTTGGCTGTAGGAGGGTAAATTAGTTACAGCGCCAGCCTGTATCCTGTTGGCTCAGATCCATCACCTGCCCTTCCCTGGCTGGCCGGCCAAGGGACTCACCCCTGCAGGCAACATTTCCCAGACCTTTGAGTCAGCTGGCTTGGTGCTGGGTTTGGGCGATGGGGGGTGGGGGAGATTGATGGCTGGAAGAGGGAGGAAATAGGGTTCTCTCCTCCTCTTGTTCTGCCTCAGACCGTCTCTGGTAGTTGCCTTGTCTCCTGTGGTTCCAGCTCCTGCCCATTGACTGAGTCCTCTGAGCTTTAGAAACATCTCCTCCATTTGACCCTCCAACTTAGAAATGGTAGCAGCTTCTTGCTCTTGCTGGTCTCTGGGTTCTCTTACCATTTCCTGTTTGACTTCTCAGCTTTTCCATCATGTGTGTAACCAACTCCTTGTATGAAATATCCTCCATTTCAGCTCCTTAGAGGGCCTTCTGTTTCTCTGGGTGGATCCTGATGGATACAGCGGCATTGGGCAGCAGCAGCTTTTTAAAACAATTGCGCGTGTGTAAATCCTTTGAGCCAGCGATAACAGCTCTCGGAATTTAATCTGCAGGTGTATTTGTGCATGTTGGAGATACTATAGGTACATAATTATTCACTGCTTTGTGTGTGATAGTAAAAGAGAACCCAAGTGTCCACCTTCAGGAGCCTCATCAAATGCTTCTTATACCCAGATGGTGAATGAAGTTGTAGAAAGGAATGAGCAAGCACTTCATGATTTTTTTTTTTTAAGAGAGAGGGAGAGAGTCCACACGCACACTCTAGAGAGCATGTAGGGAAGGGGTGAGGCAGCAGAGGGGGAGAGAGAATCTTAAGCAGGCTCCTTGCCCAGCATGGAGCCCAATGCGGGAACCTGCGGAGCTTTATCTCATGACCCTGAGATCATGACCTGAGCTGAAATCAAGAGTCAGATGCTTACCCAACTGCGCTACCCAGGTGCCCTGAGAGTATTTTTTATATATTAAAGCATAACAGTTTAGGGGCACCTGAGTGGCTCAGTAGGTTAAGCATCCAACTTTGGCTCAGGTGGTGATCCCAGGCCTGAGATCATGAGCCTCAGTTTGGGCTCTCTGCTCAGCAAGAGCCTCCTTCTCCCTCTGCCCCTCCCCCTATGAGCACATGCACACTTGCTCTCTCAAATAAATGAATAAAATCTTTAAAAAAAATGTAGAAAATTATAAAATAGGTTACCTGTATTTTCAATCTTTGCACAGGAAATCACTGTTTTCTTGAATGTTTAGGAGCACCTAGGTGGCTAGTCAGTTGGGCAGCTAACTCTTCTGCTCGGGTCATGATACCAGGGTCCTGGGATCCAGCCCTGTGTGGGGTCCTGAGGGGAGTCTGCTTCAGGATTCTCTCTCCTTCTGCTCCTCTCATAAGTAAATCTTTTTTAAAAATGTGACACGATCGGTGTTTTTAGAGCATATTCTCTTCTCAAACATTGATTCAACAAATATTGATAACAGCCCTACTAAATGCCAGGTCCTGTGCTTTTAGCACAAGGGTGAGTAGCCATGAAAAAGGGAGATGAATTTCCTGCATTCCCAGAGCTTTTGTTGAGATTGGAGATGGACAGGAAATGTAAACAGACACATAAAATAATGGCAGATTATGCTGAGCGTGTTAAAGAACATCACCTGGGGTCGAGGGGTGGGGGTGGGGGTGTAGAGAGGCAGGGGAAGCCTGTACCCAGGGGAAGCCTTTAGGAAGAAATGCTCTGTCAGGTGTCACCTAAAGGGAGAGTGGGCCAGGGTGTGGGCTGGAGGCAGCAGTTTCAGTAGGTAAGGAATTCACATTTTGTTCTAAGCATGTGAAGACGATGAAGGATTTTAAACAGGGCAATGGCATATGACTTATGTTTCAATAATTTTAGCCAGTGTTTACATAACGCTCTCTGTGTTGGGCCTTGTTCCGCGTGCTTTACGTATCTTAACTTACCCTGTTGTTAGCCTGTTAGACACTTAACGTCACCATTTGCAGGTATCAGAGGCATAGGGAAGCTAAACGACTTTTGTCACATGTTACAGCTAGTCAGGGGTGGGGCAGGGATTCGAGTCCAGGTATTCTGGCTCCAGAGGCCACATTCTTTGCCATTGCACCCCCTGCCTTTCTAAGAAGAGTGATCCTGGCCACTGAGTGGAGGGTGGATCCCAGGAGGGGAGGAAGGATGTGGGGACCTCACTGCTGAAGTGGGAGCATGGCAGGTGTTCATGTGAGAGTCACAGGGCCTTGGGGGATTGGGCAGCTGAGGCAGCAGTGAAGGGAAAGAGATATATGATCTATGTAAAGACACAGAAAACAGGGGATCCCTGGGTAGCTCAGCGGTTTGGCGCCTGCCTTTGGCCCAGGGCGCGATCCTGGAGTCCCGGGATCAAGTCCCACGTCAGGCTCCCAGCATGGAGCCTGCTTCTCCCTCCTCCTGTGTCTCTGCCTCTCTCTCTGTCTCTCTATCATGAATAAATAAATTAAAAAAATAAAAATAAAAAATACACACCTTGAGGGTGTCACTTAAAAAAAAAAACAACACAGAAAACAGTGAAACACTCATGTTCCCATTGCTCAGAGTTAAGAGAATACTGCCAGTGTTACATTGTTTTAGGTCTTTTGTAAAAAAACAAAAACAAAAACAAAAACAAAAAACAATTCAAGCATTACAGGTAAGCCTCAATCTCTGCATACGGCAACATTGTTCTTGCTCTGGCCAAAATTTTGGGGCCATCTTTTGTTTCTTTTGCCTTAGCCGCCTGATGTTTTCCCTGCATAGTGGCCAGAACGATCCCTTTAGAGCAGATCATGTCACCCCCCTCTCTGAGTCTGCACTATTCTCAGCCTAGAACTTTCTCTGTATCTGTACTGTGGCCCCCAGGACCTGTCAGTGAGGTTCTGTATGCTCTAGTCCGGGGGCCTGCCAGCTTTCTGTAAGAGAGCCGGGTAGTAAATATTTTTGGCTTTGTATGCCACATACTGTTACAATTTTTTAAAAATAGCCCTTTAAAAACTTAAAAAATATTTTTACTATATTTCATGACCTAGAACACAGTACATAGTAGGCCTTCAGTGAATGTATGTTAACAGATGTCAAATAAAGTTAAGGTCACTTGTTGAATGATTCCTGGTCCGACTCACCTGCTCCTTAGGGTATTTCCTAAGGGCGGATGTGAGTTTGCTTGGGTCCCTTGGTATGGTTTTCATACTTTAACATATATGCGTGTGCCTGTAGATGAGGTAAAGGTCTCAGTTTGTTTAAAATTATAAAAATGGCATCATCCTATTTGGAATGTTCTGCAGCTTGCATTTGAGATTATCTATGTTACCATTTGGAGACCCTATTTATTTCACAGAATTGCTGTAACATTTTATGTATCTTGTCCCACGTTGGACTTTTTTTCTTCTTCTTCTTCTTTTTTTTTTTTTTTTAAGATCTCATTTATCCATTCATGACAGACACAGAGAGAAGGCAGAGACATAGGCAGAGGGAAAAACAGGCTCCCCGCAGGTGCAGGGCTCGATTTCGGAATTCCAGGATCACCCCCTTACTGAAGGTAGACGCTCAACCGCTGAACCACCCAGGCATCCACTCTGTTGGACTTCTCTGTAAATTTTACGTTGCTGTTACAAACCATACCCAGGGGAACTCCTGGACTTGTCTGCTTCTACAGACGTTGGGGCGCTTTTCTAGACGGCAGCTTCAGAACTGCACATGCGAGTGTAGGCATGCTCTTGGTTTCCTTACCTGCTCACAGACTGTTTTCTCACTGGGGACGAGCTCCTCAGCTCTGGGCATGTATCAGACTTCCAAGCGTTGGCCTGTCTCCTGAGGAAGAAACGATGCGTTGCTTCACCAGTGATGTGTTTTGGAGAATCAGATGGATATGCCGACATCTGGGAGGCCAGAGGTGCAGGAATCAGAGAGGACTTGCCGCCCGGTTCTGGCTCATGTGACAAGGTGGTGATGCTGGTGCTGCTGCCTGAGAATAGAAGGTCGGAGGAGGTGGGGATAGGAGAAAGCCATTTGGAGAATTCTTATGTGTTTTTTTTTTTTTTTTGTCAAAAATGTCATTACTTTGCTCTCACTTCTGAAGGACAGTTTCACTGGGTCTACGGTTGTAGGTTATCAAGTTAATTTCTTGCAATGTTTTGACCCGTCATTTCAATGCCTCTGGCTTCCATGGATTCTGTTGACAAGTCAGCTGTATCTGTCTTGTCCTTTTGAAGGTAATGTCTTCTCCCTCATCACCCCCTCCTCGCCTGCTTAGGCTGCTTTTAAGATTCTTCTTTTTGCCTTTCATTTTGAGCTGTTACTGTGATGTGTCCAGATGTGGTTTCCTTGAATCTGTCCTTGTTGGGATTGGTGGTGGTGGTTCTGCTTTTCGGTGATGCCGTGACAAGACTTAATCTTATGTTGGAGTTGGAGAATTGGTGCTCATTATCTCTTCATTCGATCCTTTGGCTGCATTCCCCATCTCTCCTTCTGGGACTCCACCTTGTCATCATGTTCTGTGTGTCTCTCAGACTCTTCATCCTCGTTATCTGTTCAATGCTTCCCTCTGAATATTTCCTTTTGACCCATATTCCTGCGAAGTAATCCTTTCTTCGTCTCCAGCCTGCAATGAAACCCATCTCTGGAGTTTTAAATTTCAGTTACTGCTGCCTTTTGCTTTCTTGATTTTTTTTTTTTAAAGATTTTATTTATTTGAGAGATAGCAAGCACGAGTGTGGGGGGCCGCAAGGAAGAGGGAGAAGCAGACTCCCCACAGAGCAGGGAGCCTGATGTGGGGCTCGATCTCAGGATCCCCAAGACCATGACCTGTGCCAAAGGCAGAAGCTTTAGGGGCTGACCCACCCAGGTGCCCCCAACTTTCTTGATTCTTTTTTTAGATTCCAATTTTCTGCTGAAATTTTTTTGTCATGTAAACTAATTTCCTTGTTCTATTTTTTTTTTAAAGATTTTATTTATTTTTGAGAGACAGAGGCAGAGAGATAGGCAGATGGAGAAGCAGGCTTCCCATGGGGAGCCCAACGCGGAACTGGATCCCAGGACTCTGGGATCACGCCCTGGCCCACCCAGGTGTCCCAATTTCCTTGTTCTGTTAATCATAGTTATTTTAAAGTCCATGTCTGATAATGTCAGTATTTGGATAGCCCATGAGTTTATTCTGTTGTCTATTCTGCCCTAGGTTTTCAGTCATGTGCTCCTGACTCTAGACATACCTGTTAATTAACTTGTAGACAATGAGTATAAAAAATTGTGGAGGTAATTTGAGACTCGGGCAGTTTTCCTCAAGGGAGGCTTCTGGCAGGCAGAAGTAGGGAAACACCACTTTAGAACTGTGAGCATAGGTCTGCTTCTGGTTTACCCCCATCCTGGTGTAGTTGTCTGGTGGTCCTCTCTGAAAGCCTGGGGTGTTTACTAAGCTCCTTCTATCTGTCAGCCCCTGAGCTCTTCCCTGGTCCCCTGAGTCTGCTGGAGGCTTTGCCGGCCTGCTCAGATTCTCCACCACTTGTTTCTGCTTAGCTTTTTGGCCTCTCGGCTTCTGCAGTGAATTGGCAAATGTCTCAAAGAGAAAAGTGGTTCAGGTTTTGGGCTCACTTCTCTGCACTTGTCTCTGGGATCCTGGCCTCCTGAGTCCACACTGCATTGGTAGATCCCCGATACCTTCACACAGTTGCTTCTTATGATTTGTCAACTCTTTTAGTTGTTCTTGGCAGACGGGTTGGTCTGTAACAAACTAGTCAGCTTTTACGAGAAGCATCATCTTAGGATTTTTAAAAGTGGATTTGTAAGTGAAACATCCCAGTGGAGATGGTAGAAGGGCAGGCGGCTGTGAGAGTTGGAGGCTTAGAAGACCTGATTGGGTGGGAGATATGTGTTGGAAATGCTTTCATTCATTTCAGTTCATGGGACTGGATGAATGAGATCACTTAGGGAAGCAAGTTGAGAGGAAGGGGAAAGTCCCAGGGCTGGGGACAGCCCCATAAAGCAGACTGGGAAAGGGGAGCCAGTGATGTCGGGGGCTTCTCAGAGGTTGTACAGAAGTTAAGGGAGGAGCCGTGTTTTGGAAGAGAGGGTGCCCTGATTGTGCTTGAGAGGTGCACTGGACAGAGAAGTGTCTACTGGCCTGGGGGAAAGGCAGGGAGCAGGCTTAGGAGGGACCGCGAAAGATGTTTGCCTGCTTTAGGAAAAGCAGGCACCACGCCCTTGGGTGGAAGTTTGCCCCAGGATGAGAGTGGCAGGAAAGCCACAGGGGTGGGGCTTGGCCAGGGAAGGATTTTGTGTGTTTTGCCTTGAAACGCTTCTTAGGTAAATCATTTAGGTAGAGGACCAACAGTAATTCCTACTGGGTGACTTAGTACAGTGTTACTGTTGGCCTGGCCACGCTCTTAGCATGAATAACTTTGGGAGAGATGGATTCGTTTTAAAAAGTTATTAGCAGATCCTTTAGGAAGCAGGTTTATCAGTCTGCGAGAAGATGGCCTATTGAAATGTAGGAGGTGAAAATATAGGTGTCCAAGTAGCTGAAAAGCTGCTTAAAATAGAATCACTTTTGGAGTGGTGGGAGAATAGTAAATCATTTAAATAAGAATAGAAGATACATGGCTCTTCATCCTGATTTTTGAAATTAAACTTACCGACATCCTATAGTCAGCTCCCCAGTTAACACGAAAGAATAGACATCAGATTCTGCAGGGTTTTATAAATTTGTCTGAAGACAATTCTGCAAGCATTTATTTGGGATACGTAGAGTATTATTTAAATACTATATTCACCTGAGTCAGTTTAGTTGTCTAAGAAGATTTGGTAATTTGCTTTCTCAGAGCAAATTTACTCTTTCAGCTGACTTAGTTTTCAATAACTCACCAGGAGCATTATTCAAATAGTAGAAAATAAGTTCCGTTTTAAACTCTCAGCAGGGTTATTTTTAATTACTCTTGCTTTTGAAAAACTGATTTCTGTAATTAATAAAAGCAGTTTACTATAAATCTGGACATTTTGATGATGATTGAAAAGTATTTCCCAATATCTAGGTAATTAGTGATTTTTTTTTTTTTTTCTAGTTTTCATCCAGATGTTTGGCAGCGTGTAAACCCGGCCTCACTGCAATTTTCTAATTCACTTTCATGGGAACATATAATATTCTCCGTTTATTTTGGACAGCAGAGTTTCCTTTTTCTGTGGACAGATACATATGAAACACATGGTCTTCGAGTGGAGTTTGTGGTCCTCTGAGAATTCTCTGAAGGAGGAAATGGGTTGACCTACTGGTTGCTATGAAGTAAAAACAATCTTGTTTTCATTTTTTTAGTGAACATCTGGGTTGCATTTATTATTTTACATTCTCGAGGTTCTTTAAAACCACAGTTTGATAATAAGAGGGTTCATTAAAGCAGTAACTATTTAGCTATTTCTAGAATTGATTTAAGTGTTTGGGTGGGTGATAGGTTTTTAAAAATAATTATTAAATATTTCTTTCCTTTCTGTAAGATGAATAAATAAAATCTTTAAAAAAAATCAAGAGCTGTTATTTAAGAGTTACCTCTTACAGATGAGAGACACAGAGAGGCAGAGACACAGGCAGAGGAAGAAGCAGGCTCCATGGAGCCCGATATGGGACTCAGTGCCGGGTCTCCGGGATCATGCCCTGAGCTGAAGGCAGACACTCAACTACTGAGCCACCCAGGCGTCCCTAGATATTATTATTTAGTGTATTATTAAGAAGCATATATGTTAGCATATCACATTTTATTTTATTTTATTTTTTAAGATTTTTTACTTATTTATTCATGACAGAGAAAGAGGCAGAGACACAGGCAGAGGGAGAAGCAGGCTCCATGCAGGGAGCCCGATGTGGGACTCGATCCCGGGTCTCCAGGATCACATCCCGGGCCAAAGGCTGTGCCAAATCGCTGGGCCACTGGAGCTGCCCTTATTTTATTTTTTAAAAGATTTTATTTATTTTCTCATGAGAGACACAGAGAGGCAGAGACACAGGCAGAGGGAGAAGCAGGTTCCATTCAGGGAGCCTGATGTGGGACTTGATCCTGGATCTCCAGGATCACACCCTGGGCTGAAGGCAAATGCCCAACCACTGGGCTACCCACCACCCAGACGCCCCCACAGCTCTTGATTTTAAACCGTAAAATGGGATGTAGATATTTTGAGGGGCAGGGGCAAGAATGATCAGGCTGCTCATTTCTCTCTTGACTGTCGCTGTTCAGTTGGTGGCTGTCCACATGGCTGTACTTGACTCTGTGACTCTGTGGGCTGCCTATTGCAGATCCATCCTCTTCCTTTGTCTCGGGTTCTTTACAAGGAAGGGGGACCTTATTACTACTAGAGAGAATGAATCTTTTTTTTTTTTTTAAACATTTTATCTATTTATTCATGAGACACACACAGAAAGAGAGAGAGGCAGAGACACAGACAGAGGGAGAAGCAGGCTCCATGCAGGGATGCCCGACACAGGACTCGATCCCGGGACTCCAGGATCAAGCCCTGGGCCGAAGGCGGTGCTAAACCGCTGAGCCACCTGGGCTGCCCTAGAGAGAATGAATCTTTTTTTTTTTAATTTTTTTTTAATTTTTATTTATTTGTGATAGTCACAGAGAGAGAGAGAATGAGGCAGAGACACAGACAGAGGGAGAAGCAGGCTCCATGTACCGGGAGCCCGACGTGGGATTCGATCCCGGGTCTCCAGGATCGCGCCCTGGGCCAAAGGCAGGCGCCAAACCGCTGCGCCACCCAGGGATCCCGAGAATGAATCTTAAAAGGTATAAACCAGGGAAGGAAATCCCTCTTTCTTTATCATTGATCAGAGGAGGGGAGTATAACCAAGTCTGGCCAGTGAACTGTGAAGGGCAGTTTGCTGGGGGTACTTCTTGGAAAGGTTTCTTTGTTCTCGGAAAAATAAGGAAGAAACCGTTCCTTGTCTTCGGATGGACTTTGCTGGCCTGGCTGGGTGGCCACCTTACATTCATGATGTCCCTCATATCCATCCGCACACTGAGGATGACCAGCTGGATCCTTGAGGATGTGGTTGAGTTGTTGAATGTCACCCACCCGGAGCCTCCCTATGTCCATACTTCCTGTCACGCGGGACGATAAATACCCTTCTTGTTTACAGGGTTAAGAGGCGTTCTGTAAGGAGCACAGGCATCTTGCCAGATCCTGGCTGTAGCAGAGGCAGGTCTGTTGTGTCCTCACTCAGCAAGGACCTTGTCCTTAAGGAGTGCAGAGAAGAAACCTCTTTTCTTCTGTAGGTATTCATCAAGCATATTGTGTTTGTTACTTTTAGAACTGAGAGAGGTTATATTTTCTTTTTGAGCTTAATTTCTTCTACTTTTAATATATTTTCATATGCTTACAAATCCATTCATAGTTTCATTTGGCAATTCCTTAATGATTACATTTGTTTTAACATGAACATTTTTAAACACGCAGCAATCAAAAGTGGCAGACATTGGCCATTAGAAAATGGAATAGAAATTCCGTTAGAAGACAGGACTTCCTTTTAGTTCTTAGTAGAGAGGAAATAAAATGATCAAGAATGTCCTTTTCCAAGTTGCAGTAATTAAATTAAAATTTTTTTGAATTGAGACAGACAAATGAATTCATTTTTGTTTGTGTTAGAGTATGGGAAAATTGGAGGATTTTAGTGACTTTGAAGCATTTGGCTTGTTCACACGGTGAGGCCGTATATCCCAAGTGTGGGAGGGCCGAGCGGTTGCAAACTTTTTCGGTATATGACCACACTTCTGAGAGCCCAGAGCATCCTGAGAATAAAATGGTGTCTTTCATTGCCCACACAGAAGGAATCTTAATATCGGATAAGTGTTCTTCCAGAATGTGGCATGTTCTCGGGACTTGCAGAACGTCTGTTGTGGATTCCCGAAAGTAACATGTTTCTAAATTAGCCTTTTCTTTTAAAATAGTGGCTAAGCCGTTTACTAGTCAAATGGTTTCCGTGGCTTTTTTTTTTTTTTTTTTTTTAAACGAAAGAAAGTCAGATGCCTTCTTCCCTCCTTCCTGTGGTCGCATTGGGTCTCCCAAGTACTCTAACTTCTTCCTCTCCTCTCGGTGGTGGCAAGCGGACAGGCAGTGCAGTGTGTGTCATTCGGCACCCCCATGGTGGTTCTGCCTCACAGATGCCCAGTAATTTGGCTGGACATGCAGAACATGACTAATTTTTTTTTTTTAATCCGGAAAGACCATAAGCTGAGATATTTCCCTTGGGTTCTGCTGCTATTAGTGCTTAGACATTTGGTTTCAGGATTTAAGTGTCTCCTACCTCTTGCACTGCCTCCACCCTTTTTGCTCTACGGAAGAGGAGCCTGGGGCCTTCTCTTTTTGTCTTTGTCATCGAGTAATAAGATCCTGGTGAAGAACAGACTATCCTGCATGTCAAGATGATAAAGACTGTCTATTTCAGATGTGTTCAGGCTGCTTCTTAGAAACTTTACCTTTCTCTTCCATTTTTATCTAGGAAGGTTTGGGGTAGGCTGAGAAAGTTTCACTCTTGGGATTGAAGCCTGCCATTCTAGTCCTTCCAGCCACCTGCAGAGGTGGTCTAGGCCTGCCCTGGAGTTCCAAGTCCTGGAGTCATGAGCACGTGCAGCCAAGTGCGTCTCCTTGGGGAGACCATCATTCATAGGAGTTCTCCCATCACCTTAGCTTGGTGTCCGTGGCTTTATCTTCATGGTGTTAGCAGTCAAGAAACCTAGATTGTTAGGATGCCTGGTGGCTCAGTCGTTTGCTGTCTGCCTTTGGCTCAGGGTGTGATTCTGGGATCTGGGATTGAGTCTCACATCAGGCTCCTTGCATGGAGCCTGCTTCTCCCTCTGCCTATGTCTCTGCCTCTTCTCTGTCTCTCATAAATAAATAAGATCTTTTTAAAAAACAACAACAACAACAACATAGATTGTTGACTGGGAATTTGAGGAACAGATTTGACAGGAGAGCCATTTTCCTTGTTAAGTTAATGACTTTCACTTGTCAGAGAGATTAATGGCCAAGCCTGGGTGGTGATACTAACCTGAACCACTTCCCCAAATGCTCCAGAGAGGAGTCTGGTTTTTTAGTATAAACCCGTAATTTTACAAGACTGTTCCTGCATGTTTTAGCGATGGTTTTTTGGCTAATGTCTGTCCCTCCATCCATCCAGAGACCGTTACTTCCATTTATCAAAATCTGGAACCAGAGGATCTTGGCTATGCTGGGCAGCCTCCTTGTTCCTGGCCATGCCTCTCTGTGGCTGACTCTGTTGGGATGAATCATGTAGTCATTCTTTCCGAGATAATCTCAGTCCTGTGCTACTGAAAGGCCTCCTTCCCCTTGTGGTCTAATTAATTAAGAGAATTAAGATTGCAGAATTCCTGTCTGTTTGCTATGTCCTGATGCTCAGCCACTGAAGGATATTTCAGGGCAGAAAACAGCTGTAATGTTAATGGTTGATTCTGAGAATTTGTGTCTCTGTGTATACTCAACAGAAGTTTGTTTAACCAGTCGAACTGATTGTTGTTGACATAGTTTGTAAGTAAATATATGCAGCTCTGGTCCTTCCCGCCTTGAGCCTGTATGCATAATCTCCTTAAGCTTCAATCTTCCTGTATGTGAAACTGACATGAAAAAACCCAAGTGAAATTATTTAGTGAAGAACCTGTCAAAAATCCCAAACAATTAGCAGGCATTAGAAACATGGTCATCAACATATGAAGCCCCTTCCCCCCCTTTGTGTACTAAGCAGAGGAACTGCTGTGTTCGGGTTTAGGAGTAACTGGTAATTGGCAGTACAATTAATCTATCTTTCCTCCCCCAGCTTTGTATTTTGAAAATTTTCAAATCTACAGTAAAATTGAAAGAATGCACCTATACCTGTTACCTTTATTCACCAGTTGCTAAAATGTTGCCACATTTGCTTTATCTCTAATACAAACTAATTTTTTTGGTGGGTGGGGAGGGGATCATTTGAAAGTCAGTTACATACGTCACAACACTTTATCCCTAAATACTTCATCATTCTTCTGGTCAGGACATTGTCCTCATAACCACATCCCTGCCATACTGAAGAAAACTGATTAATAGTAATTCTGTAATATTCTTCTAAATACAGTCCCAATTCTGCTTTCCCCCAAATATCTTTTATATCTATTTTTCCTATCTAGGCTCTAATCAGGGTTTGCACCTTGTATTTAGTTATGTCTCCTTGATCTTTAAAACAGTTGTTTCCTGGGGGATGATGGTGCCTTTTTTTTTTTTTTGAAGTGTCCACGCCGGTTGCCTAATATCATTTGCATCCTATAATATAGGTTACATGTCTAAACAGAAGAGAGGGACACCTAGGTGGCTCCGTGGTTGAGCGTCTGCTTTCGGCTTGGGTTGTGATCCCGGGGTACTGGGATTGAGTCCCGTAGCAGGCTCCCCATAGGGAGCCTGCTTCTCCCTCTGCCTATGTCTATGCCTCTGTCTCTGTCTCATGAATAAATAAATAAAATCTTAAAAAAAAAAAAAAACAGGAGAGAGAAGTGCTTTGGTTTCTTTTATGTCATTTTTTGAAATTATAAATACGTTAAAGTCATCTATGTGATGATTCAAGGTCAGAGTCACATTCATATTTCTTGTTCTTTGGTAAATGTGGATTAGATCCGTAACCAAAAGAAGTTACTAAACGGCTCAGATATCAATGGAATATGTGCGACAGTGAACTTGGAACAAATATACACAGTGGTTAGACTTGTCCTCATATGGAGGTGATTAAGAATTTTATTTTATTTATTTATTTTAAATTTTTATTTATTTATGATAGGCACACAGTGAGAGAGAGAGAGAGAGAGGCAGAGACACAGGCAGAGGGAGAAGCAGGCTCCATGCACTGGGAGCCCGACGTGGGATTCGATCCCGGGTCTCCAGGATCGCGCCCTGGGCCAAAGGCAGGCGCTAAACCGCTGCGCCATCCAGGGATCCCAAGAATTTTATTTTAATATGCAGCCATGGCTTTATAAAGAAATGAGCTTCAGAATTGGAAAATTTAGTAAGACAAACTTTACATAATACAAAAGAGCAGCTTTTGCTGCCAGGTCCTTGGATGAAGAACAAACCTGAAATCTCTTAGGAATGAGTCTCCCCTTCTTCCTCAATCGCCTCTCCCTCCCTCTTCTTCCCCACCCCCCCCACATCCCCCTTTTTCCTATAGGCCTTAAACATTTTTAACTTTAGCTGCAGCTGAGACTAATACAGGATCCAGCTGTAACTTTTCTGTTGTTAGTATATCCGGTGATGGTCATAGCAAACTCATTGTATGAAAATTCAGTAAAGGAAGAGGGCAGGGTGGGAAAAAAGTGACACTCTATAAAAGTATTCAAGAAACAGTGACAGGATCTAGGAGTCTCCCTTTCAGACGGCTGGTTTAGATTCCACCCTGAAGTACTCATTTTGTTTGTGACTGGCCTAGCAGGCATTTTAGTTTTTCCCTCTTAATCATATCATGTATATTACTGTGTAACCAGAGCACTTATATGCGAGGCTGAGGCTTGTTTTCAGCGGGAGGCAGAAAATAGCTGTGGGAACCCAAAGACCGAACCCTTCTCCTGTCAAGTGGGGCAGGGAATTTTTTTTTTTTTTAAGATTTTATTTATTTATTCATGAGACATACACACACACACAGGCAGAGACACAGGCAGAGGGAGAAGCAGGCTCCATGCAGGGAGCCCGACGTGGAACTCGATCCCGGGTCTCCAGGATCACGCCCTGGGCCGAAAGTGGTGTTAAACCGCTGAGCTGCCCAGGGCAGGGACTTCTCAAAATGTTCTAGCTGGTGGAGAGGTGGCAGTGGGCCATCGAAGGAAGCAGAACTCCCTCTCCTTGGGTCTGATCAGTGATGCCCATGTGAGTGCATTACCAGACAGCAGATAAGTGCGGAATCAGCAGTTCAGTCAAATTAAATTTCAAATCTGCAGGTCCACTTCGATGTAATTGCCCTAAAAGCTTTGCATCTTTGATCAGGTCTGTCTTGTAAGGACCAAGTACATATCATCACCCTGTCACTGAAGGTGGATTATATGTTTCAAAATAGCTTTTGTGATAAATGTAATTATCATAAGACTAGTGATTTTCACATACTTGTGTGTCTCGAACATTTTGTTTTTCTTTTTTTTATGTTAAGGAGGTCAGATTTCTCAGATTTCTTCTAATTGTCGCCAGACATCCTGTTTTGGGGCTATTTGAGACCAGCGTTGCCTGAGAAGAAATCAAAATCGGGCAGCCCCGTGGCTGTCTTCCGAGTTGTTCTTTTTATATTCGATTTTTTGAACAGGTTTCCTTGAAATGCCACGCTCTATTTTTAGTTGGTCTCTTTACATTTCTGTGGTTCTGGGCATCCACAATACACTGATTTATTATTCAGCACAAAAATATTGTTCAGCGTCCTAAGGCTGTTGAAACTTTGTAGGGAAAAAATAAACCAGTGCCACTTGAGTGGATGTAATCAGTGAGGACTACTGAGCAAATTTAAGAAAACCTTGTCCTCTTCCTCAGGTCATTGCCATATCAGTACCAGCATGAATGCTATTTTGAAGAATCCTTGCCTGTTTTATACTAGGTGGGCTCAGTCTCCTGGGTTTTCACAAATTGCTGTTTTCTGCCTCCCACTGAAAGACACATTTTTGTAACCATTCAAGAAGCTTTCTACACTGCTCTTCCACCTCTCTCCTGCCTCATTTTTACACAGGGTTTTTTTTTTTTTTTTAAGATTTTATTTATTTATTCCTGAGAGACACAGAGAGAGAGAGAGAGAGGCTGGCAGAGAGGCAGAGGCACAGGCAGAGGAAGAAGCAGGCTCCATGCAGGGAGCCCAATGGTGGGATTTGATTCCGTGACTCCAGGATCAGGGCCTGGGCTGAAGGCGGTGCTAAACTGCTGAGCCATACGGGCTGCCCTTTTTTCTTTTTTTTTAACTTGAGAATAGCCTGGTAGCTTCTTAGATCTATAAATTATTAGGCTTGCTGCTCTGTAAGCTGTCAGAGGCCCTTATGTTCTTGAAGTAATGTTTGATCCAACAAAGGTATGACAGGAGTCATGGATTGTGAACCTTGGGACTGATTTGGTGATAAGGTACTAAATCTTTTGTTAGAAATTGAACTGTAATTCACGTAACATAGTGGTCACCCTTTTAAAGTATGCAATTCTGTGGCTTTTATTTTTTTTATTTTTAATTTATTTTAATTTATTTTAAATTTTTATTTTTATTTATTTATTTATTATTTTTTTTTTAAATTTTTTTTTTTATTTATTTATGATAGTCTCACAGAGAGAGAGAGAGAGAGAGAGGCAGAGACACAGGCAGAGGGAGAAGCAGGCTCCATGCACCGGGAGCCCGACGTGGGACTCGATCCCGGGTCTCCAGGATCGCGCCCTGGGCCAAAGGCAGGCGCCAAACCACTGTGCCACCCAGGGATCCCCCTATTTTAAATTTTTAAAAAAATTCTGTGGCTTTTAGTATTTTCACAGTGTTGTGCAGCCACCACCACTACCTAATTTTAGAACTTTTTTTAAAGATTTTATTTATTTGGGAGTGTGAGGAGGGGGAGGAGCAGAGGGAGAGGGACAAGCAGACTCCGCTGAGCAGGGAGCCCCATGTGGGTGGGGCTTGATCTCACGACCTTGAGATCAGGACCTGAGCTGAAACCAAGAGTTGGTAGACATTTAGACTGACTGAGCCACACAGGCACCCCAGAATTTTGTTTTTTTTTTAAGATTTTATCTTAAAGCCCCCAACGGGCTCGAGCCCACAACCTTGAGATCAAGAGTCACACGCTCTACTGAGCCTGGTGCCCCTAGACTAACATTTTTATCACATTGGAAGGAAACTCTGTCCCCCACTACAGTCATTTTCCCTAGCCCCTGGCAACAACTAATCTACTTTGTGTGCCTGTGGATGTGCCTGCTTGGCACATCCCATGTAAACAGAATCGTAGGATATGTGGCTGCTTTCACTAGTGGGTTCATCCAAGCTGCAGCTAGATTCCGTTTTCCAGGTTCATCCATGTTATGACATGTTTCAGGATAAAGTACCTATACTTTCTTGTGAGTGGCACTGAGACTTGGACCTGTTTTCATGTTGGGAGTGGTTGGAGAGATTGTGCTCACCTGTCACATGGTAGAATCTGTAGCTTGAACGCTGTCTTGAAGGTTTTTAGGTGTGCATGTGTCTTCTTCCCACAGAGAAAGTTGAAGTTGATTTTCAGTCTTATTATTTGTAGAAGGGCCAAATTGAGTCCTTGTGTGGTAAGCCCTGAGTTTATAATCATGCACGGTTGCATCCCAAGCAGAACCATGTTGTCTGCAGACAAGTTTTACTCTCTGAAGACGAATCTGTGGGTTCAAGAAACTGAATTTCTCAGGGGGCTGTACTGAAATCTCATAGAAGGCTGAAGGATCTACTTCTCAGGTTCCGTGAGGCTTTGCTGGTAGTGACCCTAGTAGGGGACATAGGAGAGCAAACTCCTTAACATCCCCCCCCCCCCCCCCCCCCCCCGCTGCCAAATCTCAGCAAACGATAGGACAAGACGTGAATGGAAATGCTAGCAACACTGGGAAATGCCCGGCAGTAGAGGAGAGCTGTATAGACTTGCAGAAGAAAGAGAAATTGGAAGCCTGTTAGCAGACAGGGCAGAATGAGGGGTGGAGTCTGCGGGGTGGGCTATGCTCCGGCCACAGCTCTGAGAGTGGGCGAGTGTGGACCGTGTTGCCTATTTGGAGGAGAATTTCCAGTCGTGGGGGCGGTCGTGCTGTGCCGCAGGGTTCTCTCCCTTCTTTTGAGGCAGGCAGTTGATAGCATTTTACCCTTAGGTGATTATTCCTTTACGGAGATTGCGTTCTCTGCTGGGGGAGAATTGGGGCTCTCTGGGTATGTGTCTGCACCCCAAGGAAGGCTGCTTTTCCTTCTGTCATATGGAGGCTTGTCATCCTGCAGGCGAGTTCCCTGACTTTGCATCCTGGAGTGAAGCCTGCCAATGGACAGGCTTTGCTCTCATGGGGCAGAGAACATAACAGCCCTTCCCATTCAAGATGGAATCTAGTGAGAGAAGAAACTTTCTACCACACAACCAGCTACATCTCATTTTTAAATATGCACCGACCATAAGAAGCTCCAGACAGAAGAAAAAAAAAAAAAACTCAACAGCATGAGGGAGAAAACTTAATGCAACATTTTTTATAGAAAGAACGTCTGACCACAGAAGAACAAGAATTCTGAAATAGAACAGTAAAATGTGATCATTGGAGACGTGCAGGGAAGATGTGGCCGGAGCCCCAGCAATCCTCCTTCCTGTTCCTCCCTCCTGTCACCCTCCGGATACAGGTGACTGAGCAACAGAAGTCTGGGGACACTGAAGGGGGGCTGCGGGCGGGACTGTGACTGACTCATCACTGTCTCCTGAGGGCAGGGTTGTGAGCAATGTTAAGTAAGAGGACCTGCTGTGGGAGGACCTACAGATCTGGGGAGGGCAGAGAGTGGGCAAGGCCTGTTGGTGCCACGTGATCGCGGGGAGCGCAGGTGGGTTTGCTCCGCAGTGGCAGTATCATGGATCAGCAGAATCCGGCGGCCGGAGGACACGGGTGGCCTCCACGTGCTCAGATTCGTCCGGGCTTCTCCCTGGCTTTGCAGCCATCCTCCCCAGTGCAGTGGGCAGCACCCCATCTGTCTGGAGTAGAAGCCTTGCCAGACGGAGAATCTTGTACAGAAATGAGATCCCAGAACCAACCGGGTTGCTTCACAGAGAAGCATATTTGCAGAGATGAAGTTCACATCACAAATGGTGAGGCATTCATTACATGTCTCAGCTCTCTCCCTTATAAGCTTAGAGCTGGACAAAGCTACCATGCTCAGTAGCGTCCTGCAGAGAAGCAGCCGTTCTGTGCTGGGGGGAAATTGGGCCCGGGTATCATTAAACAGAGGCACCTGGGTGGCTCAGTTGAGCGTCTGCCTTTGGCTCAGGTCATGATCTCAGGGTCCTGGGATTGAGTCTGTTTACAGTTTTTCTGTTACACAGATGAAGCAGAGAAGTGGGTGGTGGGGAAGAGTAAAAGCTCTACCTTTTTTTCCTACAAAGCAGAGATACCTTGTTTTATTTTAGACATTGACAATAAGAATAATGGGGGTAGGGGGTGCCTGGGTGGCTTAGTCAGTTAAGTGGCTGCCTTTGGCTCAGGTCATGATCATAGGATCCTGGGATTGAGCCCCACATCGGGCTCCCTGAGCAGGGAGTCTGCTTCTCCCTCTTTGCTCATGCTATTTCTGCCTCTCTCTCAAATAAATAAAATTAAAAAAAAATGTGGGTAGTAGTGTGTGTGTGTTTTAAAGTAATTTAAAGGTAACTAAAAAACTTAAAAAAAATTTTTTTTTACTACTAAAAACCTTAAAGTAGGATGTTCACATTCCACATTATGAGAAGGAAACAAACCTATATATCTGATCATGGGATAAGGTCACGTCGGGTAAAAGTACTGCGGTCTGGTTTTGCTTTCTTCATTCGCTTTGAAAATTTATGTGGATGACAGATACCGGCTTGGTGCACATTTTGGAAAATCTTTAAGAAGCATATGCCTTTTTGGGGAGGGGTTGGTGGGAAATGTTCCATTTTGCTAAGTGTATTTGTTTAGGAGTTTGGGTCCTCTGTGATTCATCCTTGTGCTGTTTTGAAGTATTTTTGGACAGATCTGCAGGGACATCTTTGAGGGGGGGAAAGGCTTGGGAAGGGTGGCAGTGTCCCAGGAGATAAGGTAAGGGGAGGGGGTGTCTGTCCCTTCTCTCAAAGATGAACCTGCCAAGGGCAGGAAGGCTGAAGAAAAGAAAGTGGAGGAAGTTCTCTTATTGCCTTGGTCGGCACCTGTGGTCAGCCAGGAGGGGCCAGCTTTCCTGGGGCCTAAATGCTTAAAATTTGGAATGCCCTCTTTAAGAAAAATAATACAAAATTAAGTATCAAAGTGAAAATTCATTTAGGATGAAAAAAAAGTCACAACAGCTTTTTTTTAAAAATTTTTGTTTTTATTTATTTATGATAGTCACAGAGAGAGAGAGAGAGAGAGAGAGAGAGAGGCAGAGACATAGGCAGAGGGAGAAGCAGGCTCCACGCACCAGGAACCCGATGTGGGATTCGATCCCGGGTCTCCAGGATCGCACCCTGGGCCAAAGGCAGGCGCCAAACTGCTGCGCCACCCAGGGATCCCACAACAGCTTATAAGTTTTTAAAACCTCATAAACCCACAAATAAGTCAAAACCCAGAAAAATCATACAATCCCTTTCTATTCTGGGCACAACTTTGTAGTATGTTCCCCCTGTGTTTTGGGTTGCCATCTCTAGCTAATTGATGATCCCTTCACACAACAGTAATCTTGGAACATACTTGCTGTAAAGAGAATAGGAAGATAATCCAGTATTTCTTCTAGGATGGTTGAATGAAAAATAATTAAATTATTGCTAACTTAGGAAAGTTTCTTTAAGATTTCAGTCATCAGGGTGCCTGGGTGGCTCAGCTGGTTAAACATATGGCTCTTGGTTTTGGCTCAGGTTGTGATCTTGGGGTCCTGGGATCGAGGGGGTCCTGGAATTGAGCCTCATGTTGGGAATCTCCACTCAGTGGGGAGCCTGCTTCAGGATTTTCTCTCCCTCTGCCCCCACCCCCCCACTGGCATTCATGTGTGGTCTCAAATGAATATAAAAAATTCTTTTCAGTCATCAGTGTTAAGTTTACATTGTAATAAGAACTTTTTTTTTTTTTCTATTTTGAAGCTTATTCTCATCTTCTTTTTCTGTTTTTGGATTTTACCAGTTTTTTTATTTTCTGGATCTAATTACAGTGTGAGATGGGCATCCCCACCCACCAAGCAGTTTTTCAGACACCAGCAGGGTGTCTGGGAATTCTTTCTGACACTGTCCACCAGGAGACATCACATCCCACAGGTTAAGGGCTTGGTCTTATAAGACTGCTCCTCACTCCGCTCTTCAGAGGCCTTTGGAAAGCCCTGGGCTGTCACCTGTGCTTCTGACCCACCTGCTCCTTAGATTCAATTAACTTCCTAGAGTGGCTCACAGAAGTCAGGGAAACACTGAAGTTCACCAGCTTGTTAAAGGATATGATAAGGGATAGGAATCAGTAGCCAGATGAGGGCGTACATAGGGTGAGGTCCCAGGCAAAGGAGCTTCTGCCCTTCTGGAGCTTGGGGTGTGGTGTGGTGGCATGTGAAAGCATTCTGATTCCCTAGGTGTGGAAGCTCTCCATAAAGGACCAGGAAGATATCTATCCTCTTGGGTTTTTATGGAGGCTCCATTGCATGGTCATGGTTGACTAAGTCACTGACCATTGGCTGTTTCAACCTTTACCCTTCTCCCTGGAAGTGATGAGGAGTGTGGACCTTAAAGTTCCAACCCTCTGATCACATGGTCCTCCTAGCAACCAGCCTGTGCACTTGAGTGAGGTATAAGAGTCATCTTCATTAATAATGAGGCATTCATTTTACCTTATGGCTCTGATGTGTTTTTAGGAACCGTGGATGAAGACCCAAGTGTATCTGAGAAATATATTTTAGACAAGTGACCAAGTAATACATTCCTTTTTTTTTTTAATTTTAATTTAATTTTATTTATTTATGATAGCCACACAGTGAGAGAGAGAGAGGCAGAGACATAGGCAGAGGGAGAAGCAGGCTCCATGCATCGGGAGCCCGACGTGGGATTCGATCCCGGGTCTCCAGGATCGTGCCCTGGGCCAAAGGCAAGTGCTAAACCGCTGTACCACCCAGGGATCCCTAAGTAATACATTCCTTATAAATCATTTTTATTTATTTATTTTTAAGATTTTATTTATTCATGAGAGACAGAGGCAGAGACACAGGCTGAGGGAGAAGCAGGCTCCCCACAGGGAGCCCAATGTGGGACTCAATCCCAGGACCCCGGGATCATGCCCTGAGACAAAGGCAGATGCTCAACCGCCTAGCCACCTAGGTGTCCCAAATCATTATATTTTAGCCTGGGTACTTCCTTCACATCGTGTTTGAATTTTTTAATGATAAAACATTCTGAAAAACAGAATTATTCTGAAATTATACACATACAAAGGTAATTAGAATGCATTTAAAAATTTCCTCTAAGTTGTTTTTGGGTTATGCCATTTAGTCATGACTTGTAGATGAGCCTGGGAATTGTCACCTGAAAATGGTTTTCTTCAAGCTGTTCTGTTGCTTAGGTGGCAGTTTTGTGTATCATTTCATCTGTAAAGTCTGGAACTGCCAGACGTCATCAGGATGAGATGCATCTGATGTATTGGGCTGATCAAGCATGCAGCTTCAGCACAGACTTGCTAGTTTAGGACTATAGCTATAAAACCTTTAAGTGTAGGGATTCTCATAAATTTTTCACAACACTGAAGGAAAAAAATACGGTGTATTTATTACATGTTGTGCCATCAAGTGAAATTCCTGACAGAATTTCCATTTTGATAAGACTTCAGTGAGAATCAGATCTTCTATTTGATAATTTTTTACATATCTGATAATTGGAAAAGTTTTCCACAGACAACCTTCTGACTCTGGTTCAAACCTAATTTATCCTCCATCACCCTCATTTCTGGTGCTGGGAATTGGAAGATGTGTTCATATGGAGCTACCACCCCAAGGCTACTGCTGTGTCGTAACCATCAGATAAGTAGGTCCAGGGGGCAGGAGACGTCCGAGAAGGCATTTGTCCATTTGGGGATAGCTGGTTATAATTGTACTCAGAAGTGGCTGGAAGCCACATAAATATATCCAAACTGATCCCAAACTAAATGTATCCCCAATTCAGCTTCCCTGTGGTTCTCCAGAATGCCCATTCCTGCCAGGGGGAGTGGAGAAGCTAGAGTGGAAAAAGTGGTCTTAACCCAATCCAGCTTGCTGGAGGTTCAAGCCCACAGACTGATGACAAGGGGACTCGCTGCTGGGGCCTGGCCAGTTGTGGAAGGCCCTGAAGTGCTGGATCCCAGAGCCTCTTCTTCCATAGCTTTGTGGTCACTGATCACTACGAGTGGTCAGACCTCAGAGCCAGCCCAGGCCTGGGCAGATGCTGCCCTTCCAACAGCGACGTGGGCCCAGTCCCCGGGGCTCACTCTGCTCCTTGAGAACAGCTTGCTTCCTCCCATCTGTAGGTGGAAACCCTGCTCTCTGCTCTCGTTCTGTTAATTTCTTGAGCCAGACTGGGAGTGGGGGGTTGGGGGGAGCTCCTGGCTTGGCACTTCTTGGAGAGGAGAAGCATTTTTGAGCACCTGGAGTTAGCAATGGGCTAGGCTTGTATCTCTTCACTTCAGCTACCTTGGGAGGGACCTGCCCAAGGGCTCAGGGACAGGAAGAGTGGAGCCTTCGTGGATGCAGGTCTCACAGAAACCCAGTTGTCTGGGCAGCTTGGAGGCACAGTTGGTGCTTGTGGTCCTGCCTGGAATTACTGCTAGGCATCTGGGATCCTAGCCTCTTGGAGCAGTAGGGTCAGGAAGGAGTTGGGAGGGAGTGGGCATGGTGGTGATTTAGCATACTGATTTAGAAACTTGGAGTTTCTGTTAATCAAAGCTTCTTGCTCTATTCTTGAGCTCACCCCCTCTGGGCTACGTTTATTGGAAATGGGCCTTGACGGGATGAGTACTGGGTGTTACGCTATATGTTGGCAAATCGAACTCCAATAAAAAAAAATATACCAAAAAAAAAAAAAAAAAAAAAAGCCTGGGCCCTGGGTGCTTTTGTTCATGGGTAGGAAAGTGTCCCTAATGCATTCCCTTCCTTCCTTTGCAGAAAGGTTTATTGCACTTGTGTGAACAAACATGAGTCTGTTCTCTGCTGCATCCTGCTTCTTAGAAATTTGTCCATAGGATATTTATTTATGCAATTACAATAGAAGAGATAGGAGTGCCAGGCTGGCTCTGTCATTAGTGCATGTGAGTCTCGGGCTCAGGGTTGTGAGTTTGAGCCCCATGTTGGGGGTAGAGCTTACTTTAAAAAAAAAAAAAAAAAAAAAAAAATATATATATATATATATATATATATATATATATATATATATATATATATATATATATATTTAAAAATTCTTCCTGGTGCTTTTTCTTACACTTTGTCTTTTTTTCATTTAACTTCCTGGAAGTCCTTCATTATTGGTACCTAGAGCTCTTTCTCACTTAAATTTTCTTTTTCTTTTTTCCCTTTCCCTCTTAATCGTGGCCTTAGTTCCATTTTTTTTCTTTTTCCTCTCACTTTTTAAAAAACAGTTACATAATATTCTATTGTGAATATTTGTTTAAACAGCCAGTTTGTTTAACCAGCACTTTATTGATGGAGTGACACTTGGTTTGTTCTGATCTTCTGATATTATATCGTAGGAAATAGCCTTGTGAATATGTTTTTTTTTTTTTTTTTTTTTTTTTTTTTTTGCAAATTTACCTAAGTTTTCAGAAGTGAGATTCCTGAGCCAAAAGGAAAATGGATTTAAAATGCTGGTAGATGTTACCAGACTTTGCTCCACATGTCATTATTCCTATTTTTACCTCCCACCAGCAAGATGGGAGACTGCAGGTTGCCCACAGCCTATGGCCAGGAGATGCTGGCCAGCTTCTGGACTTCTGAGAGCCTGATGGGTCAGAAGTAGCCTCTCAGACTCTCACTTGGTTTTCTCATCATGTGGCCATTAATCTAGTGGGCTGCTAGTCTTTTGGGCTTCTATACGGTGTCTGTTAAAGGGGTTAGTTTCCATGGATTGCAAATGTTATTTCTCGATTTGCCATTTCTCTTGTGACTTTGTTTTGCCTTTTTGTTTACTTGGTGTTTTCACTTTGCTTTGCCATGAAAAATGTGCTTTTTTATGCAGTCATATGTATTTATTTTTTTCTTTGGTGGTGTCTGAATCTGGAGTCATCCTTAGGAAGCACTGCCCCATTCCACGATTATAAAGGAATTTGCCCATATTGTCTGTTTTATTTTATAACCTCTGGAGATTTGGAGTTTATCCTGGTGTATGCTGTATAGATAAAAATTTATCTTTTTTTCTCAAAAAGCTATGTTGTCTCAACACCATTTATTAAAAAGTCCGTCATTACCTCACTGCCTTTATCATATACTGAATTTCCAGCTGATTTGAACTTTTCTGGACTTAACTCTTCTGTTCCCTTGGTCTGTCTGCTGTTAGATCAGTGACTCTCTGTTTTCCTAATGAGGCAGATGGTATTTTAAAATTTTTTTAAATTTTAATTTTTAAAAATAAAAAAATTTGGCGGGGGGGAGAAGGAGAGGGAAAGAGAGAATTTTTAACAGGCCCCACACCCAGTGAGGAGCCTCCATTTCATGACCCTGAGATCATGACCTGAGCTGGAATCAAGAGTTGGAAGCTAACTGGGGCGCCTCGGTGGCTCAGTGGTTGATTATATGCCTTTGGCTCAGGTCATGATCCCCCGGGGTCCTGAGACTAAATCCCGGTTTGGGTTCCCCACTAAGAGCCTGCTTCTCCCTCTGCCTATGTCTCTGCCTCTCTCTCTGTGTCTCTCATGAGTAAATAAATAAAATCTTAAAAAAAAAAAAAAAAAAAAAAAGAGTTGGATGCTAACCACCTGAGCCACCCAGGTGCCCCAGCAGATGGTTATCAGTTGGGATTAGTCTTTTACTCCTCATTTTTCTTCCTTTTCAGAATTTTCCTGGCTATTCTTACCTGCTTGTTTTAATTTATGACCCTTAGAATCTGACCCCAACAGAAAATAGGTGCTGTGTGAGATTGCATCAAATAGATTTTTAAAAGATTTTGTTTATTCATGAGAGAGAGAGAGAGAGGCAGAGACACAGGCAGAGGGAGAAGCAGGAGCCCGATGTGGGACTCGATCCCAGGTCTCCAGGATCACACCCTGAGCTGCAAGTGGCACTAAACTGCTGCGCCACTGGGGCTGCCCCCCCAATTTTTTTAAAGACTTTATTATTTTTTTAAAAGATTTATTTATTTATTTATGATAGATACACAGAGAGAGAGGCAGAGACACAGGCAGAGGGAGAAGCAGGCTCCATGCCGTGAGCCCGACGCAAGACCTGATCCCGGGACTCCCAGGATCGCGCCCTGGGCCAAAGGCAGGTGCCAAACCACCGAGCCACCCAGGGATCCCGAGACTTTATTTATTTATTCGTGAGAGACAGAGAGAGAGAGACACACACACACACACACACACACACACACACACAGACACAGGCAGAGGGAGAAGCAGGCTCCATGCAGGGAACCCGATGTGGGACTTGATCCTGGGACTCCAGGAATGCACCCTGGGATGAAGGCAGGTGCTAAACCGCTGAGCCACCCAGGGATCCCCGGGATTGCATTAAATTTATAGATGACCTTGGGGAGAATGACCTCTTTCTGATGTTGCATCTTTTTATCCAAGAACATGGTATGCCTTTTCATTTGTTCCAACTTGTTACATTTTTCAAGAGCATATTCACGTTTTCCTTCTACTTCCATATGTTTTGTGCACTTATTATTAAATCTCTTTATGGATATCTGATATTGCTATTGTCATTGAAGTACTCTTTTCCATTTTTTATTTATCTGGTTATTTGAATTTATGAAAGGTATTGGTTTTTGTACATTAATTTTATATCTCACTAGCTTACCAAATTGTTTTGTTTTTGGAACATAGGTTTTTGGTTGGTACTCTTAGGTTTTCCACTGATATGGTCATTTCCTTGGCAAGTGATAACTTTATCTCCTCCTTTCCAGCTTTTTCTTATGATTGTAGTCTCTTGTGTCAATTGCATCAGTCATTTTTTTGAGTTCTGTTTTGAAAAATGTTCATTTTGAGATTCTAGTGAGCCCTCCATATGGAGATGCAGGCTTGGAACTTGGGAGAGAGATAGTAGGGCAAGATCAGATTTGGAAGCCATTAACTAACAATGGTGGTTAAACTGGGAGCATATATGTTGGTGGAAGGAGAAAGGGCGGGGGTGGGGGGAGAGGGGGCGGGGGTGGGGAGAGGATGGAGCTGAAGATGGCACCAGAGCTGAAGATGGCACCGTGGTGCTGTGTGGTTGACAACAGGCAGAGACCCCAGAGGGGAGTGAGGAGGAAGGGCTCCCCTTCCCCCTTTAAAATAGACCTTATTTCTTAGAACAGTTTTAGGTCCACGGCAAGATTGAGCAGAAAGTGGGCAGCCCTGGTGGCTCAGTGGTTTAGTGCTGCCTTCGGCTCAGAGTGTGATCCTGGAGACCTGGGATCCAGTCGTACGTCGGGTTCCCAGCATAGAGCCTGCTTCTCCCTCTGCCTGTGTCTCTGCCTCTCTCTCTCTGTGCCTCTCATGGATAAAGAAATCTAAAAAAAAAAAAAAAAATGAAAAAAAGATTGAGCAGAAAGTGCAGATTGTCCCATATTCCCGCTGCCTCCTCTTGTCCCCCACTGTGGACACATCTCTCACAGAGTGGTACCCTTGTTACGATCCATCCATGAACCCCCAGTGATGTCATCATCATCCCAAAACCATAGTTTACATTGAGGCTTTGCCTTTGGTGTTGTACAATGAGTGGATTTGGACAAATGGATGATGACATGTGTCCGTTATTAGAGTACCATACTTAAAGCACTTTTTAAAAATAAAGATTTAATTTATTCATGAGACACAGAGAGGCAGAGACACAGCCCAAGGGAGAAGCAGGCTCCCTGTGAGGCGCTCTATGCGGGACTCAATCCCAGGATCCCGGGATCACGATCTGAACAAAAGGCAGATGCTCAACCACTGAGCCACCCAGGTGCCCCTTAAAGCACTTCTGCCTCTTCAGTGAGAGTCCCTTTGTTTACTATCCTACTTTCGCTTCTACTTCCTTGCTGAGGGTACTACTTTCTTAGTCTTTTTTAAGATTTTATTTATTTATTTGTGAGAGACACAGAGACAGAGAGAGAGGCAGAGAAACAGGCAGAGGCAGAAGCAGGCTCCATGCAGGGAGCCCGACGTGGGACTCGATCCCGGGTCTCCAGGATCAGGCCCTGGGCTGAAGGCGGCGCTAAACCACTGAGCCACCTGGGCTGCCCTCATTCTTTTTTTTTTTTTTTTTTTTTCATTCTTTTTTTAAAAAGAGAGGAATTTGTTGAGTGGGGATTGTTTGAACAGTTACCTGCAGGGAGGAGTTACCTTTTTTTCGTTTTTTAAATATTTTATTTATTTATTCATGAGAGACACAGACTGAGAGAGAGAGAGGCAGAGACACAGGCAGAGGGAGAAGCAGGCTCCATGCATGGAGCCTGATGTGGGACTTGATCCTGGGACTCCAGGATCACACCCTGGACCAAAGGCAGGCGCCAAACTGCTGAGCCACCCAGGGATCCCAGGAGTTACCTTTGAATGGAAACATGAGGGTGGTTCTTTTGGTAACAAATGAAGCAGTTAAACAGATAATGAAGATTCACAACGTTTTTCCAGATTTTTATGGAAGTGAACTTAAAAAGCAATTCATTTAAAAAGGATGCAACTTAAAAATATGAATCCCTCATTCTTACTCTGAAGCAGGTTCAGTGGACATTTTCTTTTTTTTTTTTTTTTTTTTTCAGTGGACATTTTCTTAGGTTTAAATGATAACCAACCCCTCAGGAGATTGGATAAAGTATCAAGTTTATCTCGGATGTTTAAAATGTATTTTCTTCCATAGAATGTTAGAATGAGTGAAAACCTTGGTGTCTGCCCCTCAGATGACTCTGGACTCATTGCCTAACACCTCAGCCGAACTGATTTGCAGGCTCGTGTTCTAGCAAAATGGTGAACAGTCTCATGAGTGGAGCTAAATCTTACTTTCTCCCTTGGGTTTGCCATTCTTGCCATCTCTGGAAGTTGGCTGATTTGAGACTTTTTAGGAAGAAAGTAGTCAAATTCCTGTGTAGATGTATAAATGGAACTTTCTAATTGGCAGGAGCTCTTGTGGGAATAAAAACTATGTTTTCAGTAGAAACCAGAGGACAAGATGGATGAGAAGTGGATGCTGCTTCTCAGTAACAAATGCCATCGAGGCCATTTGTTTGTTTGTTTGTTTTTTTAAGATTTTATTTATTTATCCATAAGAGACATACAGAGAGAGGCAGAGAGAAGAGAAGTAGGCTCCTCGTAGGGAGCCCGATGCAGGACTAGATCCCTGACTCTGAGATCATGCCCTGAGCAGAAGGCAGATGCTCAACCACTGAGCCAACCAGGCGTCCTGAGGCCATTTGTTCTTAGAGCCTCATTAGTGGGGACATGAGCTATCCTCTGAACACTGGCTGGAGCTCCAGCCTGTATGAGGCAGCCGTGCCCTGTAGAATCTGGCTGCACCTGTGCCTCCAGTTCCCAGCGGGCCACATAGTGCCAGCCTCAGCTCCTAGGGGATGTGGAAGCAGCACTCACTGTAGCGCACTGAAGGCCATTCAGGTCCTGCATGACATGTGGCTCCTGGAATCAGGAGTTTGCTGAGCTGCTTCTCACCAAGTGTTCCTCTGTTTGGACACAAGCCTTCTCTGAGCTGTTGAGTAAAGAAACATGTCATCATCATCTCTGCCTCCCTCTCAAATAGTTAGAAGCTGGTCCAGGCTTATTGACCCCTAACCTTGAGGCAACTGTTTTGATTAAGTTGTCTTTCATATGAAGCTTTGCTTGTATTAAAGAGAAGAGAGACTTCTTTTTTAGAATAGTAGTTGGGAAATGGAGAAGTTTCAGTAATCTCTTTGAAACCATGCCCAGTAGCAGGTGGATGTAAGTACACTGTCAGAAGAATAGGGGCTGCAAGTTAACCAGAAGAAATGGTTATTTGTTGTTAATATAATCTCCAGAATTTCTAAATCCACGTGTGGATGGCATAGTTTGTTAGGATTTCAAAGCTTAGGATTCATGTTTAGGATGTAATCCTAGAATGGTTATTTGAAAAAAGACCGTTAAAGTGCCCTGATGGTCTGATCACCCCGCACCCCGCCCCCAAAGTAACAGGAAGTTAGGTTTGCTGAAGCTGTTAGTTGTTTTGTTTTTTTTTTATTTTTTTTTATTTTATTTATTTATTCTTGAGAGAGATAGAGAGGCAGAGAAACAGGCAGAGAGAGAAGCAGGCTCCATGCAGGGATCCTGACATGGGACTGGATCCCAGGTCCCCAGGATCACACCCTGGGCCGAAGGCCGTGCTAAACCGCTGAGCCACCTGGGCTGCCCTGAAGCTGTTAGTTGTTAAAGGGATATTTACTTGTGAGGTCCTCAACTGGCTAGGCAGGTTTGATTTTTAAGCAATAGCTAATCCTATCTATACAAACACTTCAAAATTTCTTAAAACAGTGGTAGATTTGTATATCTTGACCTCTATTGGTTGTCGTTAATGGGAGACCTTATTATTTGGCGGTGTAGAGTAGTAAAGAGAAAAAAAAACAGGAAGTTTCACGCCTGATGGGACTGGTCTCCCTGACTGTTCTACTGGATTTCCAGAGATGAAGAAGCTGTATAAATTAGGTAACAGCTGTTGTGTTATTTGACTGATGAGTGGCATTTTATTTTTTGTTTCATAGTACCTCTGCAGTGACTACACGTATGAGAAAGAACCTGTAGTAGGTGTCCGAGAACTATGGAAGGACACAAGACATGGTGACTCTCAAGCAGCTTAGTGAGGAGGATGTAGGGAGGTAACTAGTGAGACACAGAGTGCAGGGCTGCAGGTGCTAAGCAGACATTAAGCAGATATGCAGGCAACACTGGAAGTCCTTATGAAGACATAGTTCTGACTGGGATCAGGGCAGACATCGTGGGACAAGGGATATTGGAGCTGTAAAGGATGAGAGGTGGTCCACAGGCCGGGAGGGAACACACATGTGACAGAGAAGCATGATGTACTCAGGGAGTGAGCATTCGGTGTGGCTGCTGGTTTGTTGGGAGCAATGGTTGGAAACCTTTAGGATGTGATGAGAGACACTTGAATGATGCATCCCAGGCTCTTGGTCTTTTTCTGAGTAGGTGGGGGGAGAAACCATTGACAACGGGGTGACCTTCCTCATCAGCTTGGGCCATGTTCCTTATTTTTTTCAATAAATCACACAAACCCTCTCACTACTGATTATTAGAAGTCCACGATTTCTTTCAGGATGACTCTTCTAGACCTAGGAATTGTCCTTTAGAACTCCAAGGATTCCTTAAATCCCAGGAGTCCATTTGGTCATGTGTTGGGAAAAACTGAGGACCCTAGAGTAACAGCTCCATTAGTAGGTACTCACATTTTCCACTGTTCTTCCCTTAAGCATGCCTGCCCAGCAGACTTCCTGAGTTTCTAGGGCTTCCAGTCTTGAGCACAGGCTGTGAGCCCTTGCTATGAGTATCCTGGCCTCAATATTGAGGCTGAGTCACCTGTGGTAACATCCTCTTTGGGGCTTTTGATGTCGTTGCTTGCCAGCGACCTTGGTTGGGGACATCCAGTGTATCAAGTTCCCTTTGAACTTCTACCAGGAAAGAATGAGGGTCTCCTTTTCCTCCTAAAGATTGCCCATCCCAGATGCACATTTGACAAGTGGGTTTTGAGATACTGGGAGGGCAACCCTTGGCCAGAACCTGGAATATACTTGAGCTCTTTTTCTAGGGCAGCGGGTTCCTACCTGCCTAGTAGTTGCCCAGCTAAGAGAGGGCTGGCTTACAGAACCCTCCTTGTTAACAGAGATCTCTGACAGCCTCTAGAACATTGCCTTACCAGGCTCCTGCTATGCCTGGCAAAGGATAGTACCTGGGACTCTCTGCAAGGAGGGTGACTTTATGAGCCCTGTGTCTTATAAAGGCTGGATTAGTGATAAGATCTCAGCTGAGGATAGAACCTGGGACTACAGATGAAGAGACATCTATTGTGTTAGACAAAACAAACTTCTTACTGAGGCAGAATTGAGGGGATTTGGATATAAGACAAAGCAAACCTGAAGCTTATAGTAAAGGCTTGAATCAAGGTGTGCAGTAGAACAGTGTGTAGAGGATAAGCTAATGGATTAACTTTTGGACACATTGATGCATCCATAGGATCACCTGGAGAAGATGTCTGGCAGGTGGTTGAATATACTGGAGGAATTCACGCCTGGGTGATGAGGTGATCACAGCATGGAGATAACCCAGTGCAGTGTGGGATGATGAAGGTGGAAGACAGAGGGATGGATTTTGGGGAGCATCAATATTAAAGGGAGTTGGGAAGCAGGAGGACTCCTAGGATAGATACCTGGAGACTGAGATAGAATCGATTAGGGGAGTGAGAGACACTGCCACAGGGAGGGAGATAGAGCGTCGGGAGCACCAGACACCATAGCTAATGCTTGATGCTTGAAAGTGAACATAGCCCTTGGGAGTTTTGATTGCAAATCACAGAAAGTAACTAGCTCTTGTAAGTATATAAGGGAATCAGTGGAAAGATTCAGGGGAAGTTACAGAACCTGCGGGAAGTCTGGAGAGCTGGGAAACTGACCGCAGCCAAAGAAAGCTAGGCAGTTGGAACCACAGGTGCAGCCAGGCCACGTCAACAGTGTGGTTTAGGTTGCCCATGGCTGCTGCTTAGCTGCCATCCATGGAGGTGGGGGTATCAGGCCAGGATCCCGATGCCCTTAAACTGTTGTTCAAGCTCCGCCCTCTTGGTTTGATCCCCTGGCAAATTTCCAATTATAAATAGGCTTTCCACCTGGAAGCTAAGGAGATGGTCATGGTAATTTCTAGTCTTACCTGTGACAAGTTTTTTTTTTTTTTTTTTTTTTTTTTTTTTTTCAACCTATTTATTTTTTTTTACAACTTTTTTTTTAAATTTTTATTTATTTATGACAGTCACAGAGAGAGAGAGAGAGAGAGAGAGGCAGAGACACAGGCAGAGGGAGAAGCAGGCTCCATGCACCGGGAGCCCGACGTGGGATTCGATCCCGGCTCTCCAGGATAGCGCCCTGGGCCAAAGGCAGGCGCTAAACCGCTGCGCCACCCAGGGATCCCACCTGTGACAAGTTTATATTTATCTCTGTGAATTGATCTGTTAACACTGAGAGAATGCAGTAAGTGTAGACTCAGGGACTCGTGTGTGTTAGGCAGTTTTACTTCTTATTGTAAATTGATCAGTGTGCATGCTGATTTGCGAAAGAAACATGCTGAGTGTGGTTAATGTGCATGAGAACCTGAGGGATGGATCTGCTCCAGGCATATGAGCAAGTAAGTCCAGCTTTTGGGCTTGCAGAAATCCACAGGTAGTGAGGCTCCTGAGGAGACTGTGGTGGCCTCATGTGCCTGAGAAATGCTGTCATGATGTTGCATGAGCTGTGAGCAGCTGTGTCCTCCTGCAAGGTCTGTGTCTTTATGCTCATACTATTCCCCTGGCCCAGAATACCCTTTGCCCTGATCCTGCTCTTGGTCTGCTGACTGCTCCTCAGCCTCTGGGGCTGGGACTCCATGTGAATGCCACCTCCTTTGCCTTCCTGTACCTTCAATCTGAGTTTTCTGTTACCCTCTCTTTTCCCTCCTAGAACTTATAGGCATTTTGTAGTAATAGTGTATATGTGGTCTTTCCGTTTTATTGGACAGAAAGCATAAGTTGGGTGGGTCCTTCTGGTTTCATTCATTGTGCATTGTAGGCCATGGAGCCTGCGACCAAGCAGGTGTTTGGCAATATTGAGAGAGAATAAATGAGAGAAATTCCAGGGTGTCGTTGGTACAGTTGGTGGAGGGGAAAGGCCCAGAGGACCCTCGGGGAGCCCTGGGCAACTTAAGGGGATGTGGAAACCCTGCCTGGAAGGTTATAGCGGAAGCACTTGGCAGGACTGTGGCATGCTGTGTGCTAACTTGCATAGCCACAGAGTCCTTGCTTACTTTGAGATGGAGGTAGCATTGTTGATTTTTTTTTTTTCTGATTGTAAAAGTACAAGTTTATAAAATATTTCAGAAAATGACAAATAGAGTAAAAGCCATCTGTAATTTTACCATTCTCACATTTTGGTTTGGTTTGTGAAACTTGGCTTCTCTGTGAGTGAATGTGTATATTTTTCAAAACGCAAACAGGAAGTCTGTATATGTAAGACTTTGTACCTGGCCCTTTTCATTTGTGTACCTGAGCACGGAGCAGCCTTGCTGTGCTCTGTGTCCCGAGCTCACATCTTGTCTCCCGGGAACACTTAGGCTCCATCACACTTTGTGCCATGGAAATTGCCCCGTGAGGAGCCAACTGTCTGTCATAACGTCTGTCCTCCAAGACATAAGGCTTTCCTTCAGTCTGGCACCTCAGAGAGTAGGATGGAAATTGGGGTTCCAAATTTCTTTTTAAAGCTTTTATTTATATATTCATGAGAGACACAGAAAGAGAGGAAGAGACATAGGCAGAGGGAGAAGCAGGCTCCCCGCAGGGAGCCTGATGGCGGGACTCCATCCCAGGACCCCAGGATCATGACCTGAACTGAAAGCAGACACTCAACTGCTGAGCCACCCAGGTGTCCCTTGGGGTTCCAAGTTTTTGTTTTTGACTAGTTCTGTCTCTTTGGGGGTTTGCATTAGTCATTGGACGCTCTCCATGGATTCAAAAAGACACTAAAAAAATTTCTTCTTTCTCCCCCTAGCAGAATGGGGATCTGAAGCTCCACTTTGAGAAGGATAAACTCCTTATAAGTTTCTGGGTGAAGAATGTTAATAGTAATTAATTACAATAACAGCAGTGACAGTACTTATTCACTGTTACATTTAACTAATCATCTACTAGGTGCCGGATGTTATACTAGGCACTTTGCATTTGGAGTGTTAGCTCACTTGTAATTCTTACAAAAGTCCTGGAGATAGGTATTGTGAGCCCCACGGTTCAGATGAGGAACTGATAGGGAGATAAAATAACTTGCATGAGGGTGGAGTTGGGCTGTGGACTCACAGTTGCCTATTCTGGCTGTCTCCCTTGGCAACTCTGTATTTTAAAAGTAGAAGCAGAAATGTTTGATCATTTTTGGGAACGTGTTTAAAATCAAGATGTAACTGCTTTTATTTATTTGGCCATCGATTAGTAGTGAATGGGAGAAGCCGACCAGTCAGGGTAGGCTGGTGCCCTGGCTAACTTGAGTGACTGTGTATTTTCTCCTTGGGTTTCCCTATACTCGCCTTGGCTAATTCAAGGTTTACCTTCTGTTCCTCTGTTTTACTCTGCTGCTGGACAGCTGTTAAACATCTGCTACTCTCTGCTCCGAGAACGTGTGGTTGTTGTGTGCATAGACAGTGGCCCTCTGTATCCTGTTTGTATGTGCTCTAGGAGCCTTCAGAATGAAGAGGCTCCTTTGGCACTGCAGTGTCCTATGCTCTCCTGTCACCATGTCCTCAGTCAGTGATTACTGGTGGAGATGTCTAACAAAATTAGGTTCTTTTCTCACCACAGAAATGAAGGAAAAGAAGAAGGTAAAACAGTGGAAGGAAGAAATAGCCTATAAAGAAAAGGGCAGGTTTTACATTCTCCAAAATAGAGTGTTCTCAAGTGTGAGGGGATCCTGTTGTACATCTGGGTGGCGGGAGGGGTTGTAAGAGTGGGAGGGCACTTCTCAGAGGAACAGCCTGGATTTCCAGAAGCTAGATGTTAAAGTTCAGCATGGTTTAGATGCAGATAAGAAGTTCTTCCGCCTCCTCTACTGGCTTTAAAACTGTTCATTTTTTTATTTGTAAGGTCATTTGGGGGGAGCCTCCTTGCGACCAGTTTAGCTCTTTGAGTGTGGCCTGACCCCTGAATCTTACCCTCCCACGCGAACTTGAGAGCTTGATTCTTTTCTTACAAAGACTTCTTTCCAACCCCTGCCCTTCCTCCAAAATACTCCATATTTGGAGCTAAGTATTCTGAACAGAGCCTGGCTAGAGGTCATGTCGAATAGGTTCTTTCCTGTAGCTATGGCAAAGTATGACTTTAAAGCAAATGTATATAGAAAAGGAAGTGTCCCTCTGGGCCAGGGACACATTGTTTTCCCTTATGGGTATGCCATACTGTTGCAGCCTGTCCTCTTTCACAGGCCTCTTTGCAGCTGGAGAGAAGGTGACCGGCCTTGGTTGGATCATGAAGACTGGAGAATCAAGAAAACACAGTTTTAGACCATTCTTCTGTGAGCCTTAGATTAGCAGAGTTAAACACTTAAATCAGGATGTAAAATGAAGGAAAGTTTCACATTTTCACATTCGTTATCAGCAAAGTTTTCAAGTAGGAGCACTTCAGTCAGAATAAACCTGAGTAAGTTACCTGGTGGTTTTGGAAATCTCGTCTGCCTACCACATGGTCATGATTAAATAAACAGACCCGGAGCAAAGATCAGGGTCCCCTAATGCATTCTCCAGAACGTTAGAACTTGTGGACCATCTGAGAAGGTTACTTGTTTTCATTCAGTGTGGAATATTCCGCTTGAGAAATCATAACAACATTTTCTGGGATACTTTCAATGAAGTTTTATGAGGTCTTACTGACTTGGAAGATAGGTGAAGAATTTGACTGCCCATTTGGGTGGAGAAAGACAAATATGCGAATTATTACAAGCATAGTTGATGGAAATGCTTCCCTTTGGTTTCCTAAGCAGAGCCCCATCCCAGATTGGGGAAATATGCCAGGCCTCCTGCATTGAACAGCAACTGTGATAGGGGCATCATTTCAGTCCCATCTTCAGTGGGAGTGCTTCCAAGTCTGATGCTTGTTGGTGGTTTCTGCCAGAGATCCTCCCCTTAGGTTAAGAAAGCTTCTATTCTTAGTTTGCTGGATTTTTTTTTTTTTTTTAATCAGGAAAGGCTGTTGAATTTTATCAAATGCTATTTTCCCATCTATTGAGATGGTCATATGTTTTTCATTATGAGTCCCTCTGTCTTATTTGACTTTTCAATTTTAAACCATTTGTACATATTATATCCAGCGACTTGAGGCTTTTAGGACTCCTCTAAGTTGCAAACTTTGCAGTAGTAATACTGCCATAAACTTTGCATGTATATACATTTGCTTTCTCCTTGGATTTGATTTTTCCTTTGTTCTGATTCTTTTTTTTTTTCTAAGATTTTATTTTTATTAGAGAGCGAGTAAGCACAGGAGCAGGGGAGAAGCAGACTCCCTGCTGAGCAAAGAGCCTGATGTGGGACTCGATCCCAGGACCCTGGGATCATGACCCGAACTGAAGGCAGGTGCTTAACTGACTGAGCCACCAGGTGCCCCACCCCTCCTTTGCTCTGTTCTTATCTGCGCGCGCTCTCTCTCTCTCTCTCTCTTTTTTTTTTTTTAAGATTTTATTTATTCATGAGAGACACGGGGGGGGGGGAGAGAGAGAGAGAGAGAGAGAGAGAGAGAGAGAGAGGGCAGAGACACGGGCAGAGGAAGAAGCAGGCTCCATGCAGGGAGCCCGACGTGGGACTTGATCCTGGAAGTCCAGGACTACGCCCCAGACTGAAGGCAGGCGCTAAACCACTGAGCCACCCAGGGATCCCTTCTCTCTTTTTTGTAATGATTTCTACTTTTCTAAGCAGTTAATGATTTATTTATTTATTTATCTTAAAGCCTCTCCTGTCATTCCCTGGATTTAGGGGAGTGTGAGAGCACACCCACGTGCCAGGTCTGCCAGGCTTGGGGACTCTGAAATGCCCAGCCTTCCTCATCCAGCTTCTGCTGCCCAGGAACTGATATGTTCTTGTAACCTTCGAGATGTCCTGTTGCTTTACCTGGAGATCCTGACTGAATCAGAGCTTGGAATGACATTACAAAGCCTGATAACTCGGCCTGAAAAAAATTTTTTTTTTCGGCCTGAAATTTCAGGAGAAAACGGGACGTTTCCTAGAACCTCCGCTATGGAGTAGCTGCAGGACTCTCCGGTGGGGTTTCCAGCCCAGACTGCTGACCCCACTATCCTTCCTGGACTGTGAGATAGAAACCACATGGATTTCCACCCTGCTTTGTCCTAAAATAGCGCTCCCTCATTTCCCCACCCCATTACCATTAAATTCCTCAAACATTCTACCTTTCAGATGTTTGTGAATGGGAAGTGGAATGCCAGATGTTATACAGCTGTATCTAGTCGGCTAAAGACTGAGTTGTGGTTCACGCTTCCCAACAAGGAATAAGAACATACCTGAGTCAGTTTCTAGGGGAGGTTATTGGAGAATGTTATTTGTAGGTGTGGCTATGGGAGGTACTCGGGTTTTTAGTTGGAGAACTGCCTCATTCTTCAGCTTAAAGCAGAAGCTGAGCTCAGGCACATCGCCTTCTTAGAGCATACCCTTTTTGCCTGAGGTAGGGTTTTCCAGGCTAGTGACACAAGTTGATGTTCTTCTGAGCTCCTGGTGATGAACATTCAAATTGGGTTTTCTTTGTTGAGAGTCAAAATTACCTCCCGCTGGGACGCCTGGGTGGCTCAGCGGTTGGGCATCTGCCTTTGACTCAGGATGTGATCCCAGGATCCAGAATCGAGTCCCACATTGGGCTCCCTGTCTGCCAGTATCTTTGCCTCTCTCTCTCTCTCTCTCTCTCTGTCTCATGAATAAATCTTAAAAAGAAAAAAAAAAAGAAAAAAACAAAACCAAAATTACCTTCCCCTCCCTTTTATTTATTTAAAAATATTTGTTTACTTATTTGAGAGAGAAGAGAGAGAGTGTGTGTGTGTGCACATGAGTGGGAGGGACAGAAGGAAAGGGAGAGAGAATCTGAAACAGACACTGGGTTGAGTGTGAAGCCCAGCACAGGACTCAATCTCAGGAGCCTGAGATTATGACCTGAGCTGAAACCAAGGGTCAAACCCTTAACCAACTGAGCCACCCAGGTGCCAACCCTCTTCTTAAATAACATTTTCAGCATAAACTTTTTCCACCTTTAATTTTTTGCAAGCTTCATAGTAATGTAGGCCCTATTTGGACAATGTTTATCTGTATACCCAGAATAATTTCTCTGAATGCTCCATTGGATATGTGATAGTAAATATGTACACATCTCTTTGGACAGTGTGACATAAGTAATACTGTATTGTCTTGATTTGTCTTGTATTTCAGACTTTATTAACATTAGATGTTTAGTTCATAAAACAGGCTAAACATTGGTTTAGAATTTGTTTTGAAAAAAAAGAAAAAAAAAAAAAAAAAAAAAAAAAAAAGAATTTGTTTTGAGCCTCACCATTGTGTGCTGCATGTTCAAGATTATCTGCTGTTTTGTTTGTAAAGATTTTATTTATTCATGAGAGACAGAGGCAGAGATGTAGGCAGAGGGAGAAGCAGGCGCCCTGAGGGGAGCTCAACGCATGGGACTTGATCCCCAGACCCCGGGATCTCGACCTGAGCCAAATGTAGATGGCTCAACCACTGAGCCACCCAGGTTCCCCTAGATTTTCTACTGTTTGGACTGCACAGAATGTATAAATGACAAACAGGCATGTGATGGCAGAGTAGGGAACCAAGGATCCTGGATGCTAGGATCTCAAAACAGAAAGATTCATCAAAAAGCTTTTTTTTTTTTTTTTCTAACAGCTTTATTGAGACACAATTTATATCCCCATCAAATTTACCCCTTTTAAAAAAGTTTTAGCTTTTTAAAAGATTTTATTTTTAAGTCCTCTCTATACCCAACATGGGGCTCCAGCTCACAACCCCAAGATCAAGGAACCCCTGTTCCTCTTACTGAGCCAGCCAGGTGCTCCAAAATTCACCCATTTATACTATATAGTTCAGTGAGTTCTAGTAAATCTATAGAGTTGTAGTCCTCACCCAGTCAATTTTAGAACCTTTCCATCACCCCAAGAAGATCCCTCATTACTGGGTGCAGTCTTTCCTTGCATCAGCCCCAACCAACACTATTCTAATTTCTGTCCCTAGAGATTTGCCCTTTCTGGACATTTAGCATCAAGGGAAACATAATATGTGGTCTTTTGCATCTGGCATGTTTCACTTAGCATCATGTTTTCAAGGTTCATATATGTGGTAGTAGATATTAGTATTTTTTTTCCCTAAATAATATTCCACTATGTGCACACACCACAACCTGCTAATCCACTCATCAGTTGATGGATATTTATCTCCACCTTTGGTCTGTTTTAAATAGTGCTTCTATTAATATTCTTGTACAAGTAATTGTTTGAATGTCTGTTTTTAGTTCTTCTGGGTACATACATAGTAGAATTCCTGGATCCTTTGTAATTCTTTAACTTTTTGAGATTGCTAAACCATTTTCCAGGACAACCAAACCGTTTTACATTCCTGTTGGTGGTGTATGAAGGTTCCAGTTTCTCCACATCCTTGCCAAAGCTTGTTAGTATCTTCGGTTAAAAAATTATTATAGCCCCCTTAAAATTATTATAGCCATTCTGGTTGGTCTGAAGTACAATCTAATTGTGGTTTGATTTGCATTTCCTAATGACTAATGCCATTGAGAATCTTTTCATGTGCTTCTTGGGTATTTGTGTACCTTTAGAAAAATGTTCAGGTGCTTTAAATTTTTTAATTGGGTTGTTTGCAATTGAGTTGTAAGAGTTCTTTATGTATTCTGGATACTAGACCCTTATTAGATTCATGATTTGCAAGCATTTTCTCTCCTCTGTAGGTCATCTTTTTACTTTTTTTGATAATGTTTTTTTGCAAAAGTTTTTAATTTTGATGAAGTCCAATTTATCTACTTTTTCTTTTGTTTGTGATTTGAGTGTTTAGGAATGCACTGCCAAATCCAGGGTCATGGAGATGTACTCCTATGTCATCTTCTAGAGTTTTATGGCTTTAGCTCTTACGTTGATCTATTTGGAATTGATTTTTTTTAAAGATTTATTTATTTTAGAGAAAGAGAGGGAGTGAGTGCATGCGCTGCATGTGTGGCGGGGTGGGGGGACGACAGAGGGAGAGGAAGAGAGGATTCCAAGCAGACTCCATGCTGAGTGCAGAGCCTGATGTGGGGCCTAGTCTCACAACCCTGAGATCATGACCTGAGCCAGAACTGAGTTAGATGCTCAACTGACTGTGCCACCCTGGTGCCCTGGAGTTAATTCTTATATATGGTGTGAGGTAGGGGTTCAACTGTATTCTTTTCTATGTGGATATTCAGTTGTTCCAGCTCTCTTTGTTGAAGAGGTTATTCTTTTAAATATCTTTCATATGTGCTTCTGTGTTTAGGCTCTATATTCTTTTCCATTGATCTTTTAACCTATTTTTGTATGAGTTCATACCACACTGTTGTTATTAGGAGTTTAATACCTTTCAGTCTATACTAAGTGTAGACTTAAGCTTATTAATGTGTTCAGATCATCTCTATATTTAAGAAAGTACAAGTACAGACTACTCTTTCTAATAGTTTATATGAAGAAAAAAGAGATTGAACTCATTCCTTCAGATCGGTCACACACAGTGGATGGGACGAGAGATTTGAACATGTTTATAGATTGATGGAAAGAAGCTGGTGGGAAAGAGAAAAAGTTGGAAGATCGAAGAAAGAGCATGGCTTGAAGGCAAGGTTTTGGAAGAAAAATGAAAGGTGAGGGCACAGGCTTGTATGTGGTGAGAGTTGCTCACCTTTACTTGACGCAGTACTGACTGTCACTCTCTGTGAAAGCTATAGCTACAGTTCTGTAAAACAACACAAGCATATTTGGTTTTTGTAAACTAAGTATGGAGGACCTACGAAATTGGCATTTGCAAATAAGTGGATGCATAAAAGCTAATCATTCTTTCTCTGGTCTTGCTATTTAGATTAATTTTTCCATTGAGTGCAGCCTTTGCCCTTTGGGAGTGAGTTTTGATTTGAAATAAAGAAGGGTTGAGATTAAATTTTGACCTACTAAACTTAGTTTTGAAGTAAAAGCCATGTTTTGGTTTTGTGATACTTGAGACTTGAATTTTGTGGTTATTGATTACTATATCTCTACAAGTTGATTTTTTTTTTTTTAAAGGGTAGAATGGTGTTTTATGAAATGCTGGTTTGTGTAGTCAAGTGGAGAAGAGAGAGCTGCTAATTATAAGAAAACAAGTGGCACTAAACAAGACCCAGGCACACTGGTACAACCTGGATGCCCCCCTGCCTAAGCATCAGAGATCATCATTAGTCCCATCCCACTTAAACACTTAACAAGTGTTTTTGCACTGTTTCTCATCTGATTTTGCATATGTGACTGTACTCTGGAAGACTGAATCTGAAATGTTAACTGTGGTTATCTCTCTGTGGCAGGGTTGTAGCTGCTTTTTCTTTTGTTGCTTCTGCATGAGCATGTGTTTTTGCTTTTGGTGTGATAGAAAAACTCTTGAAAAAATGAGTGAACAGGATAGAGTTGTGAATCAGTGAGAATTATGTGTGGAAACTGAAAAGAGTGTATTTGCATAAAAACTCACAGGTTTTGATGATTTGACTGCTGTAATCACACACATTATCTGTTCCTGCAATTCTGGAGAATTAATTTCTATATACAGACCTATACCTAACCTCCATACAAGTGAAGAAGTGAGAGAAGAAGTGAGATATCCTTACTTCTGCTTACTTTAAATGATGGAGAAAATTACTTGCCTATCAGTAAAGGCTGCCTGCAAGTGTTTAGTTCACATTAAATTTGTTAGTTACTGGGAACCCTGGGTGGCGCAGCGGTTTAGCGCCTGCCTTTGGCCTGTGGCGCGATCCTGGAGACCCGGGATCGAATCCCACGTCGGGCTCCCGGTGTATGGAGCCTGCTTCTCCCTCTGCCTATGTCTCTGCCTCTCTCTCTCTCTCTCTCTCTCTCTCTCTGTGACTATCATAAATAAATAAAAATTAAAAAAAAATTTGTTAGTTACTGATTCATTGACTGTTAAGAGCAGGCCAACTAGAGTGTTATGTGGTACCACTTTTTATTTTTTATTATTTAAAAAAATGTTTTTAAAGTATGCTCCATGCCTAGCACAGAGCCCAATGCAGGGCTTGAACTCAGGATCCTGATATCAAGACCTGAGCTTGGGATCAAGAGTCCGACACTTCACTGATTGAGCCACTGAGGTGCCTCCTGTGGAACCACTTTTTAAAATGTTCTTTTGTCATATTAGCTGTGCTGTCCAATGAAAATTAACCGTTACTGGAAATGTGGAGCATATCTTTATTATAGTGTCATATAGTGTAGCATCTAACAAATTGGTTCAGGTTCAGAGTCAGCACTTCATAGTACCATTTGCCTGGGCTGCTGTTTCCCTAGATGTTAAAATGTTTGAATCCTCCAGGTCAGTGGATGTTATCATGGCAGGGATATAGCTAAGATGCCATGTGTAGCTCAGAAACAGTGGTTGGACATTTTCTCCTTGTTTCCATTTTTGGTGTTATATTTTTAGAATGAGTCAGCCCTAATATTCACTTAGTGTAGATGGACCCTAACATTTCTGGTCTCTGAAGGTCTAGCTGGTGTTTCATTAGCATCCTGACCCCATCCCCATCCTGACCCCATAGAGGCTGTGATGAACCTGGCACTCCCCCACCCCAGGAGGGACCACAGTGCTCTGGAGCCAGTGGCTTTCCTCACTCCCCTTGCCACTTCTCCCTGACCTGTGTGACTGGAGATCAGAGTATACCAGTTCTTCTTTCTGGTCATCAGGGTATAGAAGACACCTAGTTTTTTCCTTAGGTGATACGAATGCTTTTCAAAAACTTTAAATTTTGACTTACAGATTCACAAAAAGTTGCAAAGATGGTTGTACAGAAAGGTCTTACATGGCCCTCTTGTTGGTTACATCTTGTGTCATTGTAATACAGTTTCAAAAAGCAGGACATTGACATTGATGCAGTGGGTATGTGTATTTGTGTATCATCTTATCACTCCTGTAGATGCATGTAACCAGTACTGCAGTCAGGACAGAACTATTCCGTCACCACAAAGATCTCTGTGTCCTGCCGACCCATTTATAGTCATACCTGCTGTCCTTTCTCCCAGACCATTCTTTTTTAAGATTTATTTTTTATTTATTTATGATAGAGAGAGAGAGAGAGGGGAGGGGGGCAGAGACACAGGCAGAGGGAGAAGCAGGCTCCATGCCGGGAGCCCAATGAGGGACTCGATCCCGGGACTCCAGGATTGCGCCCTGGGCCAAAGGCAGGCACGAAACCGCTGAGCCACCCAGGGATCCCCCTCCCAGACCATTCTTAATTTCAGGCAACGACTAATCTGTTTGCCATTTCTATAGTTTTGTCATTTCAAGAGTATTATGTCAGTGGAATCATAGTCTGTAACCTTTTGAGGTTGGGTGGGTTTTTTTTTTCCCCCTTCGCTCAGCATAATACCCTTAAGACCCATCAAGTTGTTGCGTGTGTCAGTAGCTCATTCACTGTTTTTTTTTTTTTTTTTTTTTTTTTAAGATTTTATTTATTTATTCATGAGAGACACAGGCAGAGGGAGAAGCAGGCTCCATGCAGGGAGCCCGATGTGGGGCTCGATCCTGGGGCTCCAGGATAACGCCCTTGGCCAAAGGCAGGCACTAAACCGCTGAGTCACCCAGGGATCCCCAGTTCGTTCACTTTGGTTGCAAAGTAATATCCCAAGGTGTATATAGATGGGCCACAATGTGTTTATTTGCTCACCTGTTGTACAATGCTTGGGGTTGTTTCTGGTTTGGGGATGTCATAAGTAAAACTGTTATGAACATTTGCATATAATGGACATTGTGTGGACATTTCATTTTTAAGTTTCTCTGGGTTAAATGTCTAGGAATGATATTGCTGGGTCATTTGGTAAGTGTGTGTTTAGTTTATCAGAAACTGCCGCAGTTTTCCAGAGTTTTTCTACGTCCACATTAGCAGTGTGTGAGATCCAGGTTCCCCATAGATCCTCTGTCAGTCTTCTTTATGTTAGCTCTTGTAATAAATAAGTAATAATAGCTCTTTGTGGTCTCTGTTTGCATTTTTCTAATGACTAGAGATGCTGAACTTCTTTTCATGTGCTGCTTTGCCATCTGTAGATCATCTTCGATGAAATGTTTCTTCTAATGCTTTGCTTGTTTTCAATTGGCTTGTTTGCTTTTTACTGTTGAGTTTTGAGAGTCCTTAAATACATTCTAGATGTAGAGTCCTTCATCGGATATATGGCTTAGAGAAAGTTCTCCCAATTTGTAGCCTGCCTTGTCATCCTCTTAACGGTGTTTTCTGCAGAGCAAAGGTTTTAGTTTTGATGAGATTTGGTTTATTAACTCTCTAATATGGTTAGAGCTTTTGGTGTCCTGTCGAAGTACTCTACTGAGCTCTAGCTCCTTCAAGATTCTCTCCAAAAAGCCTTATTCTTTTACATTTGAAATTTAACTCTGTCATCCGTTTTGAGTTAATTTTTATATAAAGTGTGAAGGTTAGGTCAAAGTTCATTATCTTGCTTATGAAGATCCAGTAACTTCAGCCCTATTTGTTGCAAAGCTCACCATCCTCTATGGAATTGCTGTTGTACCTTTGTCAAAAATCAGTTGGCTCCATGAATGACTCTTTGGAGATCTCTTTCAGTGTTACTCCAATTTAATCTTTTTCAAAATTGCTCTAGCTGTTCTGATTTTTTCGACTTGGCATATAAATTTTAGAATAATCTTATATATATATATATTAATATAGTGATATATTTAGAATAATCTTCTCTATATCTATAAAAAATCTTGCTGGGATTTTTTTTTTTTTTTTAAGATTATTTGAGAGAGAGAGAGGGCATGTACAAGCAGGGGGAGGGGCAGAGGGAGAAGGAGGCAACCAGCTGATGAGCAAGGAGCCCAATCCAGATTCCAGGACCCTAAGATCAGGATGTGAACTGAAGGCACACACTTAACTGACTGAGCCACTCAGGCGCCCCATTTTGTTGGGATTTTGACAGGAATTACATTAAACGCATGTTAATTTGGGGGAAATTTATGTCTTTACTGTGGTGAGTCTTCTGACATGAACACAACATGTCTCTACATTTATTTAGATTTTTAAAATTTCATTCATCAGTATTTTGTAGTTTCAGCATGCATGTATTTCAGCATACATGTTTTTGTTAGATTTATACTCGTTTATTTTTCTTTTTTTTTTTAATTTTTATTTATTTATGATAGCCACAGAGAGAGAGAGAGAGGAGGCAGAGACACAGGCAGAGGGAGAAGCAGGCTCCATGCACCGGGAGCCCGATGTGGGACTCGATCCCGGGTCTCCAGGATCGCGCCCTGGGCCAAAGGCAGGCGCCAAACCGCTGCGCCACCCAGGGATCCCTCAAGTTTATTTTTCAAGTGATGGAGGTAACATTAAAATTTTATTACGTGGGGATCCCTGGGTGGCGCAGCGGTTTGGTGTCTGCCTTTGGCCCAGGGCGCGATCCTGGAGTCCTGGGATCGAGTCCCGCATCGGGCTCCCTGCATGGAGCCTGCTCCTCCCTCTGCCTGTGTCTCTGCCTCTCTCTCTGTGTGTGTGTGTGTCTATCATAAATAAATAAATAAATAAATAAATAAATCTTTAAAAAAATTTTATCACATGTTCATTGCTGTAAATAGAAGTACAATTGATTTTTATATGATGTCTTGTATCTTGCAGTTTTGTTGAACTTATTTTTAAGTTTTAGAAGGCTTGTTGTTAGGTTATTTTTTATTTTTTAAGATTTTATTTATTCATGAGAGAGACACAGAGGCAGAGACATAGGTAGAGGGAGAAGCAGGCTCCCCTCCTAGGGAGCCTGATGTGGTACTCGATCCTAGGACCCCCCAGATCACGGCCTAAGCTAAAGGCAGACACTCAACCACTGAGCCACCCAGGTACCCCTATTGTTAGGTTTCTTGGAATTTTCTAGGTGGATTATCATGTAATCTGCAAAAAGGGACACTTTTATTTCTTCCTTGAGATACATGTACAGTGATTTTTATGTCAAGATTTACCTGAGAAATACTGGCTAGTAGTTTACTTTTTTGTACTGTTTTACTCTCATTTTGGCTTTAGTGTTTGTACTAGCTTCAGAAAATGAATTGGGAAGTAAATGTTCCTTCCTCTTGTTTTTGGAGAAGGGATTGTATAGAATTAGTGCTTATTCTTTAAAAGTTTGGCAGAATTCTCAGTGAAACCATGTGTACCCATAGATTTCTTTTTTGGGAATTAAAAATTACAGACTCTGTTTTCCTTAATTGTCATAGGCTCTTCAAATTATCTACTTCATTTGGGGTGAGTGGTAGTAGTTTCTGGTATTAAGGAAATGGTACATTTGATCTTAGTGTAGTTTATAGTATTTCTTTATTCTGTTGATGTCTGGGGGTGCTGGGGGGATTGCCCTGTTGCCTTTCTCACGTTGCTAATATGTGTCTTTTTATCTTGTTAAGAGGGTTGTCCATTTATTTATTTATTTATTTATTTATTTATTTATTTATTTATTTATGATGATAGTCACAGAGAGAGAGAGAGAGAGAGGCAGAGACACAGGCAGAGGGAGAAGCAGGCTCCATGCACCGGGAGCCCGATACGGGACTCGATCCCGGGTCTCCAGGATCGTGCCCTGGGCCAAAGGCAGGCGCGAAACCGCTGAGCCACCCAGGAATCCCCTACTGTTCATTTTCCTACCAGTGGTGTGTTTGACGATTGAAGTATCCTCAGATGATACTGACTGTCTCTCCTACGCTCCTCACTTGCTCCTGAGCCCTCAGTGGCCGTCTGTAGCATCCGCGTTTCCACTAGCCTTCTGTTTGAGGCAGTCCAGGCCTTTTCTGTCATCCAGTTTCAAAGTTCCTTCTCCATTTTGAGGTATTTGTGCAACAGTACCCTACTACCCGGTACTGAACTCTGTATTTGTTTCCTACAGCTAATCTAACAGACTTGTGGCTTGAAGCAACACATTTTTATTCTTGCACACTTCCGGCAGTCAGAAGTCTGAAATCAGTGTCACTGAGCCAAATACAGGTGTCAGCAGGGGGGGCTCTCTTTGGAAGCTCTAGGGGAGAATCCGTTTTCATTTTTCCAACTTGGGTTCATGCTCTTTATCTGCAAAGCTGGCAGCCTAGCATCTTGCTTCTGTCATCCCATTGCCTTCTTGGTGTCAAGTCTCCCCTGCTTCCCTTAGGGAAGGATACTTGTGGGTGCTTTTAGTGCCCCTTCCCCACAAACCAAGCTAACCTTGGATTGACCCTTTTTTCATCATATAATGTCTCTATCTCTGATAATTTTCTTTGCTCTGAATTCTACAATGTCTGATACTGAATCAGACAATCCCTAACTTTTAGTGATTGGATATGCTTTCTTTGCAGTGGTGCAAAGGTGATATACATTTAGTAGAAAGCACATTTCAAAAATTTCGGGACTAGTAATATATAGTGCAAGATTCTGTTACGGTGCTGGGCAGTGGCAGCCGTGCGATCCTCAGAGCGTAAATAACCAAAATGCTGACCATCAATTTGTACCCATGTAACCATCCTGTTTTCCCCTCTTGGTACAGTATTGAATACATTACCTGAGATATTCAACACTTTATTATAAAATAGGCTTTGTGTTAAATGATTTTGCCCAATTGTAGGCCAATGTAAGTGCTCTGAGCACATTTAAGGTAGGCTGGGCTAAGCTATGATGTTTGGTAGGTTAGATGTACCAGATGCATTTTGAACTTGGGATATTTTCAACTTACTGTTTATTGGGATGTAAACGTGTCATAAGTCCAGGAAGATCTGTATAGCCACTTCTGATGATTTTCTTTTGATTAAGGTTTTTTTTTTTTTTTTTGCATACTTATACTTTCAACCTAGATGTTTTGTCATATTTGAAGTGGGTTTCTTGTAGCTAGCATGTAGATTGGTCATTTTATTTTTATTATTATTATTTTTAAAGATTTTATTTATTCACGATAGACGTAGAGGCAGAGACACAGGCAGAGGGAGAAGCAGGCTCCATGCAGGGAGCCCGATGCGGGACTCGATCCCGGGACTCCAGGATTGCACCCTGGGCCAAAGGCAGGTGCCAAACTGCTGAGCCACCCAGGGATCCCAGATTGGTCATTTAAAAAAAAAATCTCCTAACCTGTGTCTTTTAATTGCTTTATTTAGACCTTCTATATTTAAGGTGATTACTGATGTATCAGAGCTTAAGTTGTCACTTCACTTTTTTCCTGTTTCTTTTTTTGCCATTTCTCTGAACTTTTCCTGTGAGTTACTTGAACCTTTAAAAATTTTTTTAAATTAATTTTTTAACTTTTTAAAATATTTTATTTATTTATTCATGACAGAGAGAGGCAGAGACATAGGCAGAGGGAGAAGCAGGCTCCATGCGGGCAGCCTGATGTGGGACTTGATCCCGGGTCTCCAGCATCACACCCCAGGGCCAAAGGCAGCGCTAAACCACTGAGCCGCCTGGGCTGCCCTGAATAGCTTTTTTTTGTGGTTGCTCAAGGTGCGTATATAGACATGTATGTGTATAAGCTATATATATAAAATATATAATTACATAATTTTTAAAAGATTTTATCTACTTGAGAGAGAGCTTGAGTGCACAAGCAGGGGGAGGGGCAGAGGAAGAGGGAGAAACAGGCTCCCTGCTCATCAGGGGATGCAGGGCTCTATCCCTGGGTCCTGGGATCTGAGCCGAAGGCAGACTTTTAACTGACTGAGCCACCCAGGCGTCCCTATAATTACATATTTATATAATTATAGTTTACTGGTTTCATCACTTTTCTATTTCAAGTAAACTAGAGAAACTTTACCTCCCTTTTATATCACTTAACTCTTTTTCCTGCATACTACATCAGACAGAGTTCTAATTTTTATCTCAACCATAATTTAGAATACTTGAGAAGGAAAGGTTCTTGTACTTACCCGCATTTTACCCACATTTTTACTCTTTGTGTTGTCCTTCCTTCTTTTTCTGAATTCCAACATTCCTTATTTTGTCATCTCCTTTCTGTTTAGGGAACTTTAGTCATTCTTTAGGGCAGGTCTGCTCGTTACAAATTTCAGTTTTCCTTCACCTTAGAATAATTTTCTCCTTCATTCCCGAAGAATAACTTCACGAGTTACAGAATGGAGAGTCGACCATTCTTTTCTTTCTTTACTTGAAAATTGTTGCAGTACTTCTGTTGGCCATGATGACTTCTGATGAGAAATCCAGCCATTTGAATTGTTCCTAACCTGTAGGAAAGATGTCATTTTCTGTGGCTGATTCAGCCTTTTTTCTCTTTCAGAAGCATACGGTTGATTTGACTTGGCATACATCTCTGGGTTGTGCTATTGGAGTTTGCTCACCTTCTTGAATTTGTGGGTTTTGGTTTTTTGTTTTGTTTTGGCAAATTTGGGAAGTTTACAGTCATTTTTTAAAAAGACTTTTTCCAGCATGTCCTCTTTGTCCTCATTTGTTTCAGGGAAATTCTTTGTTCTCTTTTTGACTGTCGAGTGCCCCTTTCAAGTGTGGAGCTTCTCTTGTCAGAGCTCACAGAGAACTTTTCTGTCATGTACATCCCTCTGGGATTTTCTTTGTTGACTCAGGTGCCCCTTGTTAGAAGTGGTGTTCTAAAATCCTATCATTACTCTTTCTAAAACACTTGAGAAGTAAGATATAACTCCCCTCAAAGGAAGAGGCGCCCTATCTCGCTTCTCATGCCAAAAAAATCTAGGTTTTTTTTTTTTTTTTTTAGATTTTATTTTTTATTTATTCATGAGAGACACAGATTGAGAGAGAGAGGCAGAGACACAGGCAGAGGAAGAAGCAGGCTCCACGTAGGGAGCCCGACGTGGGACTTGATCCCAGGTCTCCAGGATCACGCCCTGGGCTGAAGGCAGGTGCACTAAACCACTGAGCCACCTGGGCTGCCCAACAATTCTGGTTTTGTGTAGGGTGCTTAAATATTTTTCTGTTTTTTTTTTTTTTTTAATTTTCTAAAAAAATTCACCCTTCTGCCCAAAGCTGACTAAAATAAGGATAAAGGGGCAGCTGGCTGGCTTAGTCAGAAGAGCATGAGACTCTTGATCTTGGGGTTGTGAGTTCGAGTTCCATATTGGGTGCAGAGATTACTAAAAGACTGTTTAAAACATATTTCCTTTTTCTATACTAATGGTACAAGTGGCCAGCTCTTGCTTATAGTGGCAAGGAAGCACAGAGCTTCACAGAACAAAGGTTAGCAGTAGCCTACATTAGGATTGAGTCAGTTTTTATTGCTAGTGGTAATTTGATATTACTGTGGGAAATCTTATCAACCTTATGCGTAACCAGGTTAGATAAGAAGGAAGCAATAGATCTTGCAGGTGCTATGGTATTGCCATAAGCTCCTCCTCCCCGTTAGGTTTCCCTATTATTAACATTTTACATTAGTGTGGTACATTTGTTAAAATTGACAGGGCAGTATTGATACATGGTTATTACCTAACCCCCAGAGTTTACAATAGGGTTCTGCTCTTTGTTCTGTGTAGTTCTGTGGGTTGTGCCAAATGCGTAATGACATGTACCTACCATTTTATAGTATGATACACAGTAGATTTACCACCCTAAAATCCCCTGTGCTCACTTATTTATCCCATCCCTTATCTCCCTAACCTCTGACAACCACTGATCCTTTTACTGTCTCCATAGTTTTGCCTTTTCTAGAACATCATGTAGTTGGAATCATACGCTATGCAGCCTCTTCAGACTAGCTTCTTTCACTCAGTAATATGCATTCGGGTTCCTCCACATTTTTTCTTTGCTTGATAGTTATTTTTAGTGGTGAATAACATTCTTTTGTACTGCTAAAGGGCGTCTTGTTTGCCTCTAATGTTTGCAATTATGAATAAAACTGCTGTAAACACATGTGTACAGATTTTTGTGTTTGCATGTTTTCAGCTCACTTGGGTGACTACCTGGGAGTGTGATTGCAGGATTGTCTTATAAGACTATGTTTAGCTCTGCAGAACTGCCAAACTGTCTTCACACAATTTTTATTCATGTGTATTTGTGAAGCGGCTCCCTCTCCCTCTTCTACCTTGCACTGTACCTTCTGGCGGGGGGCCGGAGGAGGGGCGGCAGGAAAGGCAATTAAACAAGCCTAATGTCCAGATGCGTATTTTGCTCTGTCATTCAGTTATCTAAGATAGAAAGTCTCATTGTTCACTATTAATTTTTCATGATTGAAGTAAATTTAATTTGAAATTGCAAATAACATTCAAGAAGAGAACTTGATTTTGATTAGCTTTTTTACATGTAGTAATATACATATTACTATATATTAACCTTTTTATAGGCAAGGAAACAGAGGCACAGAGAGGTTGGGTAAGTTGCCCAAAGTGGTCACAGCTGATAACAGACAAGAGACCAGCTTTGAGACAGGTAGTCTGGCTGTAGAATTCAGGCTCTTAATTACTATATCAGATGGCATTCTGTACTCAATACATTGCATTCATGCTTTAAGTTCAGGACTTATATGTTTATAGCCACCTTTTAGCAGTGGTTTTCAAATTCTAGTGTTCAACACAATCATTTGAGAAGCTTGTTAAAATTTGGAGCCCTAGGCCTCATACTGCGAGGTTCTGATCTGATAGGCATGTGATAGGACCCCTGTTTTTGACGAATACCTCCAAGTGCTACTGATGGAGAAGGCTGGAAGACCATGTATAAGAAACTGCTATAGAAGATGAGCTCGAGTCCGTGGTTCAATGAAACACTTTCTTTTTTTTTTAATTAATTAATTTATTTATTTATGATAGTCACACACACGAGAGAGAGAGAGAGAGAGAGAGAGAGGCAGAGACATAGGCAGAAGGAGAAGCAGGCTCCATGCACCGGGAGCCCGACGTGGGATTTGATCCCGGGTCTCCAGGATCGCGCCCTGGGCCAAAGGCAGGCGCCAAACCGCTGCGCCACCCAGGGATCCCAATGAAACACTTTCAGATATGGATTCCAGATAGATGGCCGAGTCATTTGCTCTTATGTGTGGGTTTGCCAGATGGAGTCAGGGAATAAATCTTCCTTTACCACTGCCTGTAAGACACACGCTGCCACGGAAGCTCTCTTGCCCTTCCTTGGTGGCCACCAAACAGTGTCAGTGACAGGCTGGCATGTTGGTCATCAGAGGGGGGTTATATATGAAGGCAGAAGAGGATCTGGTGGGGAGGGAAGTTCCATGTGAGTGTAAGACAAAGCAGTTCACTTAAAAACTTGCCATGACTGCTCTCATTCTTAGTTTATTGCTGATTTTATCTATCTTTGTATTGTACAAAAATTCTTAACAGTGATAGATGTGCATATCTGAGGTGGAGAGGACTTTGGAAGAATAACAGCCACAGGATGTGAGGCAGAGGTGCAGTGATACTATCTGACTCCTGTCTTATACCTCAGGGCAGATTGTCCTTAGATCATTTGAGCAGGATGAGCATCAGTTCTGTGAGTGGCAGGTTCTTAGAATGTCATTTTAGTATCTTTTGCAGGAAATTAATTCTTCTCTTTATTAAGGATTAAATCGGACTACTTAGGGTGCCTGCGTGGCTCAGTGGTTTAAGCATCTGACACTTGATTTTGGCTCAGGTCATGATCTCAGGGTCCTGGGATCAAGCTCCACATTGGGCTCCATGCTTAGTAGGGAGTCTGCTTGAGATGTTATCTCTCTCTTTCCCTCTGTTTCTCCCCCTGCTTTCCTTCACTCTCTGTCTCTCTGAAATAAAATCTTTGAAAAAATTTAAAAAAATAAAAGGGATTACTTATCCATAAGTAAACTTTTAGAGACAGTAAATACAATGCTTCTATGCACAAATGTTAAGTGTGCATAGAAATCAAGCTGTTTTACATAGATATGTGTGTATACGCATGTATAACTACCAGATCAAAATCTAGGTTGTTTGCGATACCACACAAGGCTCTTTTGTACCCCTCCTCATTCAGTACCCTCCTCTGCTTTCCAGATTAACCTCTCTTCTGATTTCTTTTCTTTTCTTTTTTAAGATTTTATTTGTTTATTCATGAGAGAGACACAGAGAGAGAGGCAGAGGAAGAAGCAGACTCCATGCAGGGAGCCGGATACGGGACTTGATTCCAGGACCACGGGATCACGCCCTGAGGCAAAGGCGGACACTCAACCACTGAGCCACCCAGGCATCCCTCGCTCTTCTGATTTCTGTCACCATAAATTTGTTTTGCCTGTTCTGGGCACACATCTGATAAAGAGAGTCATACAACGTGTAGTCCCTTGGGGCTGGCTTCTTTTACTCAGCATAATGTTTTCAAGCATTTGTCAATGCTTTTTTCCTTTTTGTGGCTGCATAATATACCGCTGCATCTGATGGGCCACACTGGGTTTATCCATTCATCTTGTGACTGACATTTGGGTAGTTTCTACTTATTGGCTGTTGTTCCCAGTGCTGCTGTGAACATTCCAGTTTGTGTGGACTTGTGTCCTTGTTCTCTTGGTAAATACCTGGGAGAGGGACTGTAGGGTTATATGTAAACTTTGTGTTTTATTTTTTTTGAAGTACTGCCAAAGTGGCTTTGTGACACTTTTTAAATGAATTTTTTCTCTGTATTATTTTCTCCTTTGTGTTTAAGCAGCTGCTATTTTTCTGATCCCTGGAGGTGAATGCTTAGCTTATTTTCAACTTAACTTTTTTTTCTAAAATAAATGTTTTTCAGTTGTGACTCCATGATTTACTAGTATGCAGGCACTGCTATTTTCTTCATTATGCTCACTTCAGAATTTTGTCATTTACATCTTCTTGGACCAATGTGTTCTTTAGAATTGTGCTTCCATTTTGCATTCATATAAAAAGTAAAATAGGAGCAAAATAAGTTGGTCAGGGTATTTCCAAAACTTGTTCAGAGAGTCCCACTCTTCAGAATCACTCTATGGAAAGTATTTGTGTTTCTCTACACAGTCTTGTCCTCTGTGGGTGATGCATCATTTCCCAAAAGAGTACTGCTTTGTTGTCTTTGGGATTTTTCAAATTCTGTAAGTTTTTATGCTCTGACTTTGGTGATTCTACCAGAAAGTATCAAGGAAAAGTTTGAAGCAATAACCAAGCAATAACTCTTCATCAGATGGTTATTATATTGTGTGTGTGTGTGTGGTAGAAACATCAAGATCAATTATGCCTCTAGCAATAATAAACATTCACAGATAGGAAGACAGTGACTTATATACCACAGTTAATTTCAAAAATGCTAAAATGTGAAAAAAAAAGTACATCTTAAAATTGTTGAAATGTATTGTCCATAGTGCAAGCTTGTGAATTGTGTTAGTCAAATCTGTATCTTTCCTTTTTTTTTTTTTTTTTACCTTTAGGGAAAAATGCCATTTTTACATATGTCAATTTCTGCTTTATGTATTTTGAGCCAATTTTGTTAGTGGCATACAAATTCAGTCTTGGTGTGTAATTGAACAATATGTCATTATCTAGTGACTATCTTTGATTTCCTATGATATTGTAGGGGGAGCAACTTAACTTTGGTAAAGGTTTGTCTGGCAGAGCATTCTACCCTTTCATCTCAATCATTATGTATTGTTCTATTTTGCATATGCCCTTTGTAGAGGACATTTAGTTGGATCTTTTTAAGTCCATGTTTTTAAACTTGGTCCTGTTTTCATTTATGTTCATTGTAAATGTATCATTTATTACTACATAACAAAACAGTATTCCAAAGTAAACACCTTAACAGGACACTGGTTTATTTTGTCCCACCATTCTGTGAATTGGCTGGCAATTAATGAATTTCTGTAATCTGGGTCCATGCATGTGGTGGCATTTCAGCCAGGATCCCTCAACCTCATTTCTCTTCTTTTATGATCTTATAGTACTTCAATAGTAGCTAGGAACTCATGCTAATTTAACCTGTTTTTTTAGTGTTAGGTAGATATTATTTCTATGCGGGTTAAACCACAACTCGTACAGAATTCCCATTTAACGAGTCAGCAGGACCGACCAGTTGCGAAGCCCATGCTCTGCCACTGTTCTTTGTGCCCCGTGGAATTGGTCTGTCCCTGAGCTGATTAAAACTCTAAACAACAACAACAACAACAAACAACCAAAAACCCAAGTCATAACAAGAAAGCTAGTATTAATTAGTAATTAAGGTAAAATTTAAGGGTAAATGACATCACTTTCAGTTAGGACTGAGTAGCCAAAAATGTGGAGCTGTGACTTGCTGCATGTGATTATTTGAACTTTATTTTATCTACTACTATCAAACTTTTGTGCAATGGGCAATTTTTAGGGATTGCATTTGACATATTGTAACTAAAACATAGGGTTTCTGGCCATGGTTCATACTTGGGGACCATTATTTTCCCCTGGAAGAAGTTGGAGAGCCGCTGATTGACTTTAAGAAAGATTGTTTGTGTGTGTGTGTGTGTGTGTGTGTGTGTGTGTGTGAAGTTTGTAGGAGAATCCTTAGATAGTTATAGTAGTAAACCAAATTGTAGCTTCTTAGTAGATTGGAATCTGTTACATAAACTAGATTATTAATAGAATTTGAAAATTAGAAAATACTTAATTTTGGGATACCATCTGATTATAACGTGTCATAATCTTCCATTTTTCACTGATTTTTTTTAAGATTTTATTTATTTATTCATGAGAGACACAGAGAGAGAGAGGCAGAGACACAGGCAGAGGGAGAAGCAGGCTCCATGCAGAGAGCCTGACATAGGACTTGATCCTGGGTCTCCAAGATCAGGCCCTGGGCTGAAGGTGGCGCTAAACCGCTGAGCCACCCAGGGTGCTCTGCATTCTCTATTTTAGTGGATTATTTTCATAGTCTTTATATAGTGGTGGTTTTAAGATCTTATATAGCTTTAATTCATCAGTCTACCATCTAGTGATATTATGCCACTTTACCTGTAAGATGAGAACCTTAAATCACTGTTGATTTAATTTTGATTTCTCCCTTCCCAGGCTTTGTGCTGTCTTACTTTTACATATATTATTGACCTAACACATTTGTTATTTTTGCTTTAAACAGAACAGTAAATCTTTTAAAGAGACTCACATCATGAGGGAACAATGTTTACTCACATAGTTACCATTAGTATTCTGAATTCTTTTGTGGAGATACAGATTTTCATCTGCTAGTTTTTTTTTTTTCCCCCGTGCCTAAAGGACTTTCGAATTTTTTATAGTGCAGATCACATACTGATGAATTCTTTCAAGTTTTTATGTCTGGAAATGTCTTTGTTTCAAAAAAAATTTTTTTTAATAGTGAAGGAGGCAGGAGGGACAGAGGGAAAGAATCTTTTCTCTCTCTCTCTCTCTCTCTCTTTTTAATTAGAGAGAGAGTATGAGTGAGGGAAGTGAGGGCAGAGGGAGAGGGAGAGAGAGAGAATCCCAAGCAGACTGCCCACTGAGTGTGGAGCCTGACCCGGGACTCAATCCCAGGATCCTGATAAGATCATGACCCAATCTGAAATCAAGAGCTGGCTGCCTAGCTGGCCCACCTAGGCACCCTGGAGAGAGAGAATCTTAAGCAGGTACCATGCCCAGTGCAGAGCCTAACATGGGGCTCTATTTCACGACCCTGAGATGACCTGAGCTGAAATCAAGAGCTGGACACTTAACCTACTAAGCCACCCAGACACCCTTCACCTTCACTTTTGAGAGACATTTTTCAGGGTGTAGATTGAATTGGGTCTGAGTTTTTCATTTAGCCATTTTAGGCAGGATATAAGTCTAGTCTCTATTACTCCATCTTGACCAGAAGCAAAAGGACCTCACTTAAGTACGTGCACAGTCCTGAACCCAAAATACAGACTTCGTCACTATGGTTTTGCTGATGTCCATCCGTGCAGGTGAGAGCTTGAAAGAGGATAGAACCTAGGCTGAATCCCCTGAATTTGTTCCTGGTGCTTCCTAGGAAATGTCACTGGAACGTTTTTGTACTAAAATGAGGAATCTCTTTCCTTCTTTCCACATTGCTTTTCCCTCGTGAAAATACTTGCTTTGTTGAAATGGTACCTGCTGCTTTGTAGCTAACATAGATTCATTCTGCTTTAGAACTTGAAGTGATAATCTAGTAATGGAGTGTATCCAGTCTCCCGGTCATTCTGGCAGGTGAAGAACTGAGTCCTGGGTCACGGAGGGCCTTGCTCAAGACTGCCTCTGCAAAGTTGGGATTCCATGTAGAAGCTCATGATAGGAGCATTCAACTGAAGTGATTTCACTGAATATTACCAGTAATTTCCAGTAAATTTCCTTTTTTTAAGAGACAGGTTTTATTGAAGCTGGAAGGAGAAATCTTTTTTATCAAATGTCCTTTTATGTGTGCAGAGTGTGTGTGTGTATGTGTGTGTGAGTATTTGGATTTGCTGTATATCCCATGTATTATGTTTTCAATTAAATCAAGTACCAGCTTTCTTAGGGGGGGGAAATCAACCGTGAGAATTTTCTGTTTTATCTTACCTAACCATGTCAACAGGACAAAATGATGGTAATGTCAGGCAGTGGATCCAAACTGTGTATTGCCTCCCCTGGGTGTGTTGCTGTAGGAAAAAGGTCTTGATAACTAAGGATGTCTGCTCTGAATACTGCTTACTCCATTTTTAGTGTGGTGCCTGCACGTGTGAAAGCACCTGCGTGTCAGCAGATTATGTGACTACAAAGTTATTTTGGATGCAGAGAGATACTGATAGAACTTCCCCTCCGACAGCTGGAGCCACAGCTAAATGTTGGTTTTCACTGCACATTCTGGGTGTCAGGAGAAGTATTAGGATAGTGAGATACTTAAGTTACAGAACCTAGGCAGAAATCAGTCTAGTATTTTATCACATATTTCTATTCCTTCTATTTATTTATTCATTGTAATGCACCAGGGAGCATCCCATGATTTCCTATTAATACTTCAGCTGAATACTCTAGTAGATATGACCATAAAAAATGCTGCTGGCCAGTGAATACCAGGAATATTTCTTTTTTACTCCACATTATGACAGATTTCAACCCTTAGAATATGAAATGGATGATGGATACTCCTATGTCCATCAAATAGGCTTAATGATCGTTACTTTCTAAAAAAGAAAAAAGTTTTTTTTTTTTTCAGAAGTATTTCAAAGTACAGACATAGTACCATTACAGTCCCTAAATGGGACAGTATGAAGCTCTAAGAACATTATTCTACACCTTACCCTACCTTACAAAATGTTTCTTTTAGACCAGCAAAATCTGGTCAGAAGTGTTGGTAAAATAAATGGTCAGTACTTGATTTACTTAAGTCATTGGGGTCTTAAAGTCAAAGGAAAAGATGGGCATCAATGAAGAGTAGCTAAAGGGTATGCGTAGAAGCTTGAGGATCTAGCGACAGGTCATCTGGGTGTTGAGATTGTTACGGGGCCATCACTTTGTGCTCTCAGCCAGCCCTACTCATCCTCTGGGTCGGAGGGAGAGGCCAGAGGTGGACTTTCTGAAAAGAAATGAGAATGTTGATGATTGCATGACAGCCCTTGCCTGAGTCTTATTTTCTTCCTCTCTGTATGAGAACTCAGCAGAAGAACACTGAAAATAAGAAATCTCTTTGGCTGATTTAGGGAGAGGCATCTGGGCCAGCTTTTTTCCTTCTTTGCCCTTGACTGTTGGTTTTAATTACTAAACAGCACTGAATTTTCTGAACTGAAATACACTAGGTCGTCCTATGTATGTAAGACCTTTCTCTGCTTTTACCTAAATTCCCTGGGTTGTCCTAACCACTTTGTGGAGGAAGATGTAGTCTGGACATCTACTCCGGGGCCAAGAGTTCTGCCTAGCCTTAAAACAAATGTTTTCAGGGGATCCCTGGTTGGCCCAGCGATTTAGCACCGCCTTCGGCCCAGGGCATAATCCTGGAGACCCGGGATCGAGTCCTGCGTCAGGCTCCTGGCATGGAGCCTGCTTCTCCCTCTGCTTCTGTCTCTGCCTCTGTCTCTCTCTTTCTCTCTCTCTCAATCTCTCTCTCTATCATGAATAAATAAATAAAATCTTAAAAAATGTTTTCATTAAAGTTTTTTTTTAAGATTTTATTCATGAAAGAGAGAGGCAGAGGCAGAAGCAGGCTCCATGCAGGGAGACACAGGGCCGATCCTGGGTCTCCAGGATCACGCTCTGGGCTGAAGGCGGCGCTAAACTGCTGAGCCACCTGGGCTGCCCTGTTTTCTTTTTCTTTTCTTTTCTTTTTTTTTCCTGTTTTCATTAAAGATTTAAAAATTAAAAAAAATTTTATTTGGTAGCAGGAATAGTATTTGTTAGCAAAAGAGCATTCCTTTGGAGCATAATACTACTCTTGAGGTATCCTGTGTATCCCTTTCTTTCCTCCTAAGAAATATTCTGAATTCTGTATTTATTATCCCAATGATTGTCTTTGTTGCTTTACTATGTAGATATTTGTATACCCAAACAACATATTATTATTTTTTTTCGCTTTTGAAATAGAAAGTGTTCTTCTCCCTATTTTTCTGAGATGGTCCATGTAGTTGTGCTAGTATGTGATTTTATTTTATTTTATTTATTTTTTATCACGGGTCAGGAGTTTCCTGCCTTGAATGTACAACATATTTTCCCATCCTACTCTAGATAAGCATTTAGCCCATTTCCTTTCTCTTTTACCAAGTGTGCTTCTTTGACATCATACATATCATCTATTGCAGTGCTCAAGAATTTAGTATGTTTACACCTAGGAGTAAAATTACTGGCCCATCACTTAGGCACATCTTCCATAGGAACAGACAGCAGCAATGGTTTTCTGAAGTGGCCGTACCAGTTTCCATTCTGAACAGACTTCTTTTTTTTACTCTCTCTCCCTTTCTCCATCCCACCCCCCAAATGGGTGAGTTTGACGTGCATGTATTTCTTCAAGTTTTTATATTTATCGTTTACGTGTGTATCAGTCAGTGGTTCTGCAGGGCCACAGTGGGGGAGACGAGCATTACCCTGGCTACCCACAAAATGTCTTGTTCCCCAAAGTGTAACCACTTTCACATCTTTGTTCTGGTTGCTTTGCATGTTGGTGAGTGCAAGGCTAAAGGTCATTGGAAGCTCTGAGTGTGTCAAGAGGCCTCGTTGATCAATTTCTTTGTGAGGTGATCCAAGTATGCTGGTTGCTGGCAGACACCCCTCCCCCTTATCAGTATCTTTGCATTCTATAGCTGATCTGGTTCTGCAGAGAAGACCCTCCTACCTCTAGTCCATGATGGTGCAGGTGGGTAAAGGATGATTGCCAGTAGCCAGGAGACTCATGGGGAGAAGATTGGTGGTGATGGTGGTGACAGGGGTGTCAGCACCGCTTGCGTCCCTTGTCTTTGGTGTGGTGTTCTCATGTGTGTTGGGTTACCCTTGGGACCCCGACTGATTCTTTCTGGAGATGAGTAGTCTTCTGTGGGAGCTAGAGGAGATCAAGGGGTCCCATAGCTCTCACAAGCCTCATCCAGCCCTCTTATGAGCTCAATCCTTTTCTCTGCCCGCCCCCAGACTTACTTGCTGCCACCAGTTCCCAAGCCCTTAGAGGGCCTGGAGTCAGGTTCTGCCTCTTGTCTCCCCCCTCCCCCCCATTGATTCTGCTTCATCACCTTGGTTAAGTGAATCACTTCTGGTCCAGTCTGGCTTTTTTGTTGTTGTTTTAAGATTTTATTTATTTGACAGAGAATGAGCGAGCACAAGCAGGGAGAGCTGCAGGGAGAGGGAGAAGCAGACTTGATCATGACCTGAGCCCAAGGCAGCCACCTAACCATTGAGCCCCAGGGCTTTTGAGTCCTAAGAAATTGCCTTAACTGAATTTTACTACTTTGTTAGTAGAGGTCTCTCCCTAATATCTGAATTTACCTTTTCCCATGATTAAGAGAGTTAATGTCTTTTCACATGTCCATTGTTTCATTCCTTTTTGATTTTGTGGCTGTTTAGGTCTTTTGCCAATTTCCTAACCTTGGTTTTAAATTCTTTCCTCCTTCTTTGTATGAGTTCTGTATTTTGGATACCAACCTTTTAATGGTGTTTGGCTTAGCTCTTCACTTTATGGTGTGGAATTTTGGTGAACAAAGGTTCTTAATTTCAAGGTGAATTTATTGATATTTTAGTTTGTGATTTACATTTTTCCTATCTTGTTTAAGAAATCCTTTCCTAGTCTAAAACCTGTGGTTTTGTCTTTGCATTTAGACCTTTGCTCTACGTGGAGCTGGTTGAAAATTCCTATGATGATAAATAGGGATTTGGCTTCATCTTGGACACAAGATACATGTTACTTGTATCACATACAGCACATGTTACTTACCAGTGCGCACCCTGCCTTTGAGCTGTGGTGTCAGCTGTTATAAATCAAGCTTCTGTCTGTCTGGGGGGCACTTTCCTGGCTACTATCTTCTGATGTGTTGGTCAGTGGGTCTACCTCTGTGCCATGACCGTATTAGCTTCACTTATGGAAGCTCTGTGTGCTCTCTTGCTGTTTGATCAGATTGTTAATCTTTTGTTTCTTTCAAGAAATTATTGAAATAGAGGGATGCTTGGGTGGCTCAGAGGTTGAGCATCTGCCTTTGGCTCAGGGCCTGATCCTGGGATCCGGGATCGAGTCCCACATTGGGCTACCTGTGGGGAGCCTGCTTCTCCCTCTGTCTATGTCTCTGCCTCTCTCTCTCTATCTCTCATGAATAAATAAATAAAATCTTAAAAAAAAATTAATGAAATGGGAATTAAACGCACAATAGAGGAGTATTAAAAATCAAAAGCTCCTTCTTCGAAAAGCTAAGTGAAATACCAATTGTGGCACAGTTAAAGAAGAGAGAGAATGCGTGATAGGAATGGGAAAGGTTAATCATTAAGATATTATGAACAACTCTGTCAATAATAATGATATAGAAGTTCAATTACCCCCATATTGGCCACCCTGCACCCATGGCACTAACACTTACCTGTGTCCTTCTGGAATATGTTTCCTGCCATCCACCCTTCTCAGAAGGAACCATTATCAAGAACTTGGGATTTCTCATTCCTGTGTGTGCACTTTTGTTCATACATACATGCACATCTCCAAGACGTGCACACCTCCAAAAGTGTGTGCTCGACGTTTAGCCTGTACAAACAGGGCCATATCCAGTGTCCAGCCTGCTCTACTGTCCCCATTCTCAGAGGCTCACCCTGTGTTAACTCAGTTCAGCCATGTTTTATTGTTGCATGGGATTCTGTTTTAAAAATGTACCACGTGGATGGAACTGGAGGGTATTATGCTGAGTGAAGTAAGTCAGTCGGAGAAGGACAAACATTATATGTTCTCATTCATTTGGGGAATATAAAGAATAGTGAAAGGGAATATAAGGGAAGGGAGAAGAAATGTGTGGGAAATATCAGAAAGGGAGACAGAACGTAAAGACTGCTAACTCTGGGAAACGAACTAGGGGTGGTAGAAGGGGAGGAGGGCAGGGGGTGGGAGTGAATGGGTGACGGGCACTGGGGGTTATTCTGTATGTTAGTAAATTGAACACCAATAAAAAATAAATTTAAAAAAATAAATAAAGGTTTGGGAAAAATAAAAAAAAATGTACCATGTTTATGGACGTTTGGGTGCTTATTCTATTCCAAACAATGCTGCTATGAATATCTTATGTGGGGTCTACCTAGGTTTCTCCTCAGGCTGGATGCCTACCTACAGACCCACCAGCTTGTTCACATGCCTATCTTCAACCTCCCTAGATACTGCCAACATGGCCTCCAGACTGGTAGTAGTTTAATTGATTTTTTTTTTCTTCCAGTGCCTGAAGACCTCTCATTAGAAGAGAGAGAAGAACTTTTAGACATTCGTCGAAGAAAGAAGGAACTTATTGATGACATTGAGGTAAAAAAGCAAACCAAAAACTCTAGTTGGTTTTTGCTTTTAGGTCAAATAGTCAAGTAGCTTCATGAAAATGTAAAAAGTGGGAATCTCGTGTGTCTGTATCCTAACACATGAAGTGAAGGCAAGCAATAGAACCTCACCCTGAGACTGGTGGTTAAGGGCCTGATACTGGCCTCGGCACCTTCTCCCCAGTCTTCCCAAGAAGAGAAGACCATGGCTGTGAAGAAGGCAGGGAGCACGGTCAAAGGGTGGGGAGGAGGAGCCACAGTGAGTGAGCTCAGGACGGTTTTACACACAGACACTCTAGAATCTGCCTGGTTGACCCCTCTGAGCTTGTTCTGGTAAGAGATGGATAGGTAATAATTGTGTTTTCTCCAGAGTTGGGGCTGTTCTGACTGTGAAGCTCTCTCTGTCTGGATAGAAAGTACTGATTTTTCCATCCCTAAGATGCCCACGTGAGACCTCAGGGAAGCTTCTGTCTGGGAGGCTAAAGTTTATCTGTGTCTAGGAGGGGGATGGTAAGGAGCCTGTGCCCAAATGTCTGTCTGCTTTTTTTGGCAGAGGCTGAAATATGAAATTGCCGAAGTGATGACTGAGATTGACAATCTGACTTCAGTGGAGGAGAGGTAAACAGTTGGTGCCACACTGCTGAGTTACTAACCTCTTCTTTCCCTGCCTCAGCTGCCATGTGACCACAGCAGGGGCGGGCAGGACCATTGGAGACACTCAAAGTGGGGCAGCCTCTGTGGGGCCGTTGGTTCCTCTGCTCTCCACCCCCAACCCCTTCCTGCTCTCCGTGGAGGAGTCAGGGTGCTTCTTCAGGGGCCACAGCCACAGCCTGTCCTCTCTCTTCTCTGGAAGCACAGGCCCCTCCGAATTAACCACAGAAGCAGCCTTTATGTACAGCAGGGAACTGTGCTTCCCTTAAATAGCCGTTTTCTTGTTATTGGCTTTTTCTGGAGAAGGAATCCAGTGTAGAGAAGAGCCTGGGGAAGCCATGTGTGCTACTTCTGCTTTAGGGGGTAGAGGGTGGAGGGAGAGGGGTGCGTGGGGGAGCCTAGGCAGTTTTCTGCACCAAGATGCTGACCAAAGTGCCATGGAGACTGCATGCCCCCTTGCGCTTGGCGCAAACTTTGGCTAACCATTTCTTCGCTGTTTGAAATGCATAGCAAAACTACCCAGAGGAACAAGCAGATAGCCATGGGGAGGAAGAAATTCAACATGGATCCCAAAAAGGTAAGCAGACATCCCAGGTTTCTGACATATAAGAAATTGAGGTTCACCGATTTGACTGGCTCTCTCATTTTGGACAGAGGTGGTCATCTGCCCTCATGAAAAATACTGAGACTTGATGTTAAATTTTTACTATGTAGGGGCTCCTGGTGAGTAGGGTAAAGAAGAAGCTCTGTTGATCTGGTCCCTGGTCTTTGCATGTGAGGCTCCAGGCGAGGCTGGGCCTCCTGGGAGCGATGGGTGTGTGCTGACCAATAGTGGGACCATTGGTGGGGCCGGGTCAAGCACTATATCTTCTGCTGAAGCATGGCCCACAGCTCGAGGAGTGCTTGGTCAGGGCACAGGTTGGGGCTGGTGGGCAGGGCTGCAGCCTGTGGGGCTGCTGGGGGGTTAAATGCTTCAAGTCAGAGGACTTTGTTCCTTTCGTTCACCTTCGAGAGAAGATGTCTGCATGAAGGGTCAGGGAGCTCTCCTGACTTGAGCCAATACAGTGTTCAAGTTGGATTGTCTAGGAAAACACCTGAAAGCAATGAAACCTGCCACACAAACCCCTTTCTTGAGGAGTCGAGTTCATAGAGTTGGCTTAATCAGCAGATGTGCTAAGCATTGGCAGCATCTCGAGTGATACTTCACAAGTGGCTCTTTTAAAAACTGGACCTTAATGTTTTATGGTGCAGTGCAGGATAGTGCGCCAGCAAGGTCATGGGTGAGCCCACGTCCTCCCCCAGTGAAACACAAATAACCTATATTTTAGTGGTTCCATGACTTCTTCAGGTTCTTGCCTGTCCTCAGTCTCCCAACACCAGGTGTCAGCTTTATAATCATGAGGGCTGACTCACGTTTATTGAGAACTTGGCATGTGTTGGGAACTGCTAATGAAGCACTGTAATTAGTATACTTAATCTTACGAGGTGGGTTCCATTTTAATTCCTATTGTGCCGTTGGGGACAATGGGGCACAGAACCACTGAGACCAGCCCAGTGTCCTGAGCCAGGAATCCATCTCAGACTCAGGCCTGTAACTACTGCACTTCCCTGAGCTCCTGTGGGACTCTGGGGTTGGATGTCCCGGAACCCTGCTCAGCCCTGGGGATCCTCTTCACCACATCTAAGCAAGCAGGGGCTTTATCTGCTTTGCCTAGGCCATGGCCAGTTGCTCTACAGGCTTCATTTTACATATAGACCTCTTCACCTGAAAGATTTTTTTTTTAAGATTTTATTTATTCATGACAGATACACAGAGAGAGGCAGAGACACAGGCAGAGGGAGAAGTAGGTTCCATGCAAGGAGCTCAATGTAGGACTCAATACCAGTACCCCAGGACCACACCCTGAGCTGAAGGCTGATGCTCAACTGCTGAGCCACTCAAGCATCCTATCACCTGAAAAATTTTTTTCTTTTTTCTTTTTTTTTAAGATTTTATTTATTTATTCATGAGAGACATAGAGAGAGGCAGAGACACAGGCAGAGGGAGAAGCAGGCTCCTGATGGGGCTCCACAGGGAGCCCGATTTGGGATATGATCCTGGGACTCCAGGATCATGCCCTGTGCCGAAGGCAGGCGCTAAACCACTGAGCTACCCAGGGATCCCCCGAAAAATTTCTAAGATACTAATTATTGGCTCTGCCCAACAACTTATTTGTAATCATGTTGCTCGGTAAAATCAGATGGTAAATTTAGTCTGCATGTAACCTGCAGGGGAAAAGTAATGAAAATTCCACTTTATAGATGACCATAGCACTGGTCTGAGTCTGTGGGGCCACCTTCACAAAATACCATAGACTGGTGGCTTGAACAGTAGACTCTGACTTTTTCACAGTCTGGGAGGCTGGAAGTCCGAGATTGAGATGCCAGCATGGCTGGGTTCTGGTGGGACCTCTCTTCCCAACTTATAAATGGCCTTCTTCTCACTGTGTCCCCACATGGCAGAGAAGAAGCAGGAGATAGTTCCCTGGTGTCTCTTCTCATAAGGGCATTAGCTCCATCAGATGAGAGCCCTGCCCAAATGACCTCACCTGACCCTAACTGCCTCCCAAAGGCCCCCGGTTCCTTTTTTTTTTTTTTTTTTTAAATAAAGATTTTATTTATTTATTCGTGAGAGAGGGGGTGGGCAGAGACATAGGCAGAGGGAGAAGTAGGCTCCATGCAGGGGCTCCAACGTAGGTCTCGATCCCGGGACCCCAGGATCACGCCCTGGGCCAAAGGCAGGTGCTCAACCACTGAGCCACCCAGGCATCCCCCAAAGGCCCCGCTTTCTTATACCATCACACAGGGTCAGAGCTTCAAGATCAGAATTTTGGGGAAACACAAACATTCAGTCCATAACAGCACTGAGTGATGTCATATGTGGGCTTGGGAAACAGGCTATCATCAGAGTAAAGACTTCCAGGCCAGTAGGAAATATTTTAAGTCACAGAGTGGTAACATTTTGAGCAAGGAGCTTTTGTTTGTGCAGATACATTAGATACCCAGTAGTAGCAGTCGGGGTTATAAGTGAGCAAGAGGAAAGATCAGTTCAATCAAAGAAGCTGGAAACATACTACAGCTTCTCTTTTATTCCCAGTCTCCTTGGAATGTCTTTAAAAATATAATGTATGGCTCTATAACAAGCACGAGTTCACTTAGAGGACTAGAAGTTGAGGGAACCCTGAAAGATAAAAAGATGAATGGTAGCCCAATGCACATCAGGAAAGAATTGCCGTGGGATGTGAGAACCACATCAGGGGTTCAGCTCACTCAGGGCAGCACGTTTGGGGCTTGAGACCATTGAGGGGATATCCAGACCACTTACCCTTGGCTGAGCTTGCGCCAAGTAGTGGTGTGTGCCTCCACGTGGGAGATGGAGGTGTCTCTTCTCTGCTGGCCTCATGGAGGAGGAGGAGGAGGAGAAACACTTGTTCTGGAGACCAGCTTCTGAGCACCCCAATGGCCGCATCACTTGCTCCAGAAACAAATGGCGTTTAGGGAGACTATCAGAGATTCTTAAATACTAAGGTGAACACCCAGCCAGGAATCATTGAATGTATAAGCTGTTCGACCCCATGAGAGAGAAGTCAAACTCCACAGCGGAACTAACATAGGAGGAAACATTAAAAGTAAGATGTTATGTATATTATAAATATCATCAGAGATGATAGGGTGTTGGCTTATCCTTGGTGCAAAAACGAGGAGTTGTGGGAAAGATCCGGTGAAGTGAAGAACCAAAGCCCTGTGAAAACCCACAGTGTGGGGCAGGATCAGGGACGCTGGCAGGGTGGATGGTGATGCTCCCTCCATATTTTCCATAGCTCTGTGTAGACTCATGGGGGGTGTGGGGAGCAGGTCTGGCAGCTCGGATTTTATCCCATAGAAGTTCCAGAAGGAGAAGCTAGAAGACAGTGGGGGATGTATTTCAAATTATATTGGAGTATTTCAGAACTAGATTAAGAGAAAATTCTCAAATTCAAAGGGCTCACTAAATGCCAAGCAGGATAAAATTATCAGAGACTGATCCATAGAAATATCAAGTAAAATACCAGAAAGCTTGTGAATAAAGAGAAACTCACTGACTTTCCAGAACGGAAAGACCAGATGATCTAGGAAGAAACCAGAATCTCACCAGAAACACTGGAGCAAAGACAGCAGGGAAAGTGTTTTCCAAGGTCTGAGGAAGTGTGATTTAAAATCTGGAGTTCTGGGGAGGCTCGTGTGGAGCTGCGAGAAACCAAATAAGATAAAAATAATAAAACCTAGAATTCTGTATATCTAGACTGTCACTTGTGTGAGGAGGCAGGTGAAGACATGTCAGATATGCAAAGGCTCACAAAAGTAACTGCTAATGCCTTCTGTGAACTCTAGAAATCACGATTGGAGCAGCACACCTGTAACCGACCCAAATCCAAGAGCAGCTGCACTATGAAACAGAGATGGAAAGAAACCAGCCAAACATATGGTTAAGTCTAAATGAGAGCTTGATTATTGAAAGAGTGTTTAACAAACTAAAACCCCCAGATTACCTCAATACAGTTGACCCGGGATCCCTGGGTGGCGCAGCGGTTTGGCGCCTGCCTTTGGCCCAGGGCGTGATCCTGGAGACCCGGGATCGAGTCCCACATCGGGCTCCCGGTGCATGGAGCCTGCTTCTCCCTCTGCCTATGTCTCTGCCTCTCTCTCTCTCTCTCTCTCTCTCTCTGTGACTATCATAAAAAAAAAAAAAAAAAAAAAATACAGTTGACCCTTGAGCAGCACTGGGTTTGGGCTGCGAGGGTCCATTTACATACACATGGGTTTTTTTAAAACATATAGTACAGTACTGGAAATGTATTTTTTCTTCCTTACGATTTTCTTTGTAACAATTTCTTTTCTCCAGCTTATAAGAATGTGGTTATAATACTATGATACTATTTTAAGAATACAAATATAGAATACATGTGATGTAGAAAATGTGTGAATTGACTGCTCGTGTTATGGGTAAGGCTTCTGGTCAGCAAGAGGCTATTAGGAGTCAGATTTTTCAGGAGTCAAAGGTTACATGCAGATTTTCGACTACGTGGGGCGTGGGGGTGGGCAGTAACCCCTGTGTTGAAGGGTCAGCTGTATCCATAGCAAGGGAGAAGGGAGCAGGGAAGTAAAGGTTGGCTAAGGTTTTCTGGACATCCAAGGATGAATGTAAGTTTAAATATTAAAATTTTAAGAGTAACCATTGGAAGTTAGGGATAAGATAGGATTTCCAAACTAGGAAACATCGAATAAAGAAAACTTAATTCAACAGAAAGCTGAAAAGACATGAGAAATACCCAGTGTACGTGAAGGCTCAGGAATCAAGTGGTAGCAAATCCATAATCACCATAAATTTGTGCTCAGTTACCGCTTACAAGGCACCTTGACATCAGGTTGAAGAAACAACAATAAAGCCCAGATGTGTCCTGATGGAGACATGCACCCAGGACCCATAGCGCCAGGGTTGAAAACCAGGAAATAGGAAAAGTAGATGAGGTGTAGTGGGTTCAATGGTGGCCCCCTCCAGCAGATTCTCCTATTTGATTTCCTAAATGATATTTTAAAACATTAACCTTGTCTAATGATACCAGAACATTTACTTTCTTTCCTTAACATTTATCTAGCGTACTTGGGTCTCCAGAGTTGCTGTAATAAATGACCACAAACTCAATGGCCTGAAACAACAAGGATCAGTTGTGTCACAGGCCCAGAGGCTAGAAGTCCAAGATCCAGGTGTGGGCAGAGTGGTTCCTTCTGGAAGCTCTGATGGGGAGTCTGCTCCCTGCTTCCCTCCACGGGGGATCGTGATCCTTGGTGTTCCCTGGCTTGCCCACCACTCTACACTCAGCCTGCGTGTCACATGGATGGTGATGCCGCCACTTCTGTCCTGTATGAGGATGCATGTCCCCTGGCTCCTGTGTTGTCGTCCTCTGCTTCTGCTTCTTGATTTTTCCTCCCTGATAATAGTTCCATTCTCCTTCGTAACTGTTCTCTCAGACTCTGGGTTTTGGCTCCATTTTCTCTTCCAGTCCCTGGCCTGGGCTTACCCCTGTGGTGCTGTGTTTTCCAGTACCTCTTGCAGAGGGGAGCTGGAGCTTGATTTGGGGCTCCTCTGGCTGTCTCCCATAACCTTGAAGCACAGAAGAGATGATCTTGTTCCGGACCTACTTGCTCTTCTCAAATCTGGTTTTTCAGGCTATGCATAGCCTCCCTGAGGAGCTCCTGAGTGTTTGAATTTTAGAGCAGGTCATGAGCATCCAGAGCTCAGAAAACCTCATCTCCAGGCCCGTTCAGTTCTGGGCAGAGCGTAGGCTGATGGAGTACCTGGGACTTTGTGACTGTGGCAATTGCTGGGCCTAGGGACTCTGGGGACCTCTGGGAGGCTGGAAAGGGCATGGGGCGGGATGGATGCAAAGCCATGGCCCCAGGGAAGGTGCACAGAGAGTAACGGCAGCAGAAGGGACCTGACTACAGGACAGCCTGCAGCGGTGGTTTCATAATTGTGGGGCCCCTGTCTCGTCTTTTGGTTAGTACTGCAGCCACAGTGGTCACAAAAGACCAGGCCAAGGATGTCACCCAGATGCCAACCAGGCACCCCCCAGGGAACACCTGTATCTCTTGGGCCCTTGGTCCCAAGACCTCGGGTCCTTTGGATGCTCTCTCCCCATCCCTTGCAGTTTTGGATGGGGGGGCAGCAGGGTCTGCTGATTCTACTTACCCTTGGGACACGGAGTCAAGACAGGCAGACCAGGGCAGCTGTGGCCTTGGACCACTTTTCCAGGGATGTTAGGGGTCAGACTGTAAACTTCAGCCCCCCTCCTGCCCTGGGCTCCCCTCCCTCACAGACCAGTGCAACATCCCGAGCCCTGCTTCCCCATCCAGCATGCTTCTCTGTGGGTGAATAAACACCAGCATTGTCACTTTTGTCCCCGGCCTCGCTTTCAGGGGACTGGGTAGGATAGGAGCATACTTGGGATGGAACGCTTCCTTATACTGTGTGCATGCCTGCCCACTTAGAGGATGGTATGGCGGGGGACGGGGGGCTGGTCTTCACTTTAGCTCCCACCAGAAATAGATGAGAGTTAATTTAGGATAGTCAGACATACTGATTTTTTGGTAAACTTTTTCATTTTTTGAAGAACAGCATATGGTGCACAAACTTTGAATGCACAGCTTGACAAATTTTTACAAATTGAAATCCTTGTGTAACCCAGAGCAAGATGCGGTTATAGGGCATCAGAAATGTCTCTCTGGTGTCTCCTCCTAGTGAATGAATTCCACCCCATCACCATAGAGTGGGGTTACCTGTTTTAAAACTTCATATAAATGGAATTAAGGTACACACTGTGTCATCCTTTTACTCTATGCCATGTCTGGCAGGTTCATCGATGTTGTACGCTTATTTTCTCTTATTGCTGTATTGTGTCCCATCATATGAAATCTACCAGAATAGATTTATCTCTTCTCTTATTGATGAGATGTTGGGTTGTTTTCAGTTTTGGGGAATTTTAGATAAGGCTGCTGTAGACATTCATGTGTTTGAAAAAAATGACAAAGACTTTCAGATGGAGCACATGGCGTGAGGAAGCCCAGGTCCCGGGCATGGAGAGTTGTAGCTGGAAAATCTCTCTGAATTTGTAGAAATAACCTCCAGCAAATAGAGGACAGAATCCCCTCACCAGCTTTGCCAATGTGTATTTTGAAACCAGCTCAGAGCTGTGTCAGAGGTAAATTTTTGCTATTATTAGGGCTTCTCAGGAGAGGAGCATAGCTAATTCAGGCCAGGACAGTATCCCCTGCAGCCTTTCATTTAGAAATTGTTACCTGTGCCCTTTTGGGCCTTCAGGTGGGCATGGATTTTCACCAGCTTAAGCTCATTGGCCCAGTGATCAGTTAGCATGTTCAGCCACAGCCAATACAGCTTACACAGTGGGCTCTCCTCTTACATAGCAGAGGTGGCTGAAGGGTGTCAAGTGACAGGACACAGGCCCTGTGTTCATCGGGGCCTTTCCCTGGTCCACTGGCTGTAAGGGTTCTGGTCTTCATGTCTGCATTCAAGTCAGGAAGGAAGAAGAAGGAGCAGTGGCTGCTCACGAGTCCCTTTCTATCAAGAAAGTGACAGCTTCCCCAGGCACTCCCTACAGACTTCTTCCTGATCAGATTTGTGTCACAAGGTCACTCCTAGTTGCAAGGGAAGCTGGGAATGTGATTATTTAGTGAGGAACAGCAAGGATAAAGGGGAGCTTGGGGAGGGCGTGGGTTAGCCAACCACATATGACATGTTGCTCTCACACACAAAGCAGATTGATTGTTCTTCTGAGCTTGGGAAATTTGCTATTGTTACCACCTCTGCCTTTATCATCTCCAATAACTTCCTTATAATGATTTTCTCAGTAACCCGTTTATTTGTCTTTTAGCCCATTAACGTGCCAGGAGGAATGAATGTGCTTTCCTCTGATGGACAAAGTATACTCTGGGGGGTGAGGATCAGATTGTCCTGTTGTTTTTGCCATACCCCAGCCAGTAAGATCATTACTCTGGATGTATTTCTGTCTGTGAAAAATGAGTCTGGGCGACCCTCCTAACCAGAGCTTTCTTCCTTATGTCCCTCTTCAGGGAATTCAGTTTCTAATAGAAAATGACCTGCTGCAGAACTCCCCAGAAGACGTAGCCCAGTTCCTGTATAAAGGAGAAGGCCTAAATAAGACTGTGATTGGGGACTATCTGGGTGAGAGGTAAGTTGAAGGAGAATCAACAGTGCAACCTGGTCTCGCCCTCCACATCAAGGTCTGTCACAGTTTCCTGTGGGTCCAGGGCTGTGTGGGCCACTCCCCACCACCAACTTGGCCCTATGCTCTCATGTCCTCTCTCTGCCTTTGGGGGAGGTATGGGTCTCTGGGGCCAGGTGGGGTCTGTGATCTCTGGAAGCCTTTACTCGGGAGCCACAGCAGAACTGAAACTGACGCTGCCTTTCTCTGTACCTCAGAAAGCAGCTTTTTATTTTTTTTAAGACTTATTTATTTATTTGAGGGAGACTAGGGAGCGGGAGAGGCAGAGGGAAGAGAGCACTTCAAGCAGACTCTCCACTGAGAGCATGGAAACTGACTTGAGACCTGAGATCACGACCAAAATCCAAAGCCAAAATCAAGAGTCGGACACTCAACCAACTGAGCCACCCAGGTGCCCCCTCAGAAAGCATCTTAATCTTCTTTTCACGTTTTGCCCCAAAATAGACCAGATTTCTTCATGATTTTCTTCCCCTGTTGCTTGGGGGTGATGAGTGAAGGTGGGAAGTTATTAATTTTTTAAATGGAGAGAAGCTGGTCAGATTTTACATTCCCAGCTTTCTCCAGTTAGTCCATTTGCTGTGCTTAGCACAGGTTAGGGCAGGAATCATGTCCCCTGAGTCAAGGACCAAACAAGAGAGTTTTTAAACAAGAGCCTAACAGTTGTTCAACCAGAGTGGTTTCTGTTTCTAGCTTTTTATTAAAAATACTTGGTCAAAAGTGGAAAGCTGAACACTTAACTCATTCTGTGAGGCCACCACTACCTGATACCCAAACCAAAGACCTCACAATAAAAAAAACACAAAACAGTAGATAGACCAGTATCTCCTATGACTATTGAAGCAAAAATTCGCAATTCAATATTAGTAAATTAAATCCAGCAATATGTAAAAATGACTCTACACTAATACATTCATCCCCATGCATACATTCATTATTCTGTGAATGCAAGGTTAGTTCAGCATGCAAAAGTCAAAGCGATAGACCATTTCAATACAATAAAGAGTAAAACCCACATGATCATCCTAATAGATGCTGGAAAGGCATTTAACAGCATTCACTGCTTCAGGACAGAAGCACTCAACAAGCCAGGAAAAGACAGGAACTTCCTCAATATGATGTAGGGCACCTGTAAAACTTACAAGTTCACTTCATGCATTCTCCTAAGAAGAACAAGATAAGGTTGACTGTTCTCACCACTTCTCTTTGACATGGTACTGGCAGTTCTAGTTAGGCAAGAGAATGAAATTAAAAGCATCTAGTTTGGGGGATCCCTGGGTGGCTCAGCAGTTTAGTGCCTGCCTTCGGCCCAGGGCATGATCCTAGAGTCCCGGGATCGAGTCCCACGTCGGGCTCCTTGCATGGAGCCTGCTTCTCCCTCTGCCTGTGTCTTTGCCTCCCTCTCTCTTTGTCTTTCATGAATAAATAAATAAAATCTTAAAAAAAAAAAGCATCTACTTTGGAAAGGAAGAAATAAAACTGTTTGTAGAGGACTTAATTGTATATGTAGAAAATCCTGAGGAATCACTAAAAGCATTATTAATAAGTTCAGTAAGGCTGCAGGATATAAGATTGTTATGTCAAATTCAATTATAGTTCTAAATGGTGGCAATGAGCAAGCTTGGAAAAGCTATAAAGAAAAACAACTCTCTTTTATAATAGCATTAGAAGGAATAAAATACTTGGGAATGGATTTAACAAAAGCATAAAATTTTTATTCTGAACTATAAAACTGAAAAAAAAAAAAAAAGACCTACATAAATGGAAAGATGGCCCATGTTCATGGATGGGAAGACTTAGTAGTACAAAGATGGCAGTACCACCTACCTTGATCTGCAGATTTAACTCATTCCCTATCAAGATCCTAGCTTACTTCTTTGTAGAAGTTGACAAACTCATCCTAAAATTAATGTAGACATTCATGGGACCCAAAATAGCCACAATCTTGGAAAGAAGAGAGTTTTGCAGAACCTACATTTTATGATTATAAGACAGATTAAAGCTAAAATAGTCAAGATGGCATGATACTGGTGTAAGAGTATACTTCTAGGTCATGGAATAGAATGGAGAATCTAAAAATAAACCCTTAAATTTACTGTGAGATGATTTTCTTTTTAAGATTTTACTTATTTGAGAGAGAGAGAGCGAGCACAAGTAAGGGAGAGGCAGAGAGGCTTGACACTGGGCATGATCCTGGGACCCTGAGATCTCATGACCTAAGTCTAAGGTAGCTTAACAGAACCATCCAGAATCACTCCTGTCAAATGATTTTCAGTAACGTTATCAGGACAGTTCAGTGGGGGAAAGAAGAATCTTTTTTAACAAATGATCTGGGATACCTGGATATCCACATGTAAAAGAATACCACTGGACCACTCACCATATGCAAAAATTAAACTGGATCAGAGGCCTACATTTAAGAAGGAAACTATAAAACACTTAGAAGAAAATGTTAGGGGTAAATCTTTGTGACCTTGGATTAGGCAAGAGTTTCTTAGATGTGACACCAAAAACATAAATAGCAAAAAAAAACAAAAAAACAAAAACCTAGGTAAATTGGACATCATCAAAATTGAAAACTTGGGGATCCCTGGGTGGCGCAGCGGTTTGGCGTCTGCCTTTGGCCCAGGGTGCGATCCTGGAGACCCGGGATCGAATCCCACGTCAGGCTCCCGGTGCATGGAGCCTGCTTCTCCCTCTGCCTGTGTCTCTGCCTCATTCTCTCTCTCTCTCTCTGACTATCACAAATAATAAATAAAAATTAAAAAAATATATATTAAAAAAAAAAATTGAAAACTTGTGTTTCAAAGGATGTCATCAAGAAGGTGAAGAGGCAATCTACAAAATAGAAATCTTTCCAAGTCATGTATAAGTCTGAGAAGGACTGCTATCTAGAATATATAAAGAACTCTTACAACTCAGTAACAAGACAATTACAAATGAAAAACATCTGAATGGACATTTCTCCAAAGAAGATGTGTAAATATATGATAAGGCCATAAGCACACGACAGGATGTTCAGCATCCTTAGCCCCCATCAGGGAGCTACAGATCAAAACCATAGTGAGCTGCCATTTCACACCCACTGGGATGTCTGTAATCATAATAAAAAGATAATAAGCAGTGCCAAGGATGTGAAAAAATCAGACCTCTTACACACTGCTTGTAGGATAAGCGATGCAGTAGCTGTGAGAAGTAGTTGGCAGCTCTTCAAAATACTAATGTCCCCACGTGACCCAGTAATTCTACTCCTAGGTATACACCCAAGATAAGTAAAAACATACATCTGCACGAACCCGGACCAATGTTTGTAGCCACATTATTCTTGTTAGCCAAAAAGTGAAAGCAGTTCAAATGTCCATCAACTTAGATGTCCCTCAACTGGTGGATAAATAAGATGTGGTACATCCATACTATGGAATATTAATTGGTAAAAGGAGAAACAGAGTGCTGGTACATGCTACCACGTGGATGAAAACAGGGAGATAATAGAAGAAGCCAGTTGCAGAAGACCATGTGTTGTGTTCCTCCCTTTACGTGAAGTGCTTGAGACAGGTGAAATGAAAGTGCTTGGGATTGGGGTAATGAAAGTCTTCAGAAATTGATAATGGTAACAGTTGTACACATCTGTGAATATATTAAAAGCCATTGAAAAGTATGCTTGAAATAGGACAATTGCATGGGATGTGAATTATGTTCGGACAAAGCTGCTAAAAACAAACCCACAGAAAACCTGAACAGTGGCCCAGGGGTTGCAGCACTTCATTTAATCGTCTGTGCCATGAGGTCTAGAGTCTGAATTCTCCATCGTTTGGTGGCAAGTGCATGAGATGAACTATGACATTTGTGTAATACGAAGTCTGGCAGTTCCTGTTGCTAGAAGTACTGAGTGTCTGCAGGTTTTGAGTTCCACAAAAATACTAAGTTCTGAGTCCATGCCAGGCTCTGTTTTAGGCACATGGGTTGTGGTGTTAAAAAAGAAAAGATGGATTCATCCACTCGAGCCATATTCTGCTGGCATGATATAGGCAGTATGTAATAAGAATAATAAATGTGAAAACCATTTCTGTCATATTTTAGAAGGTGTTAGGGCAAAGGATGAAAGGAAAGTGGAAGCAGATAGGGGTGTTAATAGCCTCAAGTCTGAGAACGAACTTGCAATGCAATACATCTTAACTTCCAGTTAGGCAAAATGGAAAACCACAAGCACCTGCTGGATGTAGGAAATATCTTTCTTTTGAGATGATTGAGAAATTCTGTGCAGTGGACTTGGACTGTGTTTGCTTTCTTTCCCAGGGACGACTTTAATATTAAAGTTCTCCAGGCGTTTGTCGAACTCCATGAGTTTGCTGATCTGAACCTTGTCCAAGCCTTAAGGTAAGTGTCAGAGTCTCGGCTGTTAGCGGGGAGGTGCTGGAGCAGGAGGCCGGGGCTCACCCCCAGAGGAGAGGGTGTTGCCCAAGGGTCTGGGTAGGCGTTCACGGACCGAGCTTGTGCTCGCCTTGGTGGGACCGCTGGGTGTGCGTGCCGTTCCCCACTCCTTTGCTTCTCCCTCATCTCAGTTGGTACTCAGTAGTCAGTGCATACTTTCTTCCCACTGCTGCAGCAGAGTCTTGGGGCGGCCTAGGCATGGGTCTGCTTCCTGGGGCATCTGATCTCAGATGCCTGCCTCGTGGACGCCCCAGCGTGGGTGGGGAGCGTGTGGACGGCCTGCTGTCAGAGGCTGCCCTCTAGTCCCTGCCTTGTCCAGGCAAAGCCAGCCATCATTACATGTCATAGGGGTGAATGCAAGAGGATGGCCCTTGTGTGGCCCTGAGGTTTTGCCGGCCACCATGGTAGAGGTGCCAGGTCATCCCTCTGGATGTCCACTCGAGGCATCGTCCTGTACACTCTGCTCTTCCTGCACCACCAAGAGGATCCGGTTTCCTTCCTGGTGTCCCAGCTGAGGCTCCGATGGCTGTCCCCCAAGCCAGGGCCATGCAGTCTCCATTGCGACTACTTCCTGCTCTGTGGCTGCAAAGTGTGTGACTGACCATGTTTCTGTCCTGCTCTTGGCCCTTGTCCCCATACGGCTTCCGCAAGTTGCACAGAGCTGGGGGTGGCTTTGCTGTCTGCCATTTGTCCTCTTCGGTGCCTCAGCTGGCCTGGGCTGAAGGAGGTGCTGACAACTCTGCAACACAGAGACACAGGCCTGGCGAGTCTGGGGTGTGGTCATGGCAGCCAGGGTTCCCTTTCTTTTAGCTGGTCAGTCTCTGGATGGAGCCAGGGGTCCCCGACGTGCTCCTGCGGGTGGTGCCGGCTGTCCCTGGGTGGACAGTTGAGGGCAGCAAGTGGCGGCCGCCACGTTGCTCCTGCGGGTCCTGGGGCTCTGCCCCCAGTGCCTCCCTCTGCCATCCAGGGGCTGCCTGGAGCATTCCCTGGTTGGGGGTCCTCTAGAGGGAGAGACACCATCATCCCCTGGTGTTGGTGTCTTCGCAGGCAGTTCTTGTGGAGCTTTCGACTTCCGGGGGAGGCTCAGAAGATCGACCGCATGATGGAGGCGTTTGCGTCCCGCTATTGCCTGTGCAACCCGGGCGTTTTCCAGTCCACAGGTCGGTGAGGGTTGGGCCCCAGCACTGTGCGCCTCTGCCGGGTGGAGGGGGTGCCTCTGGCCGGGCAGGCGGCTGAGCGCCCCGGCTCCCTCTGTCCTCTTTCAGACACCTGCTATGTGCTGTCGTTTGCCATCATCATGCTCAACACCAGCCTCCACAACCACAATGTGCGGGACAAGCCCACGGCTGAGCGCTTCGTCACCATGAACCGTGGCATCAATGAGGGAGGGGATCTCCCGGAGGAGCTGCTGCGGGTGAGCTTCCCTCTTCCACGGAACTGGCCCTCGCCCCTCAGGAGCTGCCACCGCCGCCCCTTAACCTTCAGGCACCTCGTGGCCCTGGTCCCGCTGAGCCTGGCGCCCTCGGGGACACAGTGCTGACTGGGCCCTCCCCACCCCTGGCCCCCGGCTGCATCCCTGAGACCATTGTCCCCGTGCTCCTCGCAGAACTTATACGAGAGTATCAAGAACGAGCCGTTTAAGATCCCCGAGGATGATGGCAATGACCTGACACACACGTTCTTCAACCCTGACCGTGAGGGCTGGCTCCTGAAGCTGGGTGAGTGGCGGCCAGCAGGTGGGCCCCGCGCTCGGAGCCCCCAGCCCTCGGCCCCCAAGGCCCCCGACCAAAGGCAGAACCGCTAGAAGCAAGGGCTGTTGGGCCGAGTCCGCCCACGGTAGCCGGCCGCACGCCCCAGACTTGATGGCTGCTGCTTTGAGCCCTGCCCTGTCCGAACGAGGCCATCTTGTCAGTGTCCACGGCAGGAGAGTAACGCCCGGGCTGCACGAGCGTCCGAGAAAACTGCTCACTTAGCATCCAGATAGACCCAAGCAGTTTTCTGTACCAGAGGCAGGTGCATTTACTGCGAGAACCTGCGTGCCTTTCTCTTGGTTTGGTGTGGCTGATTTTTGATGAGTGGTTTAAATGTGCCTTCTTGTTTTCCTTCTGCCTGTGGCTCCCACCTTTCTGTTCTGTGACGGGCTGTCCCTGCTTGTTCTGCGTTAGGAGGTACGTACCCAGTGGCTTCCTGCCCCTTCCCCAGCTGCTCATTCCTCTCTCAGTTTCTCTCCCCCGTTGGTCTGTGTGAAGCTCTGATTTGTGGCTGCCATTCATCTGACCCATGTGGCTTTGGACTTGCCGGGGTTAGCTTCATGCAGGGTGCAGCGAATGTGACACCTACACCTCCGGGGCCGGGCGAGGCATGGCTGGAATGCCAGCCTTTCTGCGCCCGGGAGCGCATGGGAATGCCGTGTGGGAACGAGCTTGCCCCTCAGTGTCCTTAGGGCCTGAGCAGCCACGAGACTGCTGGTTGCCTGCTCCATTCCCGTACATCACCGGTTGCCTCTCATACTAACCAAACAGCGCATGTTTGCACCACCCTTGGACGGAATCCGGAAATGTTTAAAAGGCTTCCTAACCATTGACAAAGAAGTACAGAAACATTGATATTTTCTGGGCAATTTAATGAATTGTTAGGGTGGGGTGTTTTGTTTTGTTTTTACTCTGGGGAGATTGGGATTTCTGCCTTACTGTGACATGAGAGCCTGTGAGACGTGACAACTGTGTACCATCCGGGCACTCTGAGAACATACTGTAAGACATCAAGAAGTCCGGCAACTTTGTGTTTTTAATCAAGTGTGGGTAAGAGGCATGAAGGTGTGTGCTGGGGCTCAGCCATTCTGATTTGGGGTCTTGCTCTGACTTCTCTGCCTGTGCTGCCAGTTAGGGGAGTTCTAGATCTTTGTCTGCAAACTCAGAGCCCTAAGCGTGGACTTGAATGCTTTCATGGATTTCGAGATGCATCTCTGAGGTCACGTCACACCTGTGGCCCTGGGGTGAGGGCAGAGGAGGGATGTGTCTGACACACCAGCAGCTGCACTTGGGTCCCTCCTGTTCCTGCACGGCCAGGGAATGCCCCTCGTGTGACGGTGACAGTGACAGTGCAAGCCTGCCTGGCAGTTGGTGTAGCCTCAGCACCAGTGGGAGATGCTCCTGCTTCTAAAGACAGAACAAAATGAGGGAGGTAAAGGCACAGCAGGCCTTATTTTCCAACCTGTGTTCTGGTTGTACATGTAAGCAGTGCCCAGAGCACCCTTAGGGGCCACAGAGCTGGCTTGGGTGCTGGGTAGGTGCCCAAGGGGCCCCATACAGCCAGACATGGCCGTGGCACAGCGGGTAGGTGGGAGGACCAAAGTCTGCTCCTTCCATGTTCCGCCGCTGCGTGCGTGCGTGTGTGTGTGTGTGTGTAAGTTATGGCACTGGTGTTCTCATTAGCTGTCACAGACCTAGCAGTGATGGTACTGCCCAGACCTTGAGCTGGCCAGCCCAGTGACTGCCCAGGAGCCACCTTCCCAGAGCGCCAGCAAGCCTGCTGCTGCCTCCCTCTGGCCCAGGCAACCTCTGTACCCGCTGTGTTCACAGAGCTGTAGCCGTCCAGAGAGCACATTTCCCCAGGTTGGTCTGCTCTCCAGAGCTGCTGAGGCCTGGAGACCATCCTGCCCACAGGCCGCCTCCCCGCAGTATTGACACTGGCCTGGCTACTGAGGGGCAGCCGGTTGGTGTTGGGCTCTGAAGACCAAGAAAGCAGTAAATTTGCTGGAAGCCGATGCTAAAGATGCGTTAGCTTGGCCTGGGTTAGCTCTGGGCCCTTATCCAGCACAGGGCAGACCGAGGCCTGGACACAGAAGTGCTTGGCCAGAGACCTATGACACAAGGGTAGGAAACAGCGTGTGTTCTGTGCATGTGCTTAGATAGGAACAGAGGTCACCGGGTGGCCTTGCTTTGTGTTTCTCATAAAAAATGTAGTCTTAGGGCAGGTGGCACTTTCAAAAGGCCTGCATGCTTTGTGAGAGCATGGGAGCATTGTAGCATTTCTTCATGATGGTCAAGTAAAGGCCTTATAGTCGCTGAATTTTGAGAATGGATCAGTTGTGTTGAAAACAGGAACGTGGATCAGACTTGACCTGTCCTGCAGAAAACCTGTTGCAGGGTAATGGGTGCCCACATGCCGTGTGCCCACATGCTGTGTGCTAGTTCCATGGAACGGCCATGGAACTAGCAGGAAGTTCACAGGGTGGAGAAGCAAGGCTCCTTTCTGCAGGAGTGAGAGAGAGTGAGTGTGTGTGTGTGTGTGTGTGTGTCCATCCCCATCTCCTGAAGCTCAGCCAGGAACACACATATGCAGAGCTTGTCTGTTCCCTTGCAGCAAAACCTGGGGTGGCTCCAACACCAAAAGTGTAGCCGCCTCCCCATGCCTGCCCCTGCTGGGCAGGCCCTGAGCTGTAAGGGTACCTACGGCTGGGCTGGGAGGCCCTCTGGCTGTGACAACTGGACCAGGGTTGGGGCTCCCCTGGACGTGCCACTGAGCGCAGGAGCAGTGGGGCAGGAGCCCAGGGGCAAAGTGCTGAGAAGCCTTCCTGGACCGCCTGCGGTGGGGCCTGGAGGTGAGTGGAACACCTAGACCGCCACCTAGTGACCCAGTGACAGGAGCGTGGACAGAAGAGCAGGTGCTGGACAAGTGGATGGTGCAGGACTCCTGGGAGGATTCTCCAAGAACTGCTTGTGGGGCGAGCAGAGGGAAGGTGCTGGCAGGAGAGTCGGAGCTGCCGCTGGCATGTCAGCCAGAAGGAAGGGCAGGGGCAGGGAGGGGAGCCAGGAGGAGGCCATGGAGGCCACCGAGGGATTGGGGTCTTCAGCTGGGGGTGGGAGCCTTTGGCAGCTTCAGACATCAAGAGCTGGGATGAACTTGTCCTCTCAAGGGACGCCTGTGGCTGCTGTTTGGAGACAGTGGTGAGGCTGACAGGGGCCAGAGAAAGACCTCGTGGGGGCAGGGGATGTACCTGGAGAGAGTCCGTGCTGTCCTATCACTGGAGGACTTTGAGACAGGGGTCTCCTGGGTCCCTGCCCTGTGAACTTGGGCTTCCCTGGGGTGCTTCGGGAGGTTGGAGAATAAACAGGGCTCCTCTACCCAGCTCTGTGCTGGCTCTTCAGAAGAACAGATGAGGCCTGGTCCAGGGGGAGCAGAGGATTCCAGGGAAGCCCCGAGAGTCTCAGGGTAGCTGCACAGGGGTGTGGGGAGCAGGGGTCCAGCTGGGGCTCAGAGAGACACTGGGGGATGGGGAGGGGACATGTCTGTAGGCCTGGGGGTGTGGAGGGGGCAACAGGAATCTGGGTAAGGCACACAGACCCTTCAGACAGGGAGCAGTAGTGAGGTGGCTGGAGCTGGGGGTGTCGGTCAGAGACGGGGGGAGACATAGCAGGCCTGCCTTCCCCGCACAGCTGAGGCCCTGTCCCCACTGCCAGGCATCCCATCCCACACACCAGCTTCTCCGGTCAGATGTTGGCCTGCCCACGGCCGTCCAGAGGAGGTCCAATGTCTGTTCAGTGAGGCAGGGCTGAGGGATCCCAGAGGGACCTCCCTGGGACCTGGCCCAGTGGCACCAAATCCCAGTGGTCATGCCTCTCCCCCTGAAGTGGGGTGTCCTCCCTGCCTGGATTTCTGCAGACATTATGACTGGGAGGCCGTCCTGCCTCAGCCCCAGGCTGAACTGGGAAGCTGGCAAGTGTGCCTTCCTGTCCCTCCTGACCCCTTCCCCCCACGTGACCCACACAGCCTTCCTCCCCTCGTCCTGTCTGCACACCCTCGTCCCTCAGCCCCGACAGCCCTCACCTGCTCACATAACAGAGAAAGGTGGGTGAGCTGCGCCCGGATGCCACCTCAGGCGAGACAGAGTAGGGAGATCCACTCCTGCCCACGTACCGCTTGATCCTGCTACCATGTGTGTGTTTTTCTCGTAGATTGTGTTTTCTTGAACTTTATGTCAGAAGCCAGGGTTGGAAATTGAAGCCCATTTTGTGCTGAATATTTAAGGGTAAAAGATTTCCTTTTCTGTAGTGAAAGGAGAAGAGATGCAGACGAGCTGTGTGTGTGCGCGCGTGTGTGTGTTTACATGTGTGTCTTGATCTTGTTAAGAGATTAATTCAATCGAGTAATTCCCCGGACTGAGGAATAATTGATCCTGATGGATCCCAGGGCCACCCAGAGACCTGAGGTAACAGGATTACAACCCGGACAGGCCCGGGGAGTGGCACTGACTTCATCCTGTTGTCATTTCCATGCGGGGATATTAAGCCCATTCATCACCACTAACGTTTCCAGAAAGCCGGTTTGGAGAGCAATTGAATTTAGTAGGGGGCTCAGGTGGCCGTGGCCGTGGTAGGGGCGCCGATGATGGCCCCGGGTGGGGGTGCATGTGGGGCCCTGGCAGCGCCCTGCGCCCGCTTGTCACCAGCCAGGCCACAAGGCTTGTCTAGGCCTTGGCTAAGTGTTGAGTGGAATGTCCAACGTTTTCACGAGGAAGGGAGCGTAAAACCGAGCTTGGTTCCTGGTGGCATTTCTGAAAATATGGTAATTTCTGTAGGTCCCAGTTCCGAGCAGCTGGGGCTCTGACTCACGGGGTCCTTCTGCTTCTAGGAGGGCGGGTGAAGACCTGGAAGCGGCGGTGGTTCATCCTCACCGACAACTGCCTCTATTACTTCGAGTACACGACAGTAAGTATGGGGCGGGCTGCGGTGCCCCGGGGACCAGGCCCCTGGCACAGACCTGAGCAAGGCTGGCCATGCGCTCTTCTCTCCTAGGACAAGGAGCCCAGGGGCATCATTCCCCTGGAAAACCTCAGCATCAGAGAGGTGGAGGACCCCCGGAAACCGGTAAGCGGGGCTCCCTCTTGCTGCCCCTGCCCTTGGGTGGCCCCGGCGCAGGGTGACGGCCCTCTGTCTCCACCAGAACTGTTTCGAGCTTTATAACCCGAGCCATAAGGGCCAGGTCATCAAGGCCTGTAAAACGGAGGCGGACGGCCGAGTGGTGGAGGGGAACCACGTCGTGTACCGGATCTCTGCCCCGAGCCCTGAGGAGAAGGAAGAGTGGATGAAATCCATCAGGTGCGTGCCCCAAGCCCCTGCTCAGAGCCCCAGGGCCCCGTCCTGTCCCCGAGTGTGTGCGCCTGCACGTGTGGAAGGACATGCATGTAAGTGTACGTGTGCATGTGGGAGTGCACATCCATGTGAGTGTATGCCGGTACATGTGGGAGTGCACGAGTGGGAATGCTTGCACGTGGGTGTGCACACACGAGTAGGCATGCATGCGTGGGAATGCACGCGCATGAGTGTGTACGCCTGCATGCGTTGGAGTGCCTGCACAGGCGCAGCACTGCCTGAGCGCATGCACACTTGTGTGCCGGGCCTGACCCCTGGCTGCAGAGACGCGCTACAGCCGCCCTCCGCCCTCAGGATTGTCCTTTGTCCCCAGAGCAAGCATCAGCAGGGATCCCTTCTATGACATGCTGGCCACGAGGAAGAGGAGGATTGCCAATAAGAAATAGATCCCTCCTGGCCGCAACAGGTGAAAGTGGAAGCCGAAATCCCGCAGCAGAAAGTTGACTGGGAGCCTCCCCGTACAGACACCCTGGGCCCAACCTCGCCCTCCTGCCGCCTCCCCCGAGGAGGCAGCGCCTGCACCGGGCGGCGGCTTCACGGAGGCGCCACTCTGGGGTCGCCGAGGGCGCGGCCCGTGCTCTGAGGGGCCTTCTGTGCGGGGCGCCGCCCGCGCGTCCCAACGCCGCCTCCGTGGACAGGACCTCGTGCCCCGCGGGCCACATGCGCACTCCCCGTGGCTGTGTTCACCATTCTAGAAGCCGCCGTTTTCTATCAGGACAAGAAAGGAAAAGCTACCACTTTTTTATTCAGAGTTTTTTCTCAGATATATAGGATTATAGCTTTTATATGCCTTTTTATATTCTGAAATTATAACAAAAGATACTTACTTTCTAACAGTATTTTTAGAATGGCAGCTATAAACAGAACTCCTGGGCACAAGTACAGGACACAAGTACATGCACTGAGGAAACCTCTGTCCACACATGTGCAGTGCAGAGGGGCAGGCACCTCGGTGCCCCCAAGGGGCCCAGGGCTGGGCTCCAGGGGGTGGGCAGGCTCCAGGGCTACTCTTCAGCGCAGACCTTGTGCCCCCACAGAGTACCCTCTGAAAAGGCAGATCTTTAACATCGAAGTGATGGTTCTGGGTGTTTCTCTTGTGACTGCAGTCCTGCGCAGCCCGGGTGCTGAGCCCCACGGAGCAGCTGCTTTGGCCTGTGTGGCCCGCCAGCTAGTGGTTCCCTGTGGGTCAGTCTTCGCTATTGAAAACCTGTTGGCAAAACAAATACTTTTTACAGACCCGATGATAATTTGACCAGATCTTTTAACCTAACACATATAGACAAATAACGAGAACGAACCTTACTCCATGTTTTCAGAGACTTACTCTCTCGCTACGAGCAGGGAGAGAGGACGCTGTGGGATGAAGGCACGGGGCACTGAGGGTTTCCTGTAAATAGTGTAAAACCCCACATATGCACTGGTGGTGGAACTTCAGAGGATCCACCATCAGGTAGTTGTCAGGTTGCTGTTGATCTCATGGTAGGTGCTCAGGGCGGCTGCCGGAGGGAAGGTGGATCTCCGAGCAGGACAGGGGGTGCTGGTGGGTGAGGTTGGGGTGCTGTGTGCTGGGACGCTGCATCTGGGTCTTTGGGATGGAACCCCCTGGCCCACGCGGCTGTTCTGGCGGTGGGTCCCCGGACCGTCCTGTGCCACATGCAAGTCCCAGAAAGCAGCCCTCAGACCGTGAGCACCTGTGTGAAGATGTTAAGTACAAGTGACTGTTCCTGTGAGTTGCCTTGGTGCTGGAACTGACCGGCTGCGGGCCCCTGGCCTCGACGCCGCTGACCTTGACGTAGCTTTAAGTCCCACTAAATGCAAAGGGGTCTGAGCCCAGGACTCTCTGACCTGCATTGAACTGATTGTTTCATTCCCAAGCTTTTAGGCTTTGTTACTGTACTGATACCTCAAATTCGAAACTGTAGTTTTTGAGAAAGGCGAGTATATGTGCCGGCATATATGCAACTCTGGCCTCCGGTCTTCCACGGACACGCGGCGCCTGGAGCCCGGGCCCAGCGCTGCTCAAGAGCGCCCCGGCGGCGGCGGCCCGATCGGTAGCTCCCGCGAGGGAGAGCGTCCCTCTGTCCTGCGGCCGCCCCAGCTAGGCCCCTGGGGAAGCAGGGCTTTCTGGCCCCGGGCTTGGCCTCAGCGGGGTTGGGAGAAGCAAGCTTCAGGAAGGCCCGGTAGGAACTGTTCCTCCCCGGTCATGGCTCTTTCCCCAGGAGCGAGGCAGAGGCCGCGGTGCTTAGAATCCGTGGGACCTGCCCCCCATGTTACGGGAGATCCTCTCGTTCCCCGTCTATGTGGTGACAGTATTAACACGACGGGCACACCAGCCGTCGGACCCACTCCACCTGCGGGCAGGCCCGTCCAGGCCGCCGCCCGGACCTCAGCCTCCCCCCCCCCCCCCCCCCGCCCCACGTCTGCGTGGCGTGCTTGAATTGAGGCCAAGGGCAGGCGGCAGTGCAGGGGGGGGGGCGCGCCAGGCGGGCCTCCGTGAACGCTCGAGGTTTAACTGGATGACCCTGGACCCAGGCAAGCGTCTTCAGGATCATGGAACAACTGTCAACAGTTTAATGTGGTACCAAACTGAATCAAAATAGGAGCTATTTATAGGTGAAGCAGCATTTAATGCTTCATATAAAGCAATGCATATTTTTTAAAGTTAAAATGCGTATTATTGACGTAGATGTGCTTTGCTGGGGAAGTTAGGTCTGTTGTAGACCTGAAACCACACGTTGTGATTTCACATTTTCTTATTTTTTCTTAGACATTTCTATTTACGGTAAATAGTTAATATGTAAATAATGTACATAGAGCTTTCTGGAGTGTTTGTTATTCAGTGTATATACTCCCACCACCTGCATGAATACCCTATCAATATTTTGTTGTAAAATGAATAGTAAAAATGGAAGGTGTATGGCCGTCAAATTGCAAATACTGTGTTCACAAAATTAAAAATGCATTGTTTAAACAAGATGGTCTGTGACTTGGTCCTCTAAAATAGATGGTTGGGTCGGGCAACCCTCTCCCTGTCCCTCCGTCCTCCCAGGCCGAGAAGGGAGGCTGTAGCTTGGGCTCCAGAGGCTAAGAAAGTCAAGGCAGCAGGAAAAAGTTGATGAAGAAAGGTGTGGTAAGCAAAGGGGAGAAACAGCAGTAAAGAATAAGACACAAAATGTTTAATTTGCTGCCATTTATATACTATATAAATTTTACATGCTGTATATTTACAGTGGGGCAAGTGCTTTTTTAATCTTTAAAAAAACAAAGATCAAACTTTAGACATCTCTGAACAACACAAACTGTATAAACCATACAGATTATTCAGATACAAACTGTATTAAATACAGTTTTCCCCACTCCATCTCCTGATGCAGGACCAGTGAATTATAAGTGTATCACAGTTTGATAGCATATCCATATTAAAAATAAAATCACAGTATGATTTTGTCTGTAACTAGAAACTTTAAGGGACCAAGCTGACAACTCAGACTCCAATATCATAGTCAAGACAAGAGACACTGTATAAAAAAGTGTTAAGTAATAAAAACATACTGTAGGCTTTACAAATAATGTTTGGATTATACATTCATAATGTAAATACTCATCATAACTGGTAAATTGATTGGAATAGTTCCACAAAGTTCAAAAACAGAACTTGTCTATAAAATACATTTTCAAATCTTGAATACAACTAAAATATGAAGCAAATTAGTTTCTAGTATCAGACATTACAGAAAACAGACTGCTCTCAAGTCTAGTTGAGAGCTCGTGAATCTTTAAATAAGTCTTTAAATTAAATATACACACTGTCAGTTTGTTTGTACTTTTAATAATTCCATGGTTTCCCGGCTGGTCTCGCGCCGGATGTCTAACTGGGAGGAGCTTTCCATGGAATGCGAGCGGTCCACCTGAGTCTGATTAAGCAGCATTTGAGATGTTCCAGTCCAGGGCGTTACTGTCCATGGGATTTATATACACGGTGTTTTACAATGGTCAGCAGTTGTAGAAAGTGTTCGTCCATTTGGAATAAGGGTAATTAAGAAAAGGTAAAAACTAAAAAAAAGTTCTCCATGGTAAAATCTGTACAGTATTTACTAAAGAAGCACCACGCAGATTTGAACAAAGTTATTTTCTATATTTATAATTTAAGCTGGGTTGGGGATGGCTTCTGTTGAACACGTTGGATCTGAAAGACAAGAGGCGGCAAGCAGCACGCATTAGTACCTCCCGAGGCAGGATAGAGGGGCCACGGGGCTAGGGGGCCGGGCAGGGCCTGGCATCCCTAATGGGACAATCATTCGTGGGCTTCCTGTCAGCACAGCTGCACCAGGCCTTTTGGGGGAGCTCTTCTTCCTTCCAAGGGCAGGACAGGAAGGGGGCTGCCGGGCCAGACGTGCGGAGGGAGCCACCTGCTGGGCCCGCCAAGCCCGGGCCACCGCTAATCGGCTCGCTCCTTCAATTAATTCCCTTTCACTAGAGAAGACTAATTCCTTACTTAGGCTTAGGTCTTTTCCTTAAGACACACTGAGAAAGCATTAGTTGCACGTTAATCTTCGGTAGACAATACAGTGAAATCCATTTCACCCCCCACCCCCTTGCTGACTACAAGTCACACATTGGACGGAAGTCCCTTCCAGAGCAAGGTGGCACATTCTCCTGAACCGCAGACGTGAATTACTATCTCCCACGGCCATGGATCAAATTCCAGTAGTCAATCACTAGACACTGACAAAGTTTTGATCTGTTAGAAGGTATCCAACCTCATTCCAATAACACAAAGTTCCTTTTGTCTGAAATCGGTGTGATTTCTAGGTCCTTATGGGACCTGTTGCTCCAGGCCTGGACGCTGTGCCAGCTGGGGAGCGTGTCAGGTGTGGGGCATGCTAGCCCCTTGTGCCCCAAGCACGGGGACGGGCGCCTGTGTGTGGGCGGAGCCCCTCAGGCCAGTGGGTAAGGTGGAGGAAGGGGCTTCTCCATCCTTGTCGCCTGCGCTTTCTTTCAACTTTCCCTCATTTTCCTACCATAAGGGGAGGCAGGGGGAGCAGGTGGTGCCGCCTGGATTAAGGGACACCATCTCAGAGCCAGAACTGACGAATAGGGGTCTAAGCACAGCTCTACCACTGGCCTGGTGGTCAGAGGAGTCTGCTTCCCTCACGAGGCACCTCCCACACCTGCTCCCCACAGCACTGGCTGTGTCCCCAAGGCTGCGAACTCTGTGTGTGTCCCCCTTGGTGCCTCTACAAACAAGTATGAAATATACAGACAGGAAAGCTGCTTACCATAACTAGTGAATTTTTTGTTTTGAGGCCAAGTTTTCAATCACCTAGAAAGCAAAGAATCAGGAAAGAGATTTTAATACTGTTTTTGCAGAATTCTTCGTGCCTGTGCTGTGTGCTTGCATCAAGTGGTTATATCTAGAGCCCATTCCCGGGGGCTGGGTGTCTGACACCTGCCCCGCACAAGACAAGCAGGCGTACACTGTCACGCTGCTACCCCTCAAAGCAAGACTTTATGTGATGCCTGGGGAGCGAAAGCCATACATACTCTGTGGGAACAGTTTGCTTTCAGTCCATCAAACTGATCAGCATTTTAACAGGAGGACAGAACAGATCTCAGACCAGAGACACTGAAGTGAGAGTCTCATGGAGCCCGAGGACAGGCATCTGAGAGGTGAGCAGTCAACGTGCCAAGAAGAGGGGACGCGCGGCAGGCAGGCAGGCAAGGGGGTCTGGAGTTCTCAGAAGACAGGGATGCTGGGCATGGAAGGCCAAGCAGGTGATCCCTGTCCTTGAGGAGGACAGAAGGGACACGGCACATGGGTTCCTCAGTCTGTTCTCCCCAGAAGTGCTGGCAGCACACCAGCCACCAAGTGTAATCGGACAGGACAGAAACAGCCACCACTTGACACAAAGCTTGACTGCACCCCTGGAGACGTGTCTGGGCCCCCAAATGCCAACTACCAAGGTTCACACTCAGCCTGCTTTCCCTCTAGAACCATCTCTGTGGGGGAGCCGCCCTCCACTGTGCGCCGCGGCCTAGACCTGCAGCTGGGACGGGAAGATTCTGGCAACAAAGCAGAATCCCCTGGATGATGCCCACTACACTTCCTCCCAAGCACCAGAGAGGTCAGAAAGGACTCCATCTTCATCAGGCCAAGCCCTTACCCAAATCACCAAATGCTCATGGGAAACCAGTCTGAAGATTCATATAATTAATCTCTTTAAAAAACCCAGAGCAGAGGGACACCTGGGTGGCTCAGTGGTTTAGCACGGCTTCCAGCCCAGGGCATGATTCTAGAGAACCAGGATCGAGTCCCGCATTGGGCTCCCCGCAGAAAGCCTGCTTCTCCCTTTGCCTGTGTCTCTGCCTCTGTGTGTCTCTCATGAATAAATAGAATCTTTAAATAAAAAATAACCCAGAGCAGACAACAGTCCAGCATCACTTCCCACTCTTCTCTATCCCGTGCCCCCTGGGCATGTCATGGCATGTCACACTGCACATCCCTTCCCACTGGGACAGTACCTCCCTCACGGTGTCCAGTTCTCTAATGCCAACCCTTAGGACCTGTCTGTCCCTCCTCACTCAACAGCCACAAGGACAGTGGGCCACTGCAGGGACTGGTCTGCCCCCAAAACACAGGATGTCCCACTCAAGTTCACAACACAGTCAAGAACCAAAGGGCCTCTGGGCAACCATCAAAGTCCTGAAAGCGCACCTCAGGCATCTAGGGCAGGGGTGGGCGAGCTTTCTGTACAAAAGGCCAGAGCATAACCAGGTTCTGGGTGGGACCATTCAGGCTCTTGGCAGCCACTCACCAGGGCAGTGTGGCCCCATGTAACTGAGCAGGCCTGGCTCACCCCAAGCACAGCTCCGGATGCTGCATATCAGGTCCACACAACCCTCCCATGCAATGAAATGTCCTCCTTCAGAACTGTCCAGCTATTTAAAGCCTGTAAAGCCTTTCTTAGCAGCAGGCCACATGGAGACAGGTGGCACCCATGGGCTGCAGTTGGCTGACCCTGCTCAGCACCCTGGCTCCTGTGGGTGCCCACAGCCGAGGGCCACAGACACAAATCAGAATGGGAAGAGGGACTACTTTAAGTGCAGTCAGAGCAGAGAGGGGTATGGAATGACATCGGAAGACACGGTGCAAAGGTGGTAAAAATCCAAGCCCCCCAGCCCCCAGCCCGGAGGGATTCACTCGGCAAGAGCCAGGGTCCCACAGTACAAGCACCTGCAAGGCCTCGGCTCCACGAAGGGCCGACAGCTGACATTCCTCAAACTGAGTTTCAGGTTATACTCAGAATACAAGAGGTTTAAAGACTCAGGAGAGAAAAAACACACTGAAAATATTTCTATCAGAAACGGCTTACAAACAAAAGTCCTGGTCCTTCATGAGACACACACAGCCAGAGCCCCAGCCTCCAGAGGTGTCGCTAGAGGCCCCGCAGAGCCAGTCTGCGTCACTGAGCTGCTGGCACATGTACAGCCTCGGCCGGTAGCTGGGACCGTGCGGCTGGGGGCCGAGGGGGGAGCGGACAGGTACTAGGGCTCCCGCTGGAACGCATGGCCTTCTCCGCCATCTGAGGGCTTCTTCCCCTCTGTTAACAAGAAATCATTTCTATATTCTTAATTCCAAGTATCTCCTCTTACCCTGGCCACACTCAGACAGAGGACACCTGTCATCCCTGCTTCCCATCCTTAAGTGTTTTCTCTTCTCACGGAAAGGCCCGACACCTTCCAGAGGCAGCCCGTCGGTGAGGGGGAGGGTGCCGTCCAGTCTCCGGAAACGGTCAACAGTCTCATGGCTGGCGGCCTTGGGGAGGTGCGGTTCTGAGTCTTTAACAAAGTCCTCGGATTTCCTGGAGTGCCTCTTCTTTTTCTTCTTCTTTTTTTTGTGTCTGTGGAGGTCGGCATCAGAGCATGCTACTGAAAGATCGGAATCCTGCTGATGCCTGTGGAGAAATAAGCCAGAACTCAAACCACCAAAAAACCAAAACCACCTCCAAGAGGCCTGGTCCTTGGCTTTTACCCCCACCACAGCAGACACTCAGCACGCACACACCGGTGAAGAGCCTACCTAAGTACAAAAGTGCTGTGTTCACTGCAGGAAGTGTTGGGGTCCAGGGTATGAGTTCCCTAACCTGGACCCCACCTGCCACTGCCTCAAGCTCCGCTCGGGAGCTACAGCTGCTGGCCACAAGTCCAGAGGAAGGACTTTACTACCTTTTCCTGAAACTAGAGGGTGAGGGGAAAATACACTTTTGCCAGGAGATTCAGACACACAGGAGGGAAGGAGGTTTTCCCTCGGGTAACCGTGTGTCTCCCTAAGGCTCTTTGTGACCTTTCCCCAGGGTTTCCATCTCAACAGACGTCAAGTCTCTAGTGTTGGGTACGGAGCACTGCTGCTTGTGCTCACGCATCTTGTCACTGAAAAGTCATTTTCAAGAGAATGGAGCCAGAGAGACGGACAAGGCTGAGGGAAGCAGTGGTCACTCAGACCCACGCCGTTGGTGGGCACAGCAGCGGGGGACGGGCTCCCTATACCTGCCGCCCAGTGGCCTCTGAGTTGCAAGAAAACATTAACAGGTAATAAAATGTAACTACATCTGACAAGTAAGAGTATTAACCCCAGTCACGAAGTCCAAGACTCCCAAGTTCTCAGGTACAGACCGTGGCATGCTTCCTCCCACAGATCTGAAAGCACGGACCCAAACTGGTATCACCATCTCACAAAGGGAGGTTGAGGCACTTTACGGTACCATGAAGTAAGGGAGTGTCAGCACAGAGTTGGGTCAAGATCTAGCAGGTAGCAGGTCACAACCCACAGGATGGGAAATACGAATCTAGCTGCCACTGCTGCCGCCACTGCCGGAGCTGCCCTGCGTGGGTCTCTGCCAGGCTATGGGGACGGCCTGGCCTCTCCCACCGTATGCAGGCCACCCTCACCTGGAATCCCGGCTGCGGTGTTTGTCTTTGGATTTCTTTTTCTTCTTTGATTTTTTGTGCTTTTTCGCTCTGGGCTCTTCCAAGGGCTCCTTCTGTATGCCCCTCCAGGCCTTCTTCTCAATGTGACCATCGCTGTCGTCCATGCTGTCATATCTCCGCTTCCGGGACTTGCCGTTCTCGTGCTCATGAAACCGCTCGGCGAGGTTACAGGTGGCGTCATCAGCTACAAGTGCAATTTTCTCATGGGGGTACTTTTCGGGGTATGGGAGGAGGGCATGGGGGGCGGCCCGGGGACTGAAGTGGTGCCGCTCCCTGCCCTTGGCGACCGGCTCGTAGCCCTTCCTCCCCTTGTAGTAGTCCTTGGAGGGCCGGCTGCCGTACTGGCTTGCCTTGGTGTAGTCACGGGCACTGTGGAAGGGCTTCCACTCACGCGTCTCCCTGGCTGTGTACTGGGCGTACCTGTCGTGGTAATACCTGCACTTGTCCCACCTCAGTTTGGCCGGGTAGTATTTCTCCCGGCCCCAGGAGTGCTCACTCTCTGAGTGGTGGTATCTGCTCCAGTCCTGGTCTGACCCACCTCGGTTCCGGGAGTGGTGGTGGCTGTACCGGCCCAGGGAGCGGTACTCACCAGGGCTGAGCCGCTCACTGTGACAGGGGTGGTGCTGGGCCCCTCCGCAGGGCTCCGTCCTGTAGCGGTCCTGCTTGGCCCGCTCCCGCAGGTATGAGTGGCGCTTTTTGTGGTAGTGGTCCTCTGTTTTGCTCCTACTCTCCCGTGCACGTTCTCCGCTAGAGGAACGGTCTCTACGGTTGCGGTAATGTCCTCGATCAACTTTTCTGAGGATACTGATTTTTTCCTTAACTGGAGAATGATCTGGAATCTTCTGTCCAACCTTATTTTCTTCACATTTCTCACTGTTACTTTGTTCGGGGCCCCCTTCTGAATGATTTTCTGTCATCTTGTCTAGTTGGGGAGAGGGCAAGTCCTCAACAGCTGTGCCTGTGCTCCTGGGAGGGTCCTCCGTGTCCGTGCACTTGTCTCGACTGATGTAGACTAAGAGTTCATGCTCACAGGCCCCCTCGGAACGTACTGGGGGACTTGGGCTTGAACCCCCCACTGTCTCCACAGCAGCCGAGGCCCGTGGGCTCTCTATGAATGCCCCAGGTACAGCCTGGGGTGGTCGGCTCTGGTCGTCCATCAAATCCCCAGGGCCAGATAGTTTAGGGAGCACATCGTCCCCCGTGGTATTCTTGGTGCTGCTGCAAAGAGTGTTGGCACTAGGCAAAGACTCCTCAGGTTTTGCTAAAATGTTTTCAGAGACTTCTTCTTTGGTAGATTTGACGCTGGGGTCTAAGGGTGGCAGAGCCTTCTTTAGCTTGCTGCTAAGATTTGTGAGTGTCTCCAGTTTCTCACGGGGATCTGGAGAGGGGCTGCCAGCTTCCATTTCCGCACCGGGACCCTCTGCAGGACTCTCCTCTGGTCCAGGTGTACTGCAGCCCCATCAAAACAAAGAAATCAATAAGTCAGTCATTGGCTTGATTGCTTTATGGCTCACAGGGACAAAAACTTCAAAACATTTGTTTACTAAATAATCTATGCTTTTAACCTATCTGGCAGGAGCTCAATTCCAGGCTTATCATTTTTGGAAACTTCAAATTTTCTCTTTTCCTCATTAAATAAAAATACAAAATTCTCTATCAGGCTTATCTACTTCCCCATTTTTCAGGTAATCTTGCAGTTATCAGGCTCCTTCTGTTTTCAGATACACGTCTAATTCTTAACTGCAAATAATCAGAAAAATCAAATGATGACCAAAGGCTCTAACTTTTCCTCTGTGTTTCTCCCAAGCCTCAGAGGTAGAGTCACTGCCTCCAAACAGAACCAACGCCTCCTTGAAACTTACGAACTGGGAGGAATTAGTGAGATTTCAGAAAACCTTCCTGCAGTACATGAACTTTGTGTGCCCTTGACCACTACAGAGCTCCCAAGGCATGCTCGAGGTTAATGAAAACTGCCAGCAAACAAGGAAAGCCCCACAGGGGCCCCATGTTAGTGAGAGAATACCTGGGAGAGAGAACACAGGTGCGATCAGTACAGACAAGTTACCTCAAGTGTGACCATGAGATTTTCAAGCCAGCATGGAAAGCTACATCCACTAAGTTATAGTTTGTGTGTGGTTCTGTGTATACAACCATCTACAAAGGTAATCCTCATGTACAAGACATTACAGGACAAACTAAACTAGACAAGGAAAGGAACAAGAGTGGAACAAAAGGAACCCTGAAGTGACAGGGTTCACACTGGCCCCTCTTGAAGGTCAACTGGAAAGGAGTGTTCTTCGCCTACAGATTTACTCCACTCCGTTTCAATAACTAAACCTTCCTGACCACTGTTCAGGAAGTATAGCCCACCTCCTAGGGGCCATTTTGAAATGTGGGGTGCATCCTGGGCTGTCACAGAGATAGGGGAGCCTTACTAGCACTAGCAGGCAGGGAGCCAAGAAGGCAGCGGGGAGTGGAGAGAGTTAGCATTCCACTTCCCACATCCTGACGTCCACATGGGGGAAAACCCCAAGTTATGGTATCATTGGCAGTTTTCATGGACATGACATTTTCCAGGAACACAACTACTGTGTAAATCCAGAGATAATTAGAATGTCACCAAAAGTCCCTCACGAGAACATCATACCCCTGACCGTGAAATGTGTGCGTGAGACTGTGCTCCAGACACCAGGCCACACTCCACACAGTGAGGCTCACAGCAAATGTGTGTGCAGCTAAAAACACACACGGGGTATCGTGCAGGAGCATGGGCCCGCCCGGACATGTGCAAACCCAAACGCCACTGCCTTATATATTTCTGTCTTTCACCCCTGTTAAATGATACCTAGGAAATGTACTGATTTAAAAAAATAAAACAAAACATTAAATGTAGAGACAGACTGTATCTATGATTGCAATTTAAGGATTCTTGAAGGAGCAGAATAAAATATTTGCAACATGATGGAGTCAAGAAATCTTGCCCTACAACCTTAGTGAGTCTTCATACATATGTCACTGAAGGATGAAGTGAGACAGCGCTAGGGGCAGATTCAGGAAGCATGCTGCAATGTTCCTAAGCTAGAGAGACGGGGCTGGGCAGGAGAACAGAGTGTTAGCTCAAGGACATCGTTTTCATGGAAAAATGGTAATTTTTCCAATAAACTTTTCCTTTCCTTTTCTCAGAGGCACTTAACAAATTCCCTAGATCATGATTCAAATCATTCCAAGATCCAAAAGGTTCATGATGAGATGTGTGCGGAGTTAAAATAGCAGCGCGCATGCACATGGTCATGGTTTCCTTTCCTCACTGTCATTGTCTTACCTGGTTTCTTCTGTCGAGCCTTTAACCTTGTTGCTGAGTTTGAAGGTCTCTAAGATTTTGTCTTCTGGGAGAGGAGGCAGAGGAACAGGCATCAACTATAATAAAAAACACAGCTCTTTCAAATCCTGCTGCCGCTGGACAGTGGCCAGCTGTATTTGAGAGTCGAAAGCCTACCCTCCTCCCACCCACCTCCCTGTCCCCCAGGCCCCCACACACTTACCTTCCCGGGCAGACCATTCGCCTTCGAAAAGGGATTTTCTGAGTGTAGCGCAGGTGGGACTTGGCAACTGGCACCATCACAGGACAGACCGTTTTCCTGCAGGTCACTGTCTGTACCGTCAGCACCATTTAGAGCAAGAGGTTCTCGAAGCTCGAGCGGAGAGGCCTCATCGTCTTCTGCATCCTGCACAGAAGAGCTGGAGCTCTCAATCGTACCGAGACCATTCTCCTTGCCTAGGCCCTTCGCCTCCTCGTCAGACTCTTCAGACGACTCAGCACCATAGGGCACCAGGACGCTGGAGTTCAGCTTGGACTTGCCATTCATCACAGGCTTGGAACAGGACTCGCTCGGGGTCATCTGCTTTGTGACTTTACTAGAAACTGCTGTCGTAGATGCGCTCGAGGTAGACTGTATTGCAGAAGAATTGGTAACGGTAGAAGAGGGAACAGGCTTGTTTGGGTTCTCCAAAGAACTGCTGTGAAGGTTAGGCTGAGACTGGCCTTGGCGAACAGGTAACTTGTTGTGAATACTGATCGTGATTTTTTGTTTCTTGGGATGTTCTGGAATCACTGAAGGCCTGTTAACGGACCAGTTTTGCACAGAAGTCGAAGCATTAACAGAACCAGCCCGGCTGACACTGGAATTTCCACTAGGACTTGACATGGAACTACTCGGCGCTTCTTTCAATGGCCCGGTCCCATTTAAGTGAGGTGGGTTCTGGAAGAAAGAAGACCCCAGCTGGTGAGAGCCCCAGAAATGGACAAAAGAATCCACTCTGGCTGGAGGCCCTTCCCATTTTGCTCATTTTTTTCTTTTTTGGAATATCATGGCGCCCACCTAGAAACACCTCTTCCTCCTATCTGCTTCTGACCACCATAAACCTTCCATGGGTCAGTGTTCTCTGGTAATTAATCAACAACTATTTCTGAGAACTCCAAGCCCAAATTCTTTCTGCTCCATTCTGACAGAAATGAACAGGCTCCCTTGGACACAGAGTCACATGTTTTCCTCGGCCTGGTTTCCTGGAAGCCCACTGCTATATAGGCAGAAGGAACTGCCCACCAGTGGGGAATTACCACTGACCACAGGAGCCAGGGAGATGGGTGGCATGGGCAAACACAGAAGAGCTGCTTCGGGTGCTGTCCCCTCTGAATCCTACTCATGAGCTGTTTTGCTCCAGACTCCACCTATGCAGCTCTATCCTAGAGGCAAACTGGTGGCCAGGGGTGAGATCTCATTCACAGAGACGTTGTGCCTGGCCTTCACAGAGTTTTCTTAAATATCTGATTTATTTGCTAAACTTAACTTTGGAAGGCTTCACATGAAAGAAAACAAAAAACCTTGAAAAATCAGTATTAGCCAACTCTCCACACAGGACACATACTCTCTAGCTGGCTGGTGTCCTGACGCCACTATTAAGAGCCCAATGCAGGAACCCATTACCTGCCCAGCTCCCAGAGGCATTTGATTTGCAACTCTGACTATAACCCAAATACTTTCCAACATCCATAAAAAACAGCACACTAGACAATCTGCTGATTCAAAACAAATCACACTCAAACGGAAAGGCTTAAGCACTTTGGTGCAAGTGGCAGGGGTGCTTCCATTTGCAGACAGGCTGTCCATCATCACTGCATAAGGCCAGTGAACGTCTGGCCTTCCCTCCTGAAGATATGGGTGTCACGTGACTGAGGCATCCCTCCGATTCTCCCAGTAAGTGTGTCCGACCTGCCGGATGGCAGACAGGACACACCACACTCCTGAAAGGGCTACAGGGACACACTGAGAATATTCTTTGTGAAAGGGTTGCTTTCTGTTTCCAGCCTCCATCAGGGATTCCCAAATACTTAGTCCACTCACAGAATGGAAGTCCAAAATGAGAGCTAAAAATCTCTAGCATTTAAATATACCTATACTCAGACTTTCTTCTTGTTTATTATATTCATACACTGAAATTTTCTGTATATTTAAAATACTTTATAATAACTTTTTTGACAAGAAATTCAGTTGTACAAGGACATGGCAGCCACAGCAGTGCTAACCAGAGGCTTTGGACAATACCAAAGTTACCACAGAGATTACATCCTACCTCTGGAATGTTACCTTTATCATGTGAGAAGGGAGCTGTGGTCCGATAAACCCTGACGCAGCCTGTTTGTTGTTGACAACACGCTGGCTGATCACGGGTCGGGGCGAGGACTGGCCAGGGCTGTGAGTGGAATGAGTGAGTTCACCTCCATTTTTCACATCGTGGGACCTGGGGACAGAAAGTGACAGTGGTTAGGGCTTCATAGGGCACAACCTTAGGAAAGATTCATCTGTAGCCCCCCAGAGAACAGACTGAGAAGCTGCCGTGCACAGAGCTATGCATAGGATCCCCTTAGGTCAAGGTTAGTGGCAGATGCTCCAACAGGGATATAACAAAAGCCATACAAGTGGTATTTTTGATTGTGTATTCTGGAGATGCCACTACCTGAAAGGAATTATTTTCTGTTTATTTATATTTTTCTAATTATCAATATATCCCATTACAGGAAGTCTGTATTCAGAAGTTAGAAACACAAACATTGTAACTCATCTCACCCATGAGAGGCATCTACTCTTCAGATTTATTGGAATATCCTCCAAACTTTAGCCTGTATTGATTTTTTCAATACCAGTATAAAAGATTTCAAACCGCTTTTCCTCCATATATATATTGAGCACTTCCTCATATTGTTAAAGAAAATAAAGGCATCATAAGAATTATTTTTAACAGCTGTGTAATAGTCCAACTATTATGGATTATGCTACAATTTACACGCTCATTCTGCTAATATTGGAATTTTTAGGATGTTCTTAATTTTCAGCTATTATAAATCAATACCTAGGAGCACATATCAGACTTTTTTCCAAGCCCACATACTTGCAGAAATGGAATTAGTGAAGTCAGAGTATGCAGCAGCAACAAGAGAGAAGTGAGTTGGTGCCAACCCAGGTGTGCCCTAGGAAGGTGACTGGCTGCCTATGCTCAGTGGTTGAGAAGTGACCACATCCAGGTCCTCAGAGGCCCCTTCCTAAGGCCTCTAACACATCGCCTCCTCAGCCCCCAGGCCCACATTGTGTGTTTCCAGCAGCAGCAGCCTACCCTCCTATGCCATCACCATGCCCTTTCTCGGCATGCTTCACTGTCAACTTGCCAAGGAGCTGGAAGCTAAATCCAACTCCTAATCCATACCCCAAAACTACCTCCCTTACTCTGTTGGCACCATTAAGTTGCTGTTTCAAAAATAACCGAAAATTGAATTTAAATATGTTGATGAGATGAAGAGAAATGACATAACAGAAAATGTGAAAATCTGTTTTCCTGATGATACCTGATATAAAAGAGAACATAAGCTTGTTGACTGAGTACCGATCTAATATCACTGGTAGATACGATGGAGTCATTCATTTGATACCAAAGGCCATTGCTAGCCTGCAAAAGAGAGCCAACAAAAGAGAAATCAGATATAATTAGACAAAGAGGGAACACTGAGCAAGAGAAATATAAGAAACATGGGCTTTCATATTTTAGCTGTAGAAGTCCCACCTTGCCCCCTAAGAGTGCCAGAGCTACCTTAGAGTCTACTTTAAAAACAGTAAAGTCTGCTTACTTTGATGTAGCAGAAGTAGTGGCCAGCATGGCAGTTAAAGCCAGTGTGTACCAGCACTGCATACAGAACATAGATAATTGGTTCTCCATTTGGTTGAGACATGTATGGTCGAATATCAAGGTACTCAGGATATTTCACATCCTAAACAGAGATGGAAAGAGGATAAAGGAAGGTTACTTCTGAAGGCCCAGATCATTCTGCATATCCACGTGGAGACCTGTGCACAAGGCTCAGTACCCTCAGATGTTCAAGCAAAAACCTAACACACTGAACCACATTTCAAAAGACATAATTAGCCTGGAGCCCAAGTTATTTCATGCGCTCCCGCTGTATTCTTGATTTCTTTGCAGCAAACAAGGATCTACATGAAGTGAATCCTCTGAACAGGCCAAGGATGCAATGGAACACTAATTCTGGACTTCTGTCTCACTGAGTTTTACTACTTTGGGAAAGGATTGTTTAGATCTCTTATGTACTACTGATTTCCGATATTTTCTATTTTAGAAAGTAGAAAGAAAATACGAAAATTCAGTGTGTTACTATCAGAAAATATGAACAAATAGGAAAATCAACTCTAACAAAAGAGTGTTGAGATCTAGCAGTGGCATCCTCTTTGGATTTCAAACAACACCAGCTCTCCCTGTATCTCACCACCTTCCCTGACCACAGAGCCCACATGCAGATCATAGTTACCAGTTTTATCATCAGAAAGTCTAACCAGCTAAAGGTGAAACAACATACACTCACAAGCATACATAACACATTACCACTAGCTCAATGCTTTTTCCTCACTACTAAGTACTAGAAGAATTTAGGAAATCAGGTAACAGAACTGTTCAATTAGGTCGTTTATAGCCCTTGATATTTACTGAGAGACTCAATGTAAAAGGTTATTAATATTATCTACATACCTTAGCAATTTTTCCACCAGTAAAATTTGCAAAACGTTTCAAAGAAAGCGTAAGAACATTAGAGGATCTGTGTATAGTGAACCTCTTGGAAGCTGGAACCATCTTTTTACACCTTGAAATAAACAGAAACAAAAGATTAAGAAGATTAATACACACACACACACACACACACACACACACACCTTTTGGTATCTTGGTCTTTCCACTGTTATTTCTCTGAAATATTTCCACCAAACCTAAAAGAAAGCTACTAGCTAAGAAACACCATGGCTCTCAATCAACAATCAAAACACTAAAATTTATAACGGGAGATTGCTCAATTAGCATGAAAGTAAAAAGGAAGCTAGAACAGTTTCTGAGAAGCCACAGTCATTGATAATTTTAAAATCAGGTGATTACAGACTTCTCTCAATTCAAAACAAACTGGAAAGCTAATCAGTTTTCAAGCTAGTATAATTCTTAGCAAACAAATCCCTATCCAGATACAAAAAGAATATAAGTAAAGATTAGAACATTTGTGGAGCTTAGAGTAGAAGTCCCTGTGGTCATGGGGAGCTTTATTCCCCAATGACTTGAGTATTTGGTAAGGATCACCCATAGTACCTGATTCTAAAATGAAAATCTATTAAAACATGTGAAGCAGGACTTTCTTCAAATAGAGGCTCTCCTGATTTCACAGGAAAATATAGCAATGAATCAATCATCAACTCTAGAAGTTTCCAGCAGATACCACCCCAATCCTGGGGGTTGAGCGATGAAGAGTCTTCATCGCTCTAGAAGGTAAACCCCACTCCATCACTGCCTCTCCTAACAAGGAGTCCATGAAAACGCTGCTTACCACAGACACATCATCTGGGCTGCACCCTTCTACATGGCAGCTACCGTGGACTGCCCCCCACAAACCTTCCCAGTAATGGGACACCAAGCCTCCCAAGGACAGAGGTGCACATCTCCGACCCTGGGAGCACGGAAACCTGGTGTCTTCCCAGACACCACAGGAGCTCACAGGAGTTTCGAGGGGGTTCCTGAGACACCCCCAACACCACAGCAAGTTACCCCACTGTTATGTGCTCTCCACCCCCCTGCTACCCCCATCCCACCCCAGCACTGTGGTCACATCCTCGTACTTGCTGCACTTGTAAGAGTTTTCCCCATCGAGCTGTTCCGGCTTCACAAACTGCTCCAATGCCTTGTTAACACTCTGAGCAGCCTGGGAAGAGAACAACAGCATCAGCACCACGTGACCTCTCACTGCCACTTGAGAGAGAAAAGAAAAAGATATCTCAAAGGTATAAAAGCAAATGTGAATTTTTGTGTAGAAATAAATTTCTCTTTTATTATGATGTTCACTTTTATACATGTATACATCAAATGATCTTCCCCTTGTTAAAAAAAACATGCGGATCAAAGTGAATGATGTGTAAACAAGTTCTCACCACAACACTATTTAAAATAGCATAAAACTGGAAACAGGGATCCCTGGGTGGCGCAGTGGTTTGGCGCCTGCCTTTGGCCCAGGGCGCGATCCTGGAGACCCGGGATCAAATTCCACATCGGGCTCCCGGTGCATGGAGCCTGCTTCTCCCTCTGCCTATGTCTCTGCCTCTCTCTCTCTCTCTCTCTCTCTCTGTGACTATCATAAAATTAAAAAAAAAAAAAACTGGAAACAAACCAAATATGCACCAGCAAGGAATCGGACATGTACATCATGGTGTCTGCACTCACCGGGCACTATGGCACGACTGTCAAGGCATACATACAGAGAGGCCCCCAAGCAGAATTACATGAAGATGGCAAGTGGCCAAACAGGCCTAAGGTGTAATCCTATTTTTATAAGCAGTAGATAGTAGGCGTGGAACAGTTTATATCAAATTGTTAAGGGTTCATCCTGAGGGATGGGACCCTCTACCTATCTGCAACACTTCATTTCTATCATAAGCATGGATTACATTTGTCATCAGAAAAATAAAAGCTTAACAAAAAATAGCTTAGAAAATGCAAGAAACAAAACAGTTTCTAAAGAGTGACAATCCTCTAAATTGGGCTAATACAGGCATCAGCTTCTGGTTTTATCATGACCTATCAAGAGAAAAGTCAAAGGGCAGAAAAAAGATGAAGTCTCTTAAGTCTGTATGATACCTGCTACATATCTTACATAATCCCCTCTAAATACAATCTTGGCATAGGAAATGTTTCAATTCACATTCTCTAGTACCTATAGTCTAAGTTATAAATGAACTGCAGAAAAAGTTACACAAAATTTGACTGTCTTTCTAACCTCATCACTACAATTAGCAAACATACCTTTATCTCCAACGTTATATCAAGATATGGATCGAACGTATCTGAAACACCTTTGCAATTTAAACACTTGACTGAAATGAAAATAAAATGCAAAGAATAAGCAAAGTGTAATCCTTCTGGCAATACCAACTACTGAAATGACAGAACACAATATTATTATTTCAAAATAAAAAATCAAAATAAAGTACATTTTTCTTTCAGATTGGGCAAAAAAACTTAATGCTACACACAGTGTGAGCCAAAGTGTCATGAATGCAGCCCACGTATGCTGTTGGTTGGAATGTAAACTGGTATAACCTCTTGGAAGGATGATCTGGAGCATCAGAATTTAAAATACAGGTACCCCTTAATGCAGAAATTCTAAGAATCCATCCTACTTGGACACTTTTACATGAACATAAAGGCAATGTGTAAGGATGTTCCATGAATGACTAATGGTAATAACAACACCAAAGAATTAGAAACAACCTAAATATCCATTGTTAGGGGACTCAAGTAAACAGATTTCTACTTTAGCTGTGAAAGATTGTGTTACCTACATGTACTAAAACGTAAAAAGATTTATCATGTTAAGAGAAAAAGGAAAGAGATCTATCTAACATACTCCCAGGCTTCTCAAGCATAGGAAAGTACTGGAAAGCTATACTATCAACTGGGCCAGGGGCTGCCTCTGAGGGGGACAGGAGACACACTTTCCAGTACTAAACCTTTCCTACTGCACTTTTCTAACCATATTCATTATCACTTTATCAACAACTTTAAATAAAACTTTACCTCTAGATCTTAGGTATCCTCCAAAAATCTGACAAACAAGTGTGGTAGCCTGGGTATGTCTGTCTAATCTGAAAAACAAACAGTGATATGAGACAAGAGTTGTACAAAAATTACAGATGCTATGACTGAATTTTAAAAGCATGGACATCTATAAAAGAACAAGAATTCAAACAGGAAGCCACGGAATAAAAAGACATCAGTATGCACGGCAGCCAGAGTGTCATCTTGCCTGGACCAGAACACACTGAGGGTTTGGGGAGAGGCAGAAAGAGATAGGACAGTACTGAGAAGGGCTTTGACATGAGGCAGGAATTTGACCTGGAAGCAAGCAGTACACCTATGACACTGGGTGTGTGGACTGGCTGGTGAAGAAGGCAGGGAGTAGAAAGCATTCTCCTCTGCTCTGGGGTCTGTCATACAAGTGAGCAGAGCCCAGTCAAGGCAGACTAGCAACAGTGGGAACGAGAACAGGAGATCTACCAAGTGTGTTCACACAATAGCAAGTGGGTTAGGATTTGGTATCTAGTTGTATTTGCAATCTTCCTCTTGAGTCTGCATTTAGATTTTAAGGAAGAAACTGTAGGAATTGGTAATTGACCAAACTAAGAAAGATACAAGGAACACACATAAATTTCAGAGGGTGGAGAGGAGCAGAAAAAATGCTGGAGAAACTAGAAAGGAGAAGTGGTTAGTTGTAGATCTGCAAAGGGATGCTGCTACTCAGAAATTAAGTAATGGCCAAATCAATACCCAATTCTTGACATCTGTAATTAAATTCAAATTGTTATAGTAAGCACCCCTTTAAAATGTTTCAATCATTTTAAAATAAGGGAAATCATTTGAGGAAAAGGCAGTGCAAAGTCAGAGTGAAGCAAACACACAGCTCTGTGCATTCATCGTAAAAGGCAAAACTGAACTGATAGGCCAGTGATGCCAAGGGAAGAAATGACTAATGCTTTGCTATACTCACTTATTGCTGCCATTCAAGCACGCTTTTTGCATAGCATCAACAGTGTATTGAAGGAATTCATGGGCATCTTCTTGGTTTCCAAAGCGGAAGTGCCTAGCTATACCTGTGAAGTTTAAGTAAAGACATCAGCCTTATCATCACAGATTATATGCCCCAGCTGTACTCCCCAGAGTAATGACCATCTGTCGGTTAGAAAATACCTGATAATTATTTTATGAGGACATAGCACTAACACAAACTATCCTAAGAACAGCTAGCACCATGCCTTTTAGACCATTACAAGTGCACATGGGCTAGAGTTCCTAAGAGCCCAGAGACCCCAGATTTGCAGCAAGTTAAAAAACTATCCTTGAATAAATTCAACTTCAACTGTATTGTCTCAAAAATTTGTTCAAAATGCTCAAAATGTTTGTTCGAAACATGTTAGCACATACAATCTTATTAAATTTGGTGCTATATCTCCCTAAGAGAATCCACGGCAAACATAAAAGTCTGAACCCATCTCAGTTCTGTCTCAACAACCCACAGAACACACTGTGTTTTCAGCATCTCAGTTACAGAGCAGCTCTGCAGCCCTGTTTCTAATGGGCTAAACAGTCGCAAGACAAAATGACACAACAAACAACAAGATATAGACAATGTCACAATAAATCATGAATAGAGAAATTTCTCTATGTGAATATATATTCGCTGTCTCGTATGACGTGCCGGCGCTCTGCCAGTGCTCCATACATAAGTGGCAATCCCATAATCCCACTGGCTGTGCTGGGTGTTATGTGAGCTTGTGGAAATATGTGCACACAAACAGCAATGACCTTTTCTTAAAGTCTAGGTTTAAAAATATTAATCATTCCTTATATATACACAACACTAAAGAAATAAAATTTCCCCTAGCTAAGATTCTGCCAGGATCCAACACTGTTTAAAAAATGTTTGCGGGGGACGCCTGGGTGGCTCAGTGGTTGAGAGTCTGCCTGGGTGATCCTGGGTGCGGGATGGAGTCCCACATTGGGCTCCCTGCATGGAGCCTGATTCTCCCTCTGCCTGAAAAAACAAACAGTGATATGTCTGTCTCTGTCTCTGTCTCTCTCTCATGAATAAATAAATAAAATCTTTAACAACAACAGTAAAAAATGTTTGTGTTGTTTCCTCTGGTCTGTTAATAGTGCCGAGGGCCAATAGAACACCTCTTAATCTTCGGCAACTTTTTAGGCAAAAGGATTATACATTGTCATTGTATAATTATCCACCCCTATAATTACCCCACTAGATTCCAGATTAACAGTTAGGGTTTCTTTTTTATTTGTATGCATTTTTCTCCCTAACTCAGTTAATTAAGATGTAAAAATTTATTACAAAAACATATAGAAAGTGCATTAAAACATTTCACATACCCTATTCAGGGTCATTATAATGCAGAAGAAAGTTTTCAAGTCATTTAAAAATTAAATAGAAAAAGTGAAATTATCCACAAATTTGCTGTTATGAGTCTACATGTTGCTTTAAACATATAATTAACTAGTTTCATAATTCTTGATGCTATATATACATAGCATAATTACCCATTCACTGAATTAAAACTAATTCAAAACTATTTAAAGAAATCAGTGGGGGGAAAAAAAAAGAAATCAGTGGGACATTATAGTATAACTCAGCATAGTAATTCAAGTATCTGGGGAAATCACTGTAAAACTTATCAATGATTTTATTAACAAAGTGAGTTTAAAAAATTTTTAAATCTGAGGGGTGCCTGGGTGGCTCAGTCAGTGGAAAGTCTGACTCTTGATCTTGGCTCCAGTCTTGATCTCACAGCTTTGAGTTCTAGCCCCACACTGGGCTTTGCCATAAGCATGGAGCCCACTTAAAAGTTTAAAAAATTTTTTTCTTATATTAAATTGAATACTTTATTATATTTATTATTATTTAAGGTTTCAAAGTATGTTTCTATAGCATGTTTTACTAAAAATGTTATTATTTAAAGACATATCCATGTATGATAAAACATGTTTGTTTTCTACAATACACCAGCAGTTTGTCTTTTACCAATTATGCCATTAAGACCAATTACCTAATAAATACTATCATAAACTATTACAGATGATACTTACGCCGCATCTCATTAATGACAAACATCGGCTTGATAACATCCCCAGGATTACTGAGTGCCTGGGTGATATGTGCTTGCATTGTACACATCATACAAAATCCTTCTGCATGACCTGAAAGATAACAGACCATAATCCTCCAAATTAGCAAAATATGACTCCATACAGACATCACAGAATATTTTAAATAAGGGGCACACGTCTGAAGTGAAGTAACAGCAACAGCTACTGTGTGTCACACCTTCAGCTACATATTTTCATTCATTTTCATTTAATTCACCAACAAACCCAGGTGATAAGTATATACTGGCTCAATTTTAGAGGAAACTGAGGCTCAGAGAGTTAAATTTTTGCCCAATGTCAAATTAAGTAGAAGATACATATTGGACTCAAATATTTTCTTCATATTCAAAGCCTGTAATCTTAACTACTCTTTATACTAGAAAAATAAGTTGTCTCTTATACCACCATTTGTCTAAAATAGTACAAAAATGTCACCATACAAGAGGCTGAAAGCCACTCTGCCAATATTCTGGTCTTGTTGGCCACATACAGGGTCTCTGTTGTATATTCTTCTTTTCTTTTCCTTTTTACAACTTTAAAAAAAAATGTGAAAACCATTCTTAGCTCATGACTAACTGGTTCTACTGGTATCCAGTGAGTAGAGGCCACAAATGCTGCTAAACATCCTACAAGAAGCCAAGGCCAGCCCCCACAACAAAGCATTATCTGGTTCTAAACATCAATAGTGCTGAGACTGAGAAACTCTGCCTTAAACTAAAGGATTCTCATAATCTGCCTAACAAAGCTTTAAAAGTCTTGAAAGGGGGATCCCTGGGTGGCGCAGCGGTTTAGCGCCTGCCTTTGGCCCAGGGCGCGATCCTGGAGACCCGGGATCGAATTCCACATCGGGCTCCCGGTGCATGGAGCCTGCTTCTCCCTCTGCCTATGTCTCTGCCTCTCTGTCTCTCTGTCTCTCTCTCTCTCTCTCTCTGTGACTATCATAAATAAATAAATAATAAAAAAAGAAAAGTTGCTAAAATTAAAAAAAAAAGTCTTGAAAGGTTCAAATCATTTCCAACTAACTTAACTGTGTCCCAGAATAAAGCTCAAAAATATTTATAAGAATAATAATTTTTTTAAAAAAACCTCCAGCATCACAGAACATAAATAAAGTTCTAATCAAAGACCACAAGGCACGCAAAGATGCAAGAATGACATAACAAGGAGAAAATAAACAGAAACAGACCCAGAAATGGCAGATAATAAAATCAAAAGACAATGACATTAAAAAAGACATCATACATATAGTCACATGTTCAAGGAGTTAGAAAAGAGCACGAGCATGTTAGGGAGCCATGGAAATAGAGCCAAATGTACTTTATAGATGAAAAGTAGAATCTCTGAGATGAATAACATACCAGGAGAGATTAACAACTGATTAGACAGAAGGGGAGAAAGGATCAGTGAACCTGAAGATTTAACAGCAGAAATCATCCATAATGAAACACAGAAATCCCAAACAACAACAACAAACAGATAAGCTGATAATCAGTAAGCAGTGGGACTCCTTCCTGTTAGTTCCTAAATATACTTGTGATTGGGAGTCTAAAAGGACAGAACAAATAGCTCAGGAAATAATTACTGTCTACAGAGAGCATAAGGGAGATTTTTAGAGTGATTCTACAGTTTTGTGTCCTGAAGAGGTGGTAGTTTACATGAATCTATACCTGTGTTAAAATTCATAGAACTATACATCAGAAAAGGTTAATAGTGTTCTAACTACAGAAATAAGAGTCTTTTTTTTTTCAATGACCAGAGTCACACAAATTTGAAACAGTACATTTACAGATCTGAGAACATCAACAAATCCCAAACAGAAGATGACAAAAGACAACCACACAAGGAACCACCCAGTCAGACTGCTGAGAACAGTAATAAAGAGAGCATCATAAAAGCAGTTCGTAGTAAAAACATGTACACAGAAACAACAGTAAAATTGACAACAGACTTCCTGTCAGAAACAACACAAGACAGTGCAGTAACATCTGGGTATTAGGATAAAAATGTCAACAGAGTTCTATACCCCATGAAAACATCTTTCAAAAGCAAAGATGAGACAGACTCTCACTTCAGAGAAGATGGAATAGAAGTTCCTTTCCCTCCTCCCTCCATAAGTACACAAGTCCTGGACACTGGATGTAAAGTAAACAGAAGAAAGCCATGAGAGAGAGGAAAAGACAAGCTAGTGACTCTGGAACCCCAGGAATGACACTGTGGTATGTTCCCTAGGTTTTCTCTGTGCCTCCTATAGTCCAGGGCTGAAGAGGCCAGCAACCTGGAAACACCAACAAATAGAACAAAGCCCCAGTAAAAGCCTGCTTTCTTCTACCAAAAGACCAGGAAGTGAGACAGTGAACTTTTAAATAGTAATTCTCTACTCTAACCACAACCACAGAAAAACTACGACCCCCGACCCCTAGACCAGCAAAGGCCAAGTCCATAGGCTAAACTTCCACTTGCCAGGCTGTAATGAGGCATCCCAACTCACCCACTGGAACAATGTTAGAGAAGATGGATTAGGAGCTGGACCTTTCATCCACACTGGGTGATTACAAACCACACCAAATCCCACAGCATAGATCAAGTTAGGAGCCTAGACTTCTATCCCCCTCCCCCGGTAGTAAAGAAGACTCCCTCTAATTGTCCACTGGAGTAGTTTCAGAATCAGGACTTTCATCATCACCCAGTAGTGCAAAGCCACTGTGGTGTCAATGGAAACCAGGCGGGGAGCAGGACTGAGGAATTCCAAACTCCCTGTCCCATATACCATGAGTGTCAATGGAACAGGGAAGCTGGATTTCTATTTCACTCTAATACAACTTCTTTTGCCAGAGTGGTATCATAGAAAACCAGCTGAAAAAATCATTAGATAAGATCCACATAAAATTTCTTTTTTTTTTTTTTTTTTTTTTTCTTTTCACATAAAATTTCTAATGCAAAAATGTCCAGGTTTCAGCTGAAAATCACTCATCATACCAAGAACCAAGAATTTCTCAACCTGGTGAAAAAAGACAATAAAAAGAGGCCAACACTGATGTGAGAGATGTTAGAATTATCTAACAAAGGTTTTAAAGGAGCCATGATAAAAATGGTTCAACAAATAATTATGAACACACTAGAAACAAATAAAAAATATAGACTCAACAAAGAAATAGGAAACATAAAAAAACCAAATTGAAACTTGAGAAATGAAAAATACAATAACAAAATAAGCTTAGTAGGTAAGCTAGACAGAAGAATGAAGATCACAGAAGAAAGAAGCAGTAAATATGAAGACAGAACAATAGAAATTATCTACTCTGGATAACAGAGAGAAAACAGACTGAGGGAAAAATGAACAGGACATTAGGGACCTGTGGGACTCTAACAAAACATCTAGCACACATGTCATCAGATTCCCAGAAAGAGAGGAGAGACGAGGCTGCACTCAAAAAATATTACAAGAAATGTAACCTGAAAATTTCACAAATTTGGTTAAAGAAGTCTCTATAGATTCAAGAAGCTGAGCAAGCTCCAACAGGGGAAAAGGAAATCTATGCCAAAATATATCCAAATTAACCTCCTGAAAACAAAAGGCAGAATCTTGAAAGCAGTGAAAGAAAAAAATACCTTACCTATAAAAGTGTGTGTATAAAATAAACAAAAGAAAAATGACTGAAGATTTCAGATAAAAAACCATAGAGGCCAGAGGAAGTGCCAAACCAATTTTTAAGGTCTGAAAGAAAAAGACTGTCAACCCAGAATCCTACGTACAGTGGAAACACTTTTCAGGAATGAAGGCAAAATCAAGACATTCTCAGATGAAGCAAAACTAAGAAAATTTGTCACCAGCTGACATACCCTAAAAGAATGACTAAGAGAAGTTCTCTCAACAAAAACAAAATGATTTGAAAAAAGAAAAGAAAGAAAGAAACCCTACAACATCTAAAAGGAAGAAAAGAGGCACCTGGTTGGCTCAGTTGGTTGTGATCTGACTCAGAGGCATCTGACTCTTGGTTTTGGCTCAGGTTGTGATCTCAGAGTCCTGGGATGGAGCCTGTGTCAAACTTCATACTCAGCATGGAGTCTGCTCATCTCTTTCCCTCCCCCCACTTGTCTCTCTCTCCGTAAAATAAGTAAATAAAACCTTAAAAAAACCCACAAAGGACAGACTTAAGTCCTGATCTGTCAATAAACTTAAATGTAAATGTTCTTAAATACACCAATTAAAAAACCCAGATTAGCAACAGTAGATTGAAAAACATGACTGAGGGACGCCTGGGCGGCTCAGTGGCTGAGCCTCTGCCTTTGGCTCAGGGCATGATCCTGTGTCTGGGGATCGAGTTCCGCATCAGGCTCCCTGTGAGAGCCTGCTTCTCCCTCTATGTCTCTGCTTCTCTATGTCTCTTATGAATAAATAAAATCCTTAAAAAAAAAAAAAAAAAAAAACCTGACTTAGGGATCCCTGGGTGGCTCAGCGGTTTAGCGCCTGCCTTCGGCCCAGGGTATAATCCTGGGGTCCCGGAATCGAGTCCCGCTTCAGGCTCCCTGCATGGGGCCTGCTTCTCCCTCTGCCTGTGTCTCTGCCACTCTCTCTCTCTCTCTGTGTCTCTCATGAATAAATAAATAAAATCTTAAAAAAAAAAAAAAACATGGCTCAACCATATGATATCTACAAGAAACTCAGGGCAAATGTAACAATGTAGGCAGGCCAAAGGAAAAAGGATGAAAAAAGATATGCCATGCAAAACATAATTAATGTTTATTAACTCAAAGAAAGTAAAAAACAGCTATATTAATAGCAGATAAAGCAGACTTCAGAGCAAAGAAAGCTACCAGAGAATGGACATTATAAAAATTCCATCCATTTAGCAATCCTAAATGTATTTGTACCAAGCAACAAAGCTGCAACATACAAGGACCAAATTCTGATAGAACTGAAAACAGATATAAAGAAATCTGAAAACAGATATAAAGAAATCCACAACTACAGCTGGAAACCTCAACATCCTTCTGTAAATAAATGATTGAAATAGAAAATCAGCAAGGATACAGAACTCGGCAGTATCATCAGCCAATGGGATATGGTCAGTTTATAGAACCCTTCACACAAAAGCAGAACACAAATTCATTCCAAGCATTCATGGAACATACACCAAGACAGGCCATATCCTGGGCCACAAAACAAACCTCAAAATATTTAAGAGAATTGAAATAATAAAAGATATGTTTTCTACCACATTGGAATCATACTAGAGATTAGAAATAAGAAAACCAATAAACATCTGGAAACTAAATAACACTCTTCTATATAATCCACGGATCAAAGAACAGACTCATGGGAAATTTTTAAATGCACTGAACTGAATGAAAATGATAAAAACAACATATCAAAAATTTGAACACACAAAAAAGCAGCACTGAAAGAAAAATTTATAGCAACTACCAGTATTAGAAACAAAACCAAGGATAACAATACAGACCCTGCAGATATCAAAAATTAAATTTGTAATTTAAAAACTCATTAAAAGGAAATCTCCATGCCAATATAGTTTCACTGATAAATTCTACCAAATGTTTAAATAAGAATTTACATCAATTCTCCACAATCTCTTCAAAAGTACAGAAAAATATCCCCAATTCATTTTGTAAAGTTAGTATTACCCTGACACCAAACCAAATAAAAATGGTACAAAAGCAGAAAATTGCAGACCAATATCTCTCATGAATAGATACATAAAAACAATGAAACATTACAAATAAAATTCAACAAAATATAAAAATAACTACAGATCAGAAGAGAGAAGGGAGATGGCAGCCAAGTAGGAGGACTCTAGGTTCTCCTCATCCCCATAAATACAAGACAACTATCAAATCATCCTAAATATCCTATAATCAATCTGAGGATGGCAGAACAAACTCCACAACTGAAGGGGGAGAAGAAGCCAAATGAAGAAGGCAGGAAGTACAGAGACCCAGGCAGGAAGTGCAAAGACCCAGATTGGAAGAGAAAATGCGGCAACTGCTGTGGGGAGGGAGCTGTAGTGTCAAAGAAGGGTGAGAGACAAATTAGCACACGGGACAGTGTGTGGGGAAGACAAATTCCCAGAGCAACTGGCTTGGAAAGCAAAAGGGTCCAAATTTCATGAGTTCTTACAACCAAGGGCACTTAAACCCTGGAGTTTTAAAGGTCAGAGTGCTTGGCTCTGGTAGAGCTCCAAAGACACCAGTGGGGCTCTTGGAGAAAAGACAGGGCAAACAGCCATCTGAAGAAGGCCTGGGGCACACAGCAGGGAGATTAGTTGCTCACCTCGAAGAACGGCCCAGAGAAACTGTTCAGGGAGAGACCCCCTAAGGAATGAAGGAACTGGCCAGCACCACTGTCCTCTTTGACCCTCAGCATAAACACAGAGACACTTGTGGGAATCAGTGCAGCACCCACACTACCTAACTTGCTTACTTACACCAAGCTGCCTTGTGCTCTGGAAGAACCACCCTTCCCAGTTACAATTCCCTCAGTCCCAGTGTGGCAGGTCCCTCTCCTCAGAAGACCAGCCCAAACTCCTGCCACCACGTCTTCTCACCAGGGTGTTTCGTGAGACCTTGGTTCCAGGTGGTAGCAGTAACACATCTCATTTTACTAGCAGACCAGAGCACATATAGTAAAAAAAGTTGTCACATTCAAGCCAGGGACCAAACACTGCCCACAATAGGCAAAGAGAGTCTCTGCAGACAACTGGATGAAAGATAAAGTGACCAAAATACAACAGCAGAATGAACATAGCACACACTGGAGACATCCCAAAAGTGCCAGGCCTTTGGGGAACAGGGGATATTACACTGCTGGGCACTACAGGAACTCTCTCTCTTTTTTTAAAGATTTTATTTATTTGAGAGAGAATGTGCATGCATGAGAGAGAGTGCAGGTACAGTGGGATGAGGGATGGAGGGAGAAGCAGACTCCCCACTAAGTAGTGAGCCTGCCAGCCAGGTGCCCCCAGAACCTCTTCTTCATAAGGCCACTACTTTCAAGAACCAGGAGCCATGGTAACTTTCCTAACACAAAGAAACAGGCACAGAGACTTAGACTAAATGAGAAGACACAGTCAGAGATCTAAGCAAAAACAGTTATAAGTAACATGACTGATGGAGAATTTAAAGCAATTATCATAAAGATACTCACTGGATTTCAGAAAAGACATCAGTGAGACCATTAACACAGAGATAAGGGATATAACACAGCAGAGATAAAGGACTCAATAAACAAAATGAGAAACATGCTTGATGGAATGAACAGGCTGGAAAAAGCAGGGGAACAAATTAATGGCCTGGAAGAAGAGTAATGGAAAGTAATCAAGCTAAACAAAAGACAGAGAAAAGAATTATGCAAGATGAGAACAGACTTAGGGAACTCAGTAACTACATCAAACATAATAATGTTTATATTGCAGAGATTCCAGAAGAAGAAGAGAAAAGGGGGCAGAGAATTTATTTGAATAATAACTGAACAGTTCCTTAACCTGGGGAAGGAAAAAGATATCCAGATTCAGAGGCACAGAGAACCCCCCCCCCCAAAAAAAACCAACAAAAGCAGATATACACCAAAACATACTGTTATTAAAATGACAAAATATAGTAATAAAGAATAACTATTAAAAGCAACAAGACAGAAGAAGACAGTTACATACAAAAGAAACCCCTATAAGGCTATCAGATTTTTCAGCAGAAATTTTCTAAGACAGAAAGAAGTGGCATAATATATTTAAAGTATATATTTCTGAATGGGAAAAACCTGCAGCCGAGAATACTCTATCCAGCAAGGCTATCATTCAGAATGGAAGGAGAGAAAGAGTTCCCCAGATAAACAAAAACTAAAGGAGTTTGTGGGCACTAAACCAGTCCTGCAAGAAATATTAAATGGGACTCTTTGAGTGGAAAGACCAAAAATGATTATATGAAGGTAGGAAAAAGCAGTAAAAATGAGTAATTCTGCAAAAATCAGCCAAGAAACAAAACAAAAGGATGTAAAATATGACACCACATACCTAAAACATGGGGAGGAGTAAAGAACAGGTTAAAACTTAATCACCCACTTCATATATTAGACTGCTACATGTAGATGTTACATATAAATCTAATGATAACTACAAATCAAAAACCACTAATAATTTTGCCAAGAATAAAGACAAAAATCCAAATATATCATTAAAGAAAACCAGCAAACCAAGAAAAAAGACAAGAATCAGAGAAAATCTTCAAAAACAACCACAAAACAAATGGGCAGCCCAGGTGGCTCAGCGGTTTAGCACCGCCTTCAGCCCACATCGGGCTCCCTGCATGGAGCCTGCTCCTCCCTCTGCCTGTGTCTCTGTCTCTGTCTCTCTCTCTCTGTGTCTCTCATAAATAAAATCTTTAAAAAAACAAACAAAAAAAACCCCACAAAACAAGTAATAACATGAGTAATAAAATCAACACATACCTATCAATAATTACTTTGAATGTAAATGAACTAAATACTTCAATCAAAAGACACAGGGTGACATAATGGATAAAAAACCAAGATCCACCTATATGCTGCCTACAAAAAAACTCATTTTACTATTTTTTGTTAAAGATTTTATTTATTTATTCATGAAAGACACAGAGAGAGGCAGAGACATAAGCAGAGGGAGAAGCAGGCTCCCTGTAAGGAGACTGATGCAGGACTCAGTCTCAGGATCCTGGGATCATGACCTGAGCCAAAGGCAGATACTCAACCACTGAGCCACCCAGGTGTGTCAAAAGACCCATTTTAGACCTAAAGACACCTGCAAATTAGGAAAAATATTCATCATGCAAATGGATGTCAAAAGAAAGCCTGAGTAGCAATATTTATATGAGACAAAATGGATGTTAAAACAAGGACTGTAAAAAGAGAAAAAGAAGCACACTATATAATAATAAAAGGGACAATCCACAAGAAGATATAGCAATTGTAATTATTTATGCACCCAACATGGGACCACCTAAATAAATAAAACAGTTAATAACATAAAGGAACGGATAACAATGCAGTAATAGTAGGAGACTTTAACATCCTACTTACATCAACAAACAGGTCTTTTAAACAGAATGTCAAGAAGGAAACAATGTCTTTGAATGACACACTGGATCAAATGGATTTAATGAATATATTCAGAACATTCCTTCCTGAACAGCAGAATACACATGCAATAATCTCCAGAACAGATCACATATTAGCCCACAAAACAAGCTTCAACAAATTTAAAAAGACAAAAGTTGGGACACCTGGATGGCTCACTGGTTGGGCAAAGTTGGGACACCTGGGTGGCTCACTGGTTAGGCATCTGCCTTTGGCTCAGGGTGTGATCCCGGAGTCCCGGGATCGAGTCCCACATCGGGCTCCCTGTGAGAGGCCTGCTTCTCTCTCTCATGAGTAAATAAAATCTTAAAAAAAAAAAAAAAAAAAAAAAAAAAAAGACCAGTCATACCATGCATCTTTTCTGACCACAACGCTATGAAATTAGAAGTCAATCACAGGATAAAATCTGAAAAGCCCACAAATACATGAATGCTAAATGACATGCTACTAAAAATGAATGGGTCACCAAGGAAATAAAAGAAAAAAATCAAACATACATGTAAACAAATGAAAATGAAAACACAACAGTTTAAAAGCTCTGGGATACAGCGAAAACAGTTTTAAGAGGGAAGATTATAGGAATACAGACCTACTTCAAGAAGCAAGAAAAATCTCAAATAATCTACTCTTGGGCACCTAAGGAGCTAGAAAAAGAACCACCACCAAAACCTAAAACCAGCAGAAGGAAGGAAATAATATAAATCAGAACAGAAATAAATTATATAGAAACTAAAAAATAATACAACAGATCAATGAAACCAAGAGCTGGTTCTTTGAAAAAAAAACAAAACTGGGCAGCCTGGGGGGCTCAGCGGTTTAGCACCACCTTCAGCCCAGAGCGTGATCCTGGAAACACGGGATCGGGTCCCATGTCAGGCTACCTGCGTGGAGCCTGCTTCTCCCTCTGCCTGTGTCTCTGCCTCTCTCTCCCTCTCTCTGTCTCTCATGAATAAATAAATAAAATCTTAAAAAAAAAAAAAAAGAAAAATTAAAACTGATAAACCTGTAGCCAGACTTATCATGAAAAAAAGAGAAAGGACTCAAATAAATAAAATGAAAATGACAGAGGAGAAATAACAACAAACACCACAGAAATATAAACAATCATAAGAGAATGTCATGAAAAACTATTTGCCAACAAGCTGGACAACCTAGAAGAAACAGATTAAGTTCCTAGAAATACAGAACTTCCCAAAACTGAATCAAGAAAAAATAGAAAAGGGATCCCTGGGTGGCGCAGCGGTTTGGCGCCTGCCTTTGGCCTAGGGCGCGATCCTGGAGACCCAGGATCGAATCCCACGTCGGGCTCCCGGTGCATGGAGCCTGCTTCTCCCTCTGCCTGTGTCTCTGCCTCTCTCTCTCTCTCTGTGACTATCATAGATAAATAAAAATTTAAAAAAAAAAAAAAAATAGAAAAATTTGAACAGATATATTACCAGCAAAGAAATTGAATCAGCAATCAAAAAACTCCCAACAAACAAAAGTCCAGGACCATCAGATGGCTTCACAGGCAAATTATACCAAGCTTTTTTTTTTTTTTTTTTTTTTTAAGATTTTATTTATTCATGAGAGACACAGAGAAAGAGGCAGAGACACAGGCAGAGGGAGAAGCAGGCTCCATGCAGGGAGCCCGACGTAGGACTCGATCCCAGGACTCCAGGATCACACCCGGGGCCAAAGGCAGGTGCTAAATTGCTGAGCCACCCAGGGATTCCCTATACCAAACATTTAAAGAAGAGTTAATACCTATTCTTTTCAAACTATTCCAAAAAACAAACAGATAAAGAATGAAGTTGGAAGTTTTCCTTCCATGAGGCCAGCATTATCCTGATACTAAAACCAGATAAAGACACCACTAAAAAAGAAATGACAGGCCAGTATCTCTAATGAACACAGATGCAAAACTCTTCAACACAATACTAGCAAACTAAATCCAATAATACATTAAAAGACTCTTTCACCACAGTCAAGTGGGATTTATTCCTGAGTTATAAGGGTAGTTCAATATTCACAAATCAATCAACGTGATACATCACATCCATAGGAGAAAGGAAAAGAACTATTTGATTTCAACAGATGCAGAAAAAGCATTTGACAAAGTAAAACATCCTTTCATGATAAACACCTTGATGAAGTAGGTTTAGAGGGAACATAGCTCAACATAATAGAAGCCATGTATGAAAACCCCACAGTTAATATCATCTTTAATGGGAAAAAAAACAGAGTTTTTTCTCTAGGGTCAGGAACAAGATAGGGATATCCACTCTCAACACTGTTATTCAACATAGTACTGGAACTCCTAGCTACAGCAATCAAACAACAAAAAGAAATAAAAGGCATCCAAATCAGTAAGGAAAAAGTAAAACATTCACTATTTGCAGATGACATATTATATGTAGAAGACCCAAAAGACTCCACCAAAAAACTGCTATAACTGATACATGAATTCAGTAAAGTTGCAGGATACAAAATCAGTCTACAGAATCATGCTGCATTTCTATACCCAAGTAACAAAGCAGCAGAAACAGAAATTAAGAAAACAAATCCATTTACAACTGCACCGAAAATAGTAAGACATCTAGCTAAAGAAGTAGAAGACCTGTACTCTAGGGTGCCTGGGTGGCTCAGGTTAAGTATCTGCCTTCGGTTCAGGTCATGATCCCAGGGTCCTGGGATCAAGCCCCGCATTGGGCTCCCTGCTCAGCGGGGCTTCTCCTTCTCCTGCTCCCCCTGCTGTTCTCTCCCTCCCCCCCTCAAAAAAATAAATCTTAAAAAAAAAAAAAAAAAAAAAGACCTGTACTTTGACTGAAAACTGCAAAACATTGTTGAAAGACCTTGAAGAGGACACAAAGAGATGGGAAGGCATTCTATGCTCATGGACTGAAGCAAATATTGTTCAAATGTCTATATTATGCAAAGCAATTTACACATTTAATGCAATCCCTATTAAAATACCAACAGCATTTTTCACAGAATTAGAACAAACAATCCTAAAATTTGTATGGAACCACAAAAGGCCCAGAATAGCCAAAGCAATCTTAAAAACAGTATGGTACTGACACAAAAACACACACAGGACAGAATAGAAAACCCAGAAACAAACCCACAACTATATGATCAATTAATCTTTGACAAAGCAGGAGAATGGGAGAAAGATGGTCTCTTCAACAAATGGTGTTAGGAAAACACAACTAACTGCAACATGCAAAAGAATGAAACTGGACCACTCTCTTACACCAGATACAATAATAAATTCAAAATGTGTTAAAGACCTAAAAATGAATCCTGAAATCATAAAAATCCTAGAAGAGAGCACAGGTAGTAATTTCTCTGACATTGGCTATAACAACTTTTTTCTAGATAGGTCCCCTGAGGCAAGGGAAACAAAAGCAAAAATAAACTATTGGGATTAATCAAAATAAAAAGCTTCTGCACAGTGAAGGAAACAATCAACAAAACTAAAAGGCAACCCACTGGATGGGAGAAGATATTTGCAAATGACATAGTCAATAAAGGGCTAGAATCCAAAACATATAAAGAACTTATAAAACTCAAACACTCAAAAAATAAATAATGCAATTAAAAGATGGGCAGAAGACATGAACACACATTTCTCCAAAGACCTACAGATAGCCAACAGATACATGAAAAGATGCTCATCCTCACTTACCATCAGGGAAATGCAAATCAAATCTACAATTAGATATCACCTCACACCTATCAGAATGACTAAAATCAACAATGCAAGAAACAAGTGTTGGCAAGGATAAGGAGAAAAAGGAACCCTCTTGCACTATTGGTGGAAATGCAAACTGGTGCAACCACTCTAGAAGATAGAAGACAGTATGGAGATTTCTCAAAAAATTAAAAATATAATTATCCTATGATCCCACAATTGCACTACTGGATATTTACCCAAAGAATTCAAAGGGATACATGCACCCCTATGTTTGTAGCAACATTATTTACAATAGCCAAGATATGGAAGGAGCTCAAGTGTCCATTAGTTGATGAACAGATAAAGAAGATGTGGTATATTATTCAGCCATTAAAAAAGAATGAAATCTTACCATTTGCAATGACATGAATGGACCTAGAGAGCAAAATGTTAAGTATAAAAAGTCAGATAAAGACAAATACCATATGATTTCACTCACATGTGTAATTTCAAAAATCAAACAAGAAAAGGGAAAAGAGACAAACTCTAACTAAAGGCAACAAACTGATGGTTATCTGAGGGGAGGTAAGTGGGGCAATGGTGAAATAGGTGATGGGGATTAAGCAATGTACTTGTCATGATGAGTACCGGGAAATTAAAACAAAAACTTAAAATAGTAATTATACATCATGACCAAATGGAATTTACTCCAGGGATACAAAGAGGACTCAATATTGGAAACTCTACCAGTATAATCCACCATATTAACAAACTAAAAACTAAACATCCCATGATCATATCAATTAATATTGACAAAGGATTTGACAAAAATCAACACTTATTCATGACAGACAGCAGAAGTCAGAAAAAAAGAAATCCAGAAAGCTTCTTTAACTTAATAAAGAGCATGTACCAAAAAACCTACCGCTAATATCAAACTAAATGCTCCTTTCCTTAATATCAGAAACAAGGCAAGGATGTCCACTCTGCTCAAAGTTCTAGCCAGTGAAATAAAAAAAGGAAATAAAAAGCATACCAATCAGTAAAGAATAAGTAAAACTGAAAAAAAAAAAAAAGAATAAGTAAAACTGTCCATACTTGCATATAACATGACTATTAGAAAAATCCAAGAACACTACAAAAAGAAAACAAACAAAAATGCCTAGAACTAATCATGGAGTTTGGCAAGGTCACAGTTGATATGATCAACATATGAAAATAAAATGTATCTTTATATGCCAGCAATAAACATGTGGATACCAAAATTAAAAATATGCCACTTACAACCCCTCAAAAAATAAAAAAAATTCACATAAATCTAATAAGACAAAACATCCTAACACTACACAACAGGGGTGAAAGTAAAGGTGATTTAAATAAATAGACATACCATGTTCATAGATTGAAAAATGTCAACATAAGTAAAGGTGTCAATTCTCCCTCCCCAAACTGAGAAGGTTTCACACGACTCCTATCAAAATCGCAGGGGGATTTTTTTGTAGATATAGACGCTATTATTTTATACTTTATATGATAAGACAGAAAAATGAGAATAGCTAAAACAATTTTGAAAGAGACTACATGGCTGGAATCATTCTATCTGATATCAAGACTTGTTACATAGCTACAACTGCAAAACTACGTGGAGAGACAGACATATACCTCAACAGAATAGAACAGAAAACCCAGAAATAGAAACACACAAATATGTCCAGGTGGTTTTTTACAAAGGTGTAAAAGCAATTCAATAGAGGAAAGATAGCCTTTTTAACAAATGGTGTGTGCAGTGGCTAAAAGGCATTTGAGACAAAAAATTGACTTCACCCTAACCTCACACTATGCAAAAATTAACTTAAATGGATCACAGACCTAAATGTAAAATGTCAAACTATAAAACTTTTAGAAAAAAAATATGAGAAAATCTCCAGAATCAAGAGCTAGGCAAAGGGATCTTAAACTTGACATCATAAGCACAATCCATAAAAGGAAAAAGTAAGACACCTTGCCAAAATTAAAAATTTTTGTTCTGTGAAAGACCTTGTTAAAAGGATGAAAAGACAAGCCTCAGGCTGGGGGAAATTATTTGGAACCTACATATCCAACAAAGGCCTGGTTTCTAAATTACATAAAGAACTCTTAAAACTCAACAGTATAAAAACAAAGAATGCCATAAAGAACAAAAGACAGCCAAGAGGTACTTCACCATAGAGGATATACAGATGGCAAATAAGCACACAGAAAGATGTTCGAGACCTTTAGGCATTAGAGAAATGCAAATCTAAACCACAAGAAGGTGGGATCCCTGGGTGGCTCAGTGGTTGAGCATCTGCCTTTGGGGGCATGTTTCTGGGTCCAGGGATCAAGTCCCACATCGGGCTTCCTTGCAAGAAGCCCGCTTCTCCCTCTGTCTATGTCTCTGCCTTTCTGTCTCTCATGAATAAATAAATAAAATCTTAAAAAAAAAAAAAAATAGGGACGCCTGGGTGGCTCAGCAGTTGAGCGTCTGCCTTTGGCTCAGGGCATGATCCCGGAGTCCCAGGATCGAGTCCTACATTGGGCTTCCTGCATGGAGCCTGCTTCTCCCTCTGCCTGTGTCTCTGCCTCTCTTTCTGTGTCTCTTGTGAATAAATAAATAAAATCTAAAAAAATAATAACCCACAAGAAGTTATCATTATCTACCTATCAACATGGCTAAAATGAAAAATAGTGATAACACCAAATGCTGGCAAACATACACAGAAACTAGAACTCCCATATATTGCTGGTAGGACTGTAAAATGGTCAGCCACTCTGGAAAACTGGTAGTTTCTTGTAAAATTAATCATGCAACTACCATATGACCCAGTGATTGCAATCCTAGGCATTTATTCCAGAGAAATAAAGACATGTTCACACGTATATTGTACACTCTAATGCTCAGAGCAGCTCCATTCATAATATCCCCAAACTGGGCATAACCCAGATGTCCTTCTGTGGATGAGTGCTTAAAACAAGCCATGGTACATCCATACTATGGAGTACTACTCAACAACAAAAACAAAAAAAAAACCCCACAAATTATTAGTACATACAACCTAAATGAATCTTCAGAGAATTATGCTGAATGAAAAAGCAAATCCATAAAAGTTAAATACTGCACAACCTAATGTATATACATAACATTCTAAAAACGACAAAATTATAGAAATGAAAAACAGATTAGTAGTTGCTAGGGGTTAAAGGAGGACATCAGGGCACAAAGAAAGTGGGCGTGGCTATAAAAGGGGAACATGAGGGATTCTATAATGATAGAAATGTTCTGTATCGGGACTGTATCCATGTCAACATCCTGGTTGAGATATTGAAATACAGTGTTACCACCACTGGAGAAACTGGGTAAGGTACACAAGAGGTCTCTGTGTCATTCTTACAAATGCACTGAATCTACAATTACCTCAAAACAAAAAAGTTAACTTTTAAAAAGGCAAAAAATAAGGACATTTCAGACTGAGAATAAAACAAACATATAAAACTAAAAGCAGAGTTCATCACCAGCAAGCAAAGTTAAGGGAAGTCCTTCAGCCATAAGGAAACAAGTAGATGGAAATCTAAATCCACATAAAGGAATTAAAAAGCACTGGAAACGATAACTATATAGGTAAATACAAAAGATTTCTAAACACATCTGAACTATTTAAAGCAAAACCTTTATAATTTGTTTAAGGCAAAAATAAACAATATACTGTGTGATTATAACACAAGTAGAAATAAAATGTATGATGACAACAGCACAAACGCCACGAGAGGGGAGATGAAAGTACACTGTCACCAAGTCTTTACAATACACAAGTGAAATATTACTTGAAGGCAAACTGATCATTTAAAGAAGTATGACAAACCCTAAAGCCACACTAAAAAAAGGAAACAAAGTTACAGAAAATATGCCAATAAAGATTATCATAAAATTACTCCAAAAGGCAGAAAAAGATGAAAAAGGGTACAAAGAATAGGACAAAGAGAAAACAAACAGCAAGATGGTAATTTAAACCCAACCTTATCAATTAATCTCATTAAATACAAATGGGTTACACCCCAAGATAAAATGCAGAGATTGTTTAAAAAATTACATTATGGGCTATCTATACAAAAAATCCACTTTAAGCATAGACACAAATAGGTTAAAGGTAAAAGATGGAAAAAGGTATACCATACTAGCATTAGTCATAAGCAAACTGGAGGGGCTCTATTTATATCAAAGTAGATTTCAGAACCAAGCACATTACTGGGATAAAGAGGGTAATTTTGTCAATTATGAATAGGTCATTTCATCAAGGAGGTCATAATAATCTTAAATGACAAAGCTCCAAAACACGAGGCAAAACTGACAAAACAAAGAAAAAACAAATTCACAAATATATTTGATTTCAACAGACCTCTCTCAAAATTTGACAGTAGCCAGAAAAGCAGTAAGGAACAGAAGACAGCCTCAACAACACTACCAAGTAATTGACCATCATGGAGAAACTCCACACAACACAGCAGAGAACACATCCTTATAAAGTACACATGGGACATTTACCAAGCTAGACCATGTTCTGGTGCATAACACGAGTCGCAAGTTTAAAAGTACTCAAACAATAAAAAATACATCCCCTGACCACAAGAGAATTAAGTTAAAATCCAGTAACAGGACAATTTCTGGAAAATCCTCAAAATACCTGGCAACTAAACACATCTCTAAATAATCGCAAAGGCAATTAGAAAGTATCTGGACCTGAATAAAAATGAATACATGAAATACCAAAATGTCTGGAATACAAGTAAAGCAGCATTTCAAGGGGAATTTATGGCATTAAACAGAATGGAAAAGAAGATCTCAAATTAAATGACCTATAAGCTTCCCCTTTAAGAAACTAGTTTAGGGCACTAAATCCAAAGTAGGCAGGAAAAAAAGTAATAAAAAGATAACAAACATCAATGAAACAAAACAAAGTAACAATGAAACCAAGAGTTGATTTTCTGAGATCAATACTACATGAATAAAAAGGGAGAACAGAACATTATGAACAACTTTATGCTAGTACATTCGACATGTAAGACAAATTCCTTAGACACAAACTAACAAAGGTCCCTGATGAAAAAATAGATAACCCAAAGAGGCCTATATCTATTAAAGAAATTAAATACGTAGTTAAAAACCTACCCATGAGAAAACTCCAGGGCCCCAATGGCTTCACTGAAATCTATCAAACATTTAAGTAGGAAATAACACAAATTCTACAAAGTTTTCCGGGAAATAGAAGTAAATAATCCCAACATATTTCATGATGCCACCATTACCCTGATGCCAAAATCAGAAAAAGGAATTATAAGAAGCTACAGATTACTATTCATCATGAACATAAAATTTTTAGCAAATTCAATGATGTACAGAAATCATAATGCCTCGTGACCAAGCTGGGCTCACCTCTGGAATGCAAATTTGGCTTAGCATTCAAGCAAACGCTTGGTGCCCCTATGAAAATTCCCCAGCTAACAACGTATGTAAAAGTGAAAGACTAAAATGTCTTCCCTCTACAGTGAAGAAGGAGACATGGTTGTCACATCTACTTCCATCATATCCATCCAACACTGTAATGGAGGTCCTGGCCAGTGAATCATAGCAAGAAATAGAGCATGCAGACTGGAAATGAAGCAAAATTGTCCTTATCGATAGATCACATGACTGACTCCATATAAAATGTTAAGAAATCTTAAAACAATCAAACAAAACTACCATAATTAATACATTTACCAAGGTTGTAGGATTCAAGACCAATACGCAAAAATCATTTGCATTTTTAGAGTCTAGCAGTAAACAATTAGAAATTAAACTTCAAAAAGTATTACCATTGACAGCTTCCAAAAATATGAAACGCAGATAAATCTGATTTAATTAAAAGTTCACATTGGGGCAGCCCAGGTGGCTCAGTGGTTTAGCGCCTGCCTTCGGCCAAGGGCCTGATCCTGGAGACCCAGGATCGAGTCCCACATCAGGCTCCCTGCATGGAGCCTGATTCTCCCTCTGCCTGTGTCTCTGCCTCTCTCTGTCTCTGTGTCTCTCATGAATAAATAAATAAAATCTTTTTTTTTTTTTATTTATTTATGATAGTCACACACACAGAGAGAGAGAGAGAGAGAGAGAGAGAGGCAGAGACACAGGCAGAGGGAGAAGCAGGCTCTATGCACCGGGAGCCCGATGTGGGATTCGATCCCGGGTCTCCAGGATCGCGCCCTGGGCCAAAGACAGGCGCTAAACCGCTGCGCCACCCAGGGATCCCAATAAATAAAATCTTAAAAAAAAAAAGTTCACATTATATTTGTACATTGACAATTAAGCAATATTGCTAAGAAAAATTACAGAGAACCTAAATAAATGGGGATATACACCTTGTTTAAGGACAGAAAATAATACTGTTTAGGTGTCAACTCATCCTAAATTAATTCATAGATTCAACACAATGTCAATCAAAATCTCAGGAAGCTTTTTTTTTTTTTTTAAAGATTTTATTTACTTATTCATAGAGACAGAGAGAGAGAGAGAGAGAGAGAGAGAGAGAGGCAGAGACACAAGCAGAGGGAGAAGCAGACTCCACACAGGGAGCCGAACTCGATCCGAGGTCTCCAGGATCACACCCTGGGCTGCAGGCGGCGCCAAACCGCTGCACCACCAGGGCTGCCCTCAGGAAGCTTTTTTGTAGAAGTTCACAAAATTCACTTGGAAATGCAAAGGACCAAGAATGGCCAAAGCAACTTTGAAAAAGGACAAGGACAAGAACATGGAGGACGACTTTCCTGACTACAAAACTTTTATATATTTATTATTATTATTTTTTAAAGATTTTATTTATTCATGAGAGACAGAGAGAGACAGAGAGAGAGAGAGGCAGAGACACAGGCAGAGGGAGAAGCAGGCTCCATGTAGGGAGCCTGATATGGGACTCAATCCCAGGACTCCAGGATCACGCCTGGGCCGAAGGTAGGCGCCAAACCACTGAGCCATCCAGGGATCCCCCAAAACTTTTAAATACATAGTAATCAAGACCGCCATCTTATGGTGTCAAGATAGACAGTGTCAGCATAACAGAATAGAGCCCAGAAATAGATCCATATAGATACGGCCAATTGATTTTTGATAAAGAAGCAAGACAATTTAGTGGAGAAAGGACTATCTTTCAAACAAATAGTGCTGGAACAATTGGATATCCAATATTGAAAAACCTGACCTTCGATCCGTTCTTCACACCACTAATAAAAATTAACTCAAAATGGATCACTGACCAATATAAAAGCTAAAACTATAGAACTTCTAAAATATAGAGAAAATCATTGAGACCTCTGGTGAGGCAAAGATTTCTTAATATAACACTTAAAATACAAGTGATAAGAAAAAATAATGACGTGAAATTCTTCAAAACTTAAAACATGCTCTTCAAAAAACAGTGTGAAGAGAATATTCTTCTCCAGACTGGAAGATAGTATTTGCAAATTACATATCCGATAAAAGACTTGTATCCAGAATATATAAAAAACTTTCAAAACTCAACAACAAGAACACTACCCAATTTTAAATCAAAAGATATGAACAGACACTTTAGCCAAGAGTATACAGACGGCAATAAACTATATGGAAAGATGTTCAACATCATTACTCATTAGGGAAGTACAATTTAAAACCACAGTAGGGTAGTTCTTGCTATACTACATACTTATCAGAATGACTTGAGGCTGGAAAGCCTGACCACATCAAATATTATGGGGAGATACAGAGTAAATGGAACTTTCACTCACTGCTGCTGGGAATGTAAAATACCAGAATCCCTTTGGGAACTACAGCTTGGCAGTTTACCTTAAAGTTAACAAACATATACTACAAGACTGAACCATTCCACTCCTAGATATTTACCCAAGAGAAAAGAAAACATGTCCTTATAAAGACCTGTTTATAAATGCTCATAGCAGCTTAATCTGTGAGGGCCTCAAATGAGAAAGAACCCAAATTCCATCAATAGGTAGGTGAACAAAGAAACAAAATGCGGTACCATCCATGCAATGGAACACTACTCAACAATAAAAACTATTGATACACGCAACAACATGGAATGTTAAAATAATTGCACTAAATGAAAGAATTCAGACAATTTAAGAATATATGCCTGTGTAATTCTATTATATGACATTCTAAAAAATATAAACTGATCTACAGTAGACAGAAAACACATCAGTGGTTGCCTGGGGTGGAAGGGATGGGAGTGATTTCAAAGGAGCACTAGGAAACTTCAGGGGTGATGAATATATTCAATACCTTAAGTGTAGTGGTAGTTTTTTTTTTTTAATTTTTATTTATTTATGATAGTCACACACACACAGAGAGAGAGAGAGAGAGAGAGAGAGAGAGGCAGAGACACAGGCAGAGGGAGAAGCAGGCTCCATGCACCGGGAGCCCGACATGGGATTCGATCCCGGGTCTCCCGGATCACGCCCTAGGCCAAAGGCAGGCGCTAAACCGCTGCGCCACCCAGGGATCCCTGTAGTGGTAGTTTTATGAGAGTATACAAATGTCAGAATGTATCAAATATATATTTTAAGTATGTGCAATTTACTGTATGTCAATTATACCTCAATAAACCTAAGCAAAGAAAAATATATAATCACATATATAATAAAGAGATGTAACTAACATGTATATAACCATGCCCCAAGATATCTAAATAAAGGAACAATAGAAAGCAAATGAAAGCTACCAATAGCATAAAAGATAGGCACTAACTTTGGACACTGGGAGCTTCTGAATTTTTTGTTGGTCTCGCCCCTTGTGGCCCAGGTGCCAGGACTGGGTTTTAATCCACATGCTACTTTCATTAAGCACAAAAGTAATGGGAAAGCTGTCTGTGGGGAATGAATTATGAATTTCGGGGGAAAATGAGGGTAAACAAAATGTTCATTCTGTAATTTAAAAGCCCTTGGCATACCAAACACCTCTGGGCAGTGAGATTCTAGGTGATTTTCCTTTGGTTTCTTTAAATTTTTCTGTACTTTCCAAATTCTTTACAAGCATTATTTTGCTCTTTGGGGGAGGGGTAAACAGTTTTAAAAGAACTGGTTTAAATTCTCCATCAAGTAAAGGACTATTCAAAAAGAAGCAGCAAAAGGAGTTTTCACCCTGATAATTAATGAATAGCACGCACACACACCTCAGCACTAATATGGATCAAAAGACAGGGAGGCTCTGTTTATAAGAATGAAGGATATTTACAATATATTTAGAAGATCAAACCTCAAAGACTAGTTATTTTCTAAATTCTAAATTTTACTGGTCAACCACTGAGTTGGCTGTCACCTATTAAAGACGTGATATATTTTAACTGATTTCCTGCCCTTTAGTTGAAAACTGAGCTCGCACACATACACTAAAGTCCTGTATGAATTTTCAGGAGGTTGGGGGCTGTAACAAGAGGTTCCTCTCCACTAAGGCTTACAAACCTGTAAATGAATCAAGCCTTACAATACAGGATAGAAGCCAGGAGAGACAGGATTTCTTAATTCTGCTTGTCCCAAGCTGTTGGTGACAGACATTAATGTCACATTTTTCAGCAAGTGTAGAAAGCCAGCAGGGGGTTCAGAAATGGCAAATGCTGATAAAATATGTTTCTTTTTAAATAACTTCACAGACAAGTTAGGTGCAAAATGATTTTTATGAAACCTGAATACAAATCTTAAGAGTCTTCTTCCATGGTTTCTAAAAGAATAAACCAGTTTCCTAGTGATCATAGAGTTCTTGGCTTAATTCTTCACTATCATTACAGAGAAAAAAATGAAAGTAGGTTAGCATACCACAACACCACACAAGTAACATAGCCCAGAACACTTACATGTCTTGGAGTGTTCATGTGATAGCATGTAATTGGCAAGAGGTGGTGTGTAAGTCAAACACTGCAATGCTGCATTGGCAAAACAGGTATTGCCCAAATTCTGGAGCCCGGCTCCAACTCTATGAGTCTGTTGCCACTTAAGACAAATCTTCTCAGATGGGAAAAGAACTTTTTGTGGAGGAGCAATGCCATCACCTAGGGCTAGAAAAACAAACAAGAAATATTTTTTAAAAAAAAAAAGCTTTGCACGCTTCTCAAGCTAAATAAATAGCAACACATCAAACTGAATCTGATCAAGATTAGTTTGTTTTTTTTTTTAAGGATTTTATTTATTTATTCATGAGAGACATAGAGAGACAGACACAGGAAGAGGGAGAAGCAGGCTCCATGCAGGGAGCCTGATGTGGGACTTGATCCCAGGACTCCAGGATCATACCCTGGGCTGAAGGCAGGCTCTAAACCGCTGAGCCACCCAGGAGTCCCTCAAGATTAGGTTTTTACCAGCTACCAGAAATACAGGGAAGAAAGTGATATTTTAAAAGAAGGATCTTAGAATGTGGGAAATTGAAATGATTTGGTTTCTTCAATAGTACAGACCAAAGGGGGTGTGTTAATAGAAACTTAAAGACATCCACCAAATGCAAAGTATAGACCTTGTTTTGATGTTGATTTCAACAAATGAAATGGTAAAAAAATTTTTTTGACAATCAGAAATGTTAACATTGGCTGGAGTTTTAATTTAAAGATGCTTTAAATTTTATTTTATTTTATTTTTTGATGCTTTAAATTTTAGAAAATAATTTTTTAGATACGCAAACTAGAATATTCATAGATGAAATACAAAGTCTTGGATTTGCTTTACAATGACAGGGGAGTAAATGGGTGAAGGTATAATTGGCTATGAGTTGATAAATGTCAACATTGACTGATGGTACATGAGAGTTCACCATAATCGCTCTTTGAGATCTACTTAAAAATTTTCCAACACAATCTATAGAAAATCCAGGATGAGTCCACTCTCTACAACATATGCTTGGATGCTTCTATTCAGTACCACCATCATCACTGTCCTCTCCACCAGCACTCCACATATTGAGTCCTTCCTTATTAGCTGTCAGACAGTCTCAATTCTAAGAGTTAGTAGTGATGTCATTCTTATTTTACCAGAAAAGAAACAGGCTCTGAACTCAGGCTGTTTCTTGGGCACCACCATCCATGCACAAGTATGCTCTAAGTAGTCTAAAAAGATGTTTATTTTCAAGATTTATAAACAGATTATTAATGATAACTATGCTAGAGAAATCAGGTATAAAGCTCAAAAACAACTTATTTAGGAAAGTTTGATCATTGATCTGAGGACTACTTTTTCAAGTTTGCCAGTTCCTTGGCACTACTGGGAGATGGAAACGCCTCACCAGATGGCTCTCTATTTTAACTAAGAAATTAATGGGTAATAAGTATGCAAAGGTAGGCTTCAGTTCAGTGGGAATGGAAAGCAAAATTAGGAAAAAGGAAATGAGTCTGCGGAGAGTGGGACAAGGGCTCCAGAAAGGGCATGGCAGGGTGCTGTGAGCTAAGGCTTGAGGGACGGAAAGGAACCCCAGCAAGTAATGGGAAGTTCAAGTCAGTGAAAAGAAGTGCTGTGGGAAGGTCTTGCTGGTGAAAATCTTTAAACTCTATGTGTAACACTGAATTGTTTATTTTGTGATATAAACTCTCCTCCCACTGAAACACCTTCAGCAAATCACACCACCCACCACATCACAATACCACATTTACTATGAAGATGCAAAACCATACAAGGGCCAAATTATTCTAAGCCAAATGACATTCTGAGTCGGAACTAATCTATCTTCTTTGCATTTCAAAGCTTCCAAATCCAGAAGTCTCAGAAGTACCAACCAAAGTGTCAATGTCTCATTTTACCAGATCAGTTTTAACAAATGTAACCACATTTACACAGTTTCAACAAATGTAGCATTTACATTATCTGCTGTCTTTCAAAGAACTTTATTACCAGAGATGATTTTAAGGGGCCAAAACTCCAAATACTAAAAAAAAAACAACCCACAGTTAGGTGGAGCCATTTGTTAAAAGGAAACTTTTTTTTTTTTTAAGATTTCATTTATTTATTCATGAGAGACACAGAGAGAGAGAGAGAAAGAGAAGCAGAGACACAGGCAGAGGGAGAAAGTAGGCTCCATGCAGGGAGCCTGACGTGGGACTCGATCCCAGGTCTCTGGGATCAGGCCCTGAGCTAAAGGCAGCACTAAACCGCTGAGCCACCCGGGCTGCCCAAAAGGCAACCATTTAAAAAAAAAATATCTTCAGGGACCCCTGGGTGGCTCAGAGGTTGAGCGTCTGCCTTTGGCTCAGGGCATGATCCTGCGGTCCCGGGATCAAGTCCCCACATTGGGCTCCCTGCATGGAGCCTGCTTCTCCCTCTGCCTATGTCTCTGCGTCTCTCTCAGTGTCTCTCATGAATAAATATTTTTTTAAAAATCTTCAAAAATTTTAAAGATAGACATCTAGGGAACTATGGTTACCTGACAAGTTAACAAAATGCCTGCCCATCTCAAATCTCACCAAGATGAAGCTTATCCTCCAAAAAATTAGGAATAAAAAACTACAAATGTTATAGTAACTAAAAGTCATCTACCTTGTTATGACACTTTTTTTTTAAGGTTTCATTTATTTATTCATGAGAGGCACAGAGAGAAAAGTGGAGACATAGACAGAGGGAGAAGCAGGCTCCATTCGAGGAGCCTGATGTGGGACTCAGTCCCAGGATGCCTGCATCACGACCTGAGCCAAAGGCAGACACTCAACCCCTGAGCCACCAAGGCGACCCTGTTATGATACATGTTAATCATAAACAAGTAGTGCAGAAAAATGAAGCCTGCTGGCCACTTGGGTAGCAATAGGTCTTACAAAAGAAGACCCTCTCCAAAACTACCAACCATTGACAGCATTTATATAAAAGTTTCTTGGAAGAATTTTGTCCTTAAAAAAGTAGTACCTTGATCCTTTTGTGGTGATGGTTTTGATTTATCAGGTACAGATGAACTTGAATAAACTACAGCACCAGGTACTGGTCCTAAAGAAAGTGTGTGATTTGAAACATCATTTAGCGAAGACACAGCTCCCCAGCTGGCAGAACCTGCATCCATGTCTCCAGGTGAGACTGCCTCAGAGCTGCCAGGCTGATTCTGATAGGTTGATGGGTCTGAAGATTCAGAAGCTTTGTCAACTATGGTCATTGTTCAACTCTGCAAAAGACAAAATACAGTTGTTTCATAAAGTGAGAAAAGTAATCTACTTAACCTACCATTAGATTTTAATCTACCATTAGATCTAGTCATATTTAATCATTGTCAAACAAGTCACTGTAATATACCAGCAGCAGTATTTTTAAATTTTGAAATCATTTCCTTGGAACATTTAGCATTGTGCTCATCTAACAATTTTAGTTGTAAAAACTTCAATGAAATATTTGATTGGATCTTGTCATTCTATCCCGAGAGCCCCCTAAAATTTCTTAGTCTCATATTTCGGTTTATAATCAGGTACCTCAATTTCCAATTCTATACATTTGCCAAAAACCCATATATTTTGTTCTATCTAGCTTTAATTTTAACCTTCAAGTCCAAAATGACTTGTTTGAAATATATTATTCAAAAAACAATAGGAAGTCACACATTTGAAAAGTTTTCCTGAAGAGGCTCATTTATTTGGTATATGTGACTTTTTAAACAAAGCCCGTAAGATATTACTGACATCAAATTTGAACATAAATACAGGTTAAAAAAGTAATTATAATTTTCTCTCTGAATCCTACTTTTAAATCTTAGGGCTACACTTAAGCATTTTCTATATGCTGGGCACTGTGTTAATCACTGAACATAGATTCACTTAATTTTCATAATGGACCTATGAGAAATTGGACAGAGTCCACAGGGTCTAGAAAATGGAGCAATTATAACCCAAACTTAGTCACCAAGTAGAACCAGGCACCTGGCCCAATATTCCCAGCAAGAGTTCCTTCTGGCTATACCCATCCAGTCAAGGGGATCCTTTTAGGAATGTAAACTGTCCAGTGACAACCAAATCCAGTGTGCCGCTCCTCTATAGATAACCGTTCTTTGAGGCGTGCCCTGACCGCCCCAGGTACAACATCCCGACACCCAGACTTGCTCCTGCCTGACCTAGGAACCGCTCCCCACGTTCCATTCCTACCTGCTCTCTCTGACTCTTCGCCTCCTGTTCTTTTTTTACCTCACTCTCTTCCATCCTTCCACCTCTGGCCAGTTACCACTTCCACTTCTCAGCTTAGAATTCATTTCCTCTGGGACACTTTCCTTGACAACATTTCTCACTGGGTTAGAACCCATCCTGCGAGCTCCCACAGCGCCCTGGCGCTGATTTCTATGGTAGCGCTACAGCACCCACTCCATGGCCGGTTTCACTCATTGCTCTCTGTCATACTTTTATTTCTATTTCCTGACCTGGCACACAGAAAGCTTGCCACACATGTGCTGAGCAAATGAATGAATTCTGAAGATAGGAAGTAACCAGTGTTTGCTTTTAGCACCAGTTTGTCCTGAATGATTTATATACAGTATCTCATTTGTATACAGTATCTCATTCCTACTTTGAAGTAGGAACAGCCTTTTAAAACTTGTTTTAAAAAATATTCAATACAGTCAAGTGAAAGAATAAATACCAATGCGTACGCCACCTCAACAAATGCTGTGATGCACAGTTTGCTCACAGTGAGCTTCTTTTAAAATCCTCAAATTTGTTATAATTTTAAATGATGGCATGATTACAGTCCTCTGCCCCAAAAGCACAACCTTAAAAATTTTTTTGGAATCTTATGCAGAAATTAAAAAGTAGATGTCAGATTACATCTTAATAAAATAAGAAAAACGGAACTATTTTAAGTCAATCTATGATACAGGATCCTCATTCAGGAAGAAAGCTTGAGCTGTTTTATCCAAATAAAGTCTACACCATGAAACACAGTGGAGGCAAGCATGTGTAAGAAAACAAAGGAGGAGGAGGAAGACAAGGAGGAGCAAAACGAAGAAGTCAAAACAGCGTCCTGAGGAAAGGTTAATTTGGCCTCATTTACAATAACATTTACTAGAAAAAAACCTCAATTTTCCCAGGGTAAACATCCCTTCAGGACAATCATTAACAAATGACCAAATAAAACCATTTTACTTGTTCCAATTGCCTTTGGGGGCTGGGATGAGGGGTGGGGGGTGGGGAGGCGGGCTCTTAAAAAAAATTAAGGAAAGCATACAACTCAATCATCAATAACCATATAGCATTATAATTCTAGGAAAACAAACCAAAACTATCCATTTGTCTTCATTTGTATATTCGGCCAATGAATGCTTACTTATCCTAAAACCATCAAATATCCAAACTAAATTCCATCTGCTACAGAGATATCCTTTCTAGAAGTCAAACAATGTTGCACAGGACCTAAGATTCATACAGTTAAAGAAGTTCTTTACTCTCAGTAAAGCTTCTAAACATTATGGTTATATCAGGACTTTTAAGCAGCTATTTCAGTGAAAAGTTAAAATTTCTCTCAGCATCTTCTAATGATACACAAAAAGTTATAAAAGCACGTTTGAAAAAAATGAGTACTTGAATCAAGGCTGGATGTGTGTAGAGGAATGAGACAAATGGAGTTCACAAATGCTTCCTTTGCCTTAAGTGCAATCTTTTATTTGGAAGGCTTAAAATTTTCAGTCCCTTATATGATATTTCTATCAAATAGCATATGCTTTTTTTTTTTCATTTAAAAAAAGAAAAGCGTATCTCTACTTTAAAATCACTGTGGCACTGCTCATAAAGGGGATAACATGAATACATGTAGAGAAGAAAATGATACAGTCTTCATAAACAACGTAATCCACGTTTTTGTGACATTTCTATTTAAAAAGAAAACACACAAGCTTTAAAAAGATAAAGCCTTGATTTCAATTATTTTTAGGTAAATAAAACGACTGGCCTTAAAGCTTTACAAACCAGGGTAGACTTGATTCAACGATAGGAAAAGAAAGTGAAACTGACCTTAAATAAAAACAAATAAGTAAAACTGATTATCCATATCCCCTGTGCACGATGAATGAACCCAGAGAGTAAAATTATCTTTAAAATTTACAACTCTCTTAAAAAATTTCGAGACGCCACAAAAACGTAGGAGAACCTATAATACCGTTGTTAACCTCGAAAGAGAGGTGTTAACTGAACACGTTCCTCAACCAGTTTCACTATTATCCGAGTGTCTTTACTTTAAATAACCAACATGTTTTCCCATAAACAAGTAAACCCTAAGGCCTCCCTGAATATAAAAGCGCCATTCAACAAAAGTGATCTCGACTGCATTCATTAGAACGAGGTTAAAGTCCTAGGATCGTAAAACTTCGGTCCCGTCAAATCTTCATTTCAAACATCTGAAACTGATCACCCTCGTCCCCGACCCCCTCCAGGTAAGTCCGCTCTCCCTGCGCTGAAGATAAAGAACGCGACCGAGGCGCACACGCTCTGGGGGACGCGCCGCCGGGGCCGGCCCCTCCTCTCCCCTCCTCTCCCCTCCTCTCCTCTCCCCTCCGCCCCTCCGCCCCCCCACCCCGAGGGTGCCCGCTCCGCCCCGGCGGCCGGCGTGGGGAACTCGGACACTCGGCTGAGGAGCCAGGTGGACCGCCTCGCGAGAGGGACCGGCGCGCCGCCGAGGGGCGCCGGGGTGGGAAAGTTTGTCTCCCTGGGGGCGCGGGGGGGGCGGGGAGGCGAGCCCCGGGCTCCGAGGGCCGCTCCGAGGGTGAGAGGTGGCAGCCACGCGGGGGGCGGCGGGCGGGCCGGGGACGCCGGGCTCCGCGGCCGGCACCAGCACACGCCCACCGCGGGCAGACCCATGCGGGCCAGGCCGCCCCGGAGCCGCCCGCCCGGCCCGGCCCACGGGCCGAGGGGGCGGGCTGGGGCCGGGTGGGGGTGGGAGGGCAGTGTCCATGGCAACCAGGGGGGTCTGGCCTCCCCGCGCAGCCCGGCTCTCCCGGCGCCCGACCGCCCCGGCCGCCGCCCCCTCCCCAGCGGCCTGGCCCGGCCGGCGGTAGCGGCGCTGCCACCGGCGCCGCGGGGTCCCGGGCGGCCCCGCGGCTGCGAAGGGGGCGGCAGGCGAGGGGCCGCGCCAGTCCCCTGCGGGCCGCGCCGGCTCAGGGGCGGCCTGGCCAGCTGCGGCCGAGGCGAGCGGGGCGCTCTGCGGGCCCCACGCCGGCCGGCGGCAGGCGGGAAGGAGGCGGGAGCTTACCTGACCCGGCTCGGCGCTCGCTCCATCCCCCTCGGCCGCCGCCGCCGCCGCCGCCGCACACAGCCCAGCCGCCCGGCGGGGGACAATGACGTGCCTCCATCCGGGCACCGCCGCCGCCGCCTCCGGGTCAGCGCCGCGCCCGCAGCGCCCCGCCGGGCCGCCAGGGGGCGCGCCAGGGCCGCGCCCGCACGCGCCGCCGCCCAGGGGCCGTCGCACAAGAGGCGCGGCGCGGAGCTAACGGGCCGGGCGAGCGCGGGAGGGGCGGTCGTCAAAGCGCCGCCGGCGCAGGCTGGCGCGCGCGTCACTGGAGCGCCGGGCGCCGCGGAAGGAGCGCGCTGATTGGCGGAGCCGAGCCGCGCGGCGCAGGCCAGGGCGGTCTTTCCCCGGAGCGGCCGGCGGGAGCGGAGCGCCCCGAGCGCGCGGCGGCCGGGTGGTCCGAGCTGCGCCCTCCCGCGCCCTCGCCGCGCCCTCGCCGCGCCCGGGCCCATCTGGCCTGCGCGGTGACGCGGAGGGCCAGGGTCCCCTGAACGGACACGGGTCCGGGAGAGCCTCGGCCTAGCGATCCAGCATTTAAGGACGCCGGAGCGCGCGGGCGCCAGTCGGGATTCCTAGGCACTCGGCGGGAAGGAGAGTTTGAAGGCTGGCCCTTGAAAAGAGCCCGTCACGACTGCACCTCCGCTCCAAGCGTTCCTCGCACTTAATGGGACAGCTAGACCAGCTCTGGCTCCCCAGTGCCGGGTGCCTACTCCCGAGCACTTACTGGGTTTCCGCGGCGAGATTCAGCGCTGCAGCTCCGCTTGTCTCGGATGGCTTCTCGGCTTTGATTAAGGACAGGGCACTCTCCTGCACTAATCCGAGCCCTTCCCACGGTCTAACGTCCAACACCGAGTCACACCCGACCCTAGCCGAGGCCACCTCCTCGCCACACCCATTCCCTCAGTATCCTTTCTGATGCTCTCCTCCTAGTCTCAACTCCCGTTCCACCGTTATTTTCCTGTGATCTCCTTCATCCTTCAATAACACAGGTCAAACGTTGCTCTCTTCAGAGCTTTCAGCCTCTTGCCCGCAGAATAGTCTAAACTCCTTCACCTGACACTGAAGCCTCAGTTACCTTTCTTCTTGTGTGGGTCCCAGCCATAGCAGACTTTTTTCCTACAAACACCCCATTCCTACATCTATCTGCTTGGGGAAGCCCTGCCTGTGCCTCCTCATGGAGCCCCGCTTGAATCCCCCATCAGAATCTCACTACTCCCCCTTAAAAGACTGCACATATTTTCATGGTGGCCCTTACTTCACTCTTGTTATGGAAAGAGATCACTTGTGTGATTAACAATATCAGTTGTGTGTTTGGAGCAGAACATTGAAGTACTTTGAAGAAACAAGGTGGGAAAAGGTGAATTCCAAACCTCCAAAATTCAGGGCTCATTTTGGGGATGAACACCACAACTTACTTTCTGATGAAGAATGGTTACGGAATTTCACCTCTGTGGCCCTTTCAGCACTAATGAGAGATCTGCAAGAGCAGAAAGGCCACAGGGATGGACTCAATAATTTACTTGCCTTCCCTCAAATGACTTTGAGTGTCAAATACAGAATAAGAAGGAATTAAAGAGCCAAACCCTTAATATTCACCTGACTCTTGTGGCAGTTCAAAACGCTTCCTTTGGAAGTCACACTAGATGTTTGGCTTCTAATTTCATTTTTCATTCTGCATTCTATTAACAAAGTTACCCCCAGAGTCCACCCCTTAATACAGTACCTGAGCAACTTAGATAGGAAGAGGGTTTGGGGTGTGTGTGTGTGTGTGTGTTTTGTTTTCTGTTATGTTCTAACCATCCCTTTTCATTCTCTACCAGAACAGGCTCTTAGAGGCAGGATCAGATGGGTGATGAGGTGGTGAACCAACTTGCCCCAAAAACTTGTTTTCTTCCAGACCAGAGCTTATCCAAAGTGAATCTGTTTGGAGATTTCACTTTGCCTCTGTTCTTCTGAACTTCACAGATTACTTAGCCCGTTGCCTTTACAAAAACTGTCTTTACGCCAGAAGCCAACTCACCCCAAATGCCCTCGCCTTCCAATCCAGATAAAGAACCAAAAGTAGTAGAATGATAGATTTTTTGAGAACCTCTAGACACTTAGCGAGCCTGTAGTGATGCTGTAAATGCCCTACCAGATCCTCTTTACTGGCTGATGCACCCATTCCCCTCCCAGCTGCTATGAGTGATAGCTGCTAATAACTTACAGCTGCCCCTTCTGACAGCTGTTCTTGGCTGAATGGGGGCGCTGCCTCACAGGGAGGTTAACCACGCCTACCACCCTCGTAGCCTACAACAATGTCCCACTGATAAATGAGTTTAGAAAGGCCTTGCCTCAACTTGTGACCAGCCCTTGTAGTGCAGTGCATACTCCAGAGCTCCGGTGGGATCAGAGAAAAGTTCGTCTTCCACTACATCCTAGGTTGACTCCTTTCCTTCCTCTCTTCCTCCCTTCTCTTTCTCCCCAGAGCACACTCTCGATATGTCACATGTATCTGAGTTCTGTTTCAAGCCCTGCTTCTAGGTAGCCTGACTAGACAGCAGGTACCAGAAAAGGTCCTAGGCAAGAGAGTCTAAGGATAAGATTCCAGGTGATATGTGATTCACCGATCTCCATGCAATTGTGTAAGACTCCCACCTAGGGGAAAGTGAGTTGGGAAATGGGTAGAAGGGCATGCGTTGGCTTATTCAATCTCTCTGGTGTTTGTGAACGTGAGGAAAACAGTCATTGGAAGAACTGTGAAATTCGATGACCATTGCTGCTTTGAAGAAGGAAAATGATAGGCCTGGGCTATTCATCATCAATGTAAAGCAAAGCATAAACGCCAGAGAGACGTTTTAGTGCCCCACCATAACCATCATCTGGAGTCAGAGGACAGGCTGGCAGTCCTAAGGACCAGGCTCAGGGGCCCACTTCGAAGAAGCCAAACTTTAGTAGTGATTGACTTCTCAGCCAAGGTCAGTCTCCAACACTGAAGTCAGGGCTCTAATAAAGAAGTGGTGGATTCCCAAGACTAGGGATAGGAACTTCAGATTGCTCTAAACTCTGGGTCTTCAGAAGTGACCCATCTTAGCCCCCCAACCTGAAGACAATGTAGAATCCTCAAGTGAGGCAAATACCCTACAAGACAATGCATTCTTTAGGATCTGCCCGAAGCCCCCATGGCCACTAGACCACTCACTAAGGTTAAGTCTCAGTATGGCCCAATTGGACAAGCATAAGTCTTACTTAGGGAGGAAAGGAATGATACATTGAAGGAGCTGTAGGACCTGCCTGTGTCTCTGCCTCTCCCTGTCTCTATGTCTCTCATGAATTTAAAAAAGAAAAGAAAAATAACAGTCACAAGAGCTAAAACAAAATGCTAAGGTATAAATAACAAACTTGAAAATTGTGCAGGACCCAGAACTCATGACCAAGTCCTAAAAAGCTTTCTTAAAGATTTTCTGGGGATGCCTGGATGGCTCAGTGGTTGAGTGTCTGCCTTTGGCTCAGGCCCTGGGATTCGGGATCAAGTCCCGCATCGAGTCGAGTCCCGCATCTGGCTCCCTGCGAGGAGCCTGCTTCCCACTCACCCTATGTTTCTCTCTCTGTGTCTCTCATGAATAAATAAATCTTTAAAAAAAAAAGATTTTCTGAATGAAGGGTTATACTTCAGTTTGTAAAGATTTTAAGGGTACTGTAACTGATGCCAAAGAAATTCTTTCCAGAATTCAATAAAATGCCTATAATATGAAGATTAAAATAAATTTACCAATGCAATGCAGTTAGTCCTAAAAGGACTCATGTGGCACTTACTAAGATGCTTGAATATTCATCTGGGCAATAAAGCCATTCATTAATACACTTCACACTTAACTGTATATGGCTCCCTTCTCTTGAAACAGCTCACACATTCATTGCCCAAATAAATACCCTCCTGCCATCTACTCTGGAAATCAGAGAGAGCAGTGATAATGTGCTAGTCCCCAACTTCAGTGAGCTTTTAGGATCTTTACATAAAGCAGGTGAGCAATGAGTGCCAATATTGCAGGAAGAAGTGTAGGAGAAAACAGTATAGTGGGAGGGGCCAGATAAGTGGGAGGGGAAGTTCAGAGGAGGCTTTCCTGCAGGAGGCTCCCTGAGACTGAGCCCCTGCAGATCGACTGAGTGGCAATGTGCAAGGTGAAATTAGTAGGGGCAACCCAGAGCAGAGAGACACAGAAACAGATGGAGAGAGAAAGTCAAAAGAGAGGAAAGCAGAACTTGATAACCTAATTCACCTTGGTGAGTATCTAAAGGAAACTGGATCAGAACTGTGTCAGAAAAATTTCTCAACATAGGGTCAACTCACAGCGTGGTGGTAGCCAAAGGGAGAGGCTACCACCGAGCTCAGAGTTTCTCTGTTTGGAAGAGTGAAAATCGACATCCAATGATAGACTCAGGTCTCAACAGTTTTGTTTTTTTAGGTCTCAACAGTTTTGTTTTTTTTAAGATTTATTTATTTATTCATGATAGAGAGAGAGGCAGAGAGAGAGGCAGAGAGCCATTTAAAAAGGCTTTGTAAGGGGTGCATAGGTGGCTCAGTGGGTTGGGCAGCTGCCTTTGGCTCCAGTTGTGATCTTGGAGTCCCTGGATTGAGCCCCGTGTCCTACTCCCTGCTCAGTTTCTCCCTCCCCCCCCCCCCACTCCTGTTCTCTCTTGCTCATTCTCTCTCAAATAAATAAATAAAATATTTTAAAAATAAAAGGCTTTTTAAAAGTGAGATTAGTTTTAATAATATACTTGATTTAATCCAATACACCCCAAATATTATCATTTAAACATGTAGTATGAGCCACATAGCAGGTTGCTCACTAGCCACTAACATATTGGAGAGTAAAGGTCTGTATAATACTAATCATCAGAGTAGAAACTATTCTATATTTACTTGAGGGTAAAAGTTCTGTAGGGTACCTTATCAAGTGATAAAAACAAGTTACAGAGCAGTACATATATAAAAAACCCCAGGGGTGCCTGGGTGGCTCAGTAGGTTAAGTGGTCAACTCTGGATTTCAGCTCTGGTTATGATCTCAGGGTCTAGGATCAAGCCCCATGTTGGCCTCTGCACTCAGCAGGGAGTCAGCTTCAGGATTCTCTCTCTCCTTCTGCCCTTCCCCCTGCTCACACACACTCTCAAATAAATTAAAAAATCTTTAAAAAAGAAACCCAAACTCTTTAAGCATGATATCTTGAGTTCCTATGATATTTAATAACTTCACAGAAATTCCTTAGAGATCTTTCCATTGAAGACTATCATGCTACTTAAAGAGCATTTCTAATAATTTTTATTTCATTGCTTTTTTGAAGTGTGGTAAAATACAACATAAAATTAATCATTTTGACCATTTTAAAGATTTTTTATTTTAAGTAATCACTCTACCAAATGTGGGTCTTGAACTCACAACCCCAAGATCAAGAGTAACATTCCACTGACTGAGCCAGCCAGGTGCCCCTCAAAGTGTGTAATTTAGTGGCATTAAGTACATTCACAGTTTTCTGCAACCATTAGTTCTATCTAGTTCCAGAATTTTTTCAATACCCTGAAGTGGAAACCTACACATTAAGCAGTTACTCCCTATCTGCTCTTAATCTTGGCAACCATTAATCTTGTTTCTGTATCTGTGGATTTACCTATTCTAAGTATTTTATATAAAAGGAATCACACGGGCAGCCCAGGTGGCTCAGCGGTTTAGCGCCGCCTTCAGCCCAGGGCATGATCCTGGAGACCCCGGATTGAGTCCCACGTCGGGCTCCCTGCATGGAGCCTGCTTCTCCCTCTGCCTGTATCTCTGCCTCTCTCTCTCTCTCTCTCTGTGTGTGTGTGTGTGTCTCTGTGTCTCTCTCTGTCTCTCATGAATAAATAAAATCTTTTTAAAAATCTTATTTAAAAAAATAAAATAAAATAAAATAAAATAAAATAAAATAAAATAAAATAAAGGAATCACACACCATGAGGTCTCTTATGTCTGGCTTCATTCACATAGCATGTTTTCAAGATTTATTCACATGGTAGGATATATCAGTACTTCATTCCCTATTACAACTGAATAATATTCCACTGTATGGACATACCCCATTTTATTTATCCATTCACCTGCTGATGGACATTTGGATTATTTCCACCTTTTGGATGTCATGAATAGAACAGCTATGAACATTTATATACAAGTTTTAGTTTGAATACCTGTTTTCAATTCTTTGGTGTATGTACCTAGGAGTGAAATTGCTGGGTCATATAGTCAATCTATGTTTAACTTGAGAAACCACTATACTATTTTTCACAATGACTGCACTGTCTTGCATTCCCAATACTTGAGGGTCCTAATTTCTTTACATCCTTGCCAACACCTGTTATTACTTTTTTTCTTTTCCTGGTGTATCATTGTGGTTTTACATTTCCCTAATGACTAATGATGTCGAGCATTTTTTCACATGCTCATTAGCCATTCATCTTTGGAGAAATGTCTATTCAACTAGTTTGTCAATTTTTAAATTGGATTATTTGCCTTTTTATTGTTGAGTTGTAAGAGTTGTTTATACTGGTTACTAGACTCTTATCAAATATAAGATGGGGATGGTGCCTAGCTGGCTCAGTCATTTAAGTGTCTGCCTTAGGCTCAGGTCATGATCTCAGGGTCCTGGGATGAAGCCCTACATCAGGTTCCCTGCTCAGTGGGGAGTCTGCTTCGCCCTCTGCCCCTCCCCCATCTTGTGCTCTACCCTCTCTCTCACTCTCTCAAATAAATAAATAACATTAAAAATATATATGATTGGGAGATAGTTTCTCTGATAGGGGTTGTTTTACTCTCTTGAGAGTGTCCTTTTTTTAAAAAAAAATATTTTATTTATTCATGAGAGACACAGAAAAAGAGAGAGAGAGGCAGAGACACAGGCAGAGGGAGAAGCAGGCTCCATACAGGGAGCCCTATGTGGGACTCAATCCTGGGACTCCAGGATCATGCCCTGGGCTGAAGGCAGGCACTAAACCGCTGAGCCACCCAGGCTTCCCGAGAATGTCCTTTAAAACACAAAACTTTTTAATTTTAATGAAACCGAGTTTATTTTTTCTTTTGTTGTTTGTGCTTTTGGTGTGTTTTTAATAAATTCCCTTTATAATAAGGAAGTTCTCTCCTATTGCTAGTCTGTTGGGTGTTTTTCTCATGACAGAGTGTTAGATTTTTTTTTTTAAAGATTTTTATTTCTTTATTTATTCATGAGACACACACACACACACACAGAGGCAGAGACATAGGCAGAGGGAGAAACAGGCTCCATGCTGGGAGCCCGACATGGGATTTGATCCCAGGTCTCCAGGATCACATCCTGGGCTGAAGGCAGGCGCTAAACCACTGAGCTACTCAGGGATCCCCAAAGTGTTAGATTTTGTCAAATGTTTTTGCTATATGAATTAATATGATCAGGAGGTTAAGGTTTTTTCCTCTTCCTTCTATTAATGTGGTGTATTGCACTAATTGATTTTTCACTTGTTCGTCCACTCTTACATCCTTTTTTAAAAGATTTTATTTATTTATGAGAGACAGAGAGAGAGAGAGAGGCAGAGACACAGGCAGAGGGAGAAGCAGGCAGCCAGATGTGGGACTCGATCCCAGGACTCCAGGATCACAACCTGACCTGAAGGCACTCAACCACTGAGCCACCCAGGTGTCCCCCACTCTTACATTCCTGAGAAATCCCATTTGGTCACATTTATAATCATTGTTTAGCTTGCTAGTATTTTGTTGAGGACTTTTGCATTTATATTTATGATATACACTGGTCTGCAGTGTCCTTGTGATGTTTTTGTCTGGCTTTAGTATCAGGATAATGTTAGCCTTATAGAGAGATAGAAACTGTTTCCTCCTTTTCTATTTTTTGGAAGAGTTTGAGAAGTATTAATGATAATTCTTCTATAAATATTTTGTAGAATTCAGCAGTGAAGCCATCTTGTCCTGGGATTTCTTTGTTGGGAGGTTTTGGATTATCAATTCAATATCCTAATTTGTTATACACCACATTAATAGAACATAATCTTCTCTCTTTTTTTTTTAATTTATGATAGTCACAGAGAGAGAGAGAGAGAGAGAGAGAGAGAGAGAGAGAGAGGCAGAGACATAGGCAGAGGGAGAAGCAGGCTCCATGCACCGAGAGCCCGATGTGGGACTCGATCCCTGGTCTCCAGGATCGCGCCCTGGGCCAAAGGCAGGCGCCAAACCGCTGCGCCACCCAGGGATCTCGAACATGATCTTCTCAATTAATTCTGTCAAAGGCTTTTCCTTTGACAGAATCCAACTCATGATAAAAACATTCAATTCAGATTTTCTATTTCTTTATGAGTTAGTTTTGGGAGTTTGTATGTTTCTAGTAATTTGTCCATTTCATCTATGTCATACTTTGTTGGCATATAATTATTCATAGTATTCTTTTATAATGCTTTTTTTGGTAAAGTCAGTAGTAAGATCCCCATTTTCTTTCCTGATTTTATTGAGTCTTCTCTCTTTTTTTCTTAGTCGATCTAGCTAAAGTTTTGTCAATTTTATTAATCTTTTCAAATAACTAAATTTGGTTTTATTGATTTTTTTTTCTGTTGTTCTGATCATGATTTCATTTATCTTTACTCTAACCTTTATCTTTTCCTCTCTCTGCTAACTTTGGACTTAGTTTGCTCTTCTTTTTTTAGTTCCTTAAAGTATAAGCTATATATTTAAGACCTTTCTTTTAAATATAGACATTATAGCTATAAATTTCTGTTTTCACCGCATGTCACAAGTTTTGATTATTTTTGTTTTGTTCATTTCAAAATATTTTCTAATTTATTTTGTGATTTCTTCTATGATCAATTTGTTATTTAAGAATGTATTGTTTAGGAGTGCCCAGGTGGCTTAAGTTGGTTTAGCATCTGCCTTTGGCTCAGGTCAGGATCTCACGGTCCTGGGATTGAGTCCTGCATCAGGTTCCCTGCTCAGCAGGGAGTCTACTTCTCCCTCTGCCTTTCCTCCCTGCTTGTGATCTGTCTCTCTCTAAAATAAATAAATAAAATTTTAAAAAAGAATGTATTGTTTAGGGGTGCCTGGGTGGCTCAGTGGGTTAAATATCTGCCTTCAGCTCAACTCATGATCTCAGGGTCCTGGGATTGAGGCTCCAGCTGGACTCCCTGTGCCCCTTCCCCCACTTATGCTCTTTCTCTCCCTCTCCCTTGTTTCTCTCTCTTTCACAAATAAAATTTTAAAAAAGAATGTATTGTTTATAAATAAACTTTATATATAAAAATATGTTAAAACATATATTATATATAAAACTTGTGTGTATATATATATATTTTTTTTATTATTATTTTTTAAGTGTGCCTGGCTGGCTCAGCAGGAAGAGCATACAATTCAATGTGGGGCCATGAATTCAAGCCCCATGTTGGATGTAGTGATTACTAAAAAAAAACCCAATAAACTTTAAAAATACATTTTAAAAAAGAATATTGTTTAATTTACACATTTTGTGGATTCTCTAGTTTTCCTTCTAAATTTCTTGTTTCATTCTATTGTGGTCAGAGAAGATATTTTATGTGATTCCATTTTTAAAAAATTTATTGTGACTTGTTTTGTGGCTTAACATATGATTTGCCCTGGACAATGCTGGCATATGGTTTTGTTCACTTCCTTCATGTCCCCACTGATTGTTTGTCTAGTTACTTTATTTATTATTGTAAGTGAGGTGTTTAAGTCTCCAAACTATTCTTGAAGAACTATTTCTGTTCTATTCTGTCAACTTTTTCTTCATATATTTGGGGGCTCTGTTAGGTATCTACATAATTGTTATATCTTCTCAATGCATTCACTCTTCTATCATTAAATAATACCCTTCATTGTCTCTTAGAACAGTTTTGATTTAAAGTCTACTTCAGGGCAGCCTGGGTGGCTCAGTGGTTTAGCGCCGTCTTCAGCCCAGGGCGTGACCCTGGAGGCCCGGGATCAAGTCCCACGTTGGGCTCCCAGCATGGAGCCTACTTCTCCCTCTGCCTGTGTCTCTGCCTCTCTCTCTCTGTCTCTCGTGAATAAATAAATATTTAAAAAAATAAAGTCTACTTCAGGGGCACCTGGGTAACTCAGTGGTTGAGCATCTGCTTTTGGCTCAGGTGGTGGTCCTGGGATCCTGGGATGGAGTGCCCCATGGGGAACCTGCTTCTCCCTCTGCCTATATCTTTGCCTCTCTGTGTGTGTCTCTCATTAGTAATAGTAGCTTTTATACTCACCTGTAATTACCTTTACCAGTGTTTTTTATTTTTTTGTATAGCTTCAAGTTACTATCTAGTATTTTTTCATTTCAGTTTGTAGCACCCCCTGTAGCATTTCTTGTAGAGAAGATCTACTAGTAACAAACTCCATCAGCTTTTGTTTCTTCAGGAATGTCTTAATTTTGCCTTCATTTTTGAAGGATAGTTTTGCCAGGTATAGAATTCTTGGTTGACAGGTTTTGTCTTTTCAGCACTTTAATTATGTCAACCCCACTGCCTACTGGTCTCCATGGCTTCTGATGAGAAATCTACTGTTAATCTTGCTGAAGATCCTTGTATGTTATAAGTTGCTTCTTCCCCTGTCTCAAGATTCTTTTTTTCCTTCTTGTCCTATGTCTTGGTGTGTTTAAATATGTGTTCATTCTACTTGAGTTCACTGAATTTTTAAAAAAGATTTTATTAATTATTTGACAGAGAAGGGGCACAAGCAAGGGGAGTAGCAGGCAGAGGGAGAGGGAGAAGTAGGCTCCCTGGTGAGGAGAGAGCCCATTGTGGGGCTCGATCCCAGGGCCCTGGGATCATGACCTGAGCCAAAGGCAGATGCTTAATTGACTAAGCCATCCAGGAGCCCTCACTGAGTTTCTTGAATATATGGATTCATGTTTTTTTTTTTTTTTATCAGATTTGGAAAATTTTCCATAATCTTTTTTTCAATTATTCTTCCTGCCCCTTTCCTCTCTCTTTTCTCCTTCTGGGACTCCCATTATGTATATGTTACTCCACCCACCGGTCACTTAGTCTTTGTTCATTTTTTTCATTGTTTTCTCTTTCTGGTTCTCAGGTTGAAATATTTCATCAGACCAATTTTCACATTTGCTGATTCTTTCATTTGCTCAAACCTGCTGTTGAACCACTTTACAAATTTTTTCATATCAGCTATTGTACTTTTAAGCTCTAAAATTTCTGTTTTAGGGGTCCCTGGGTGGTGCAGCGGTTTGGCGCCTGCCTTTGGCCCAGGGCGCGATCCTGGAGACCTGGGATTGAGTCCCACGTCGGGCTCCCGGTGCATGGAGCCTGCTTCTCCCTCTGCCTGTGTCTCTGTCTCTCTCTCTGTGTGTGACTATGATAAATAAATTAACACCTTTAAAAAAATAAAATAAAATTTCTATTTTATTTCCTTTTTTATAATGTCTATTTCTTTATTGACATTCCCTATTTGTTAAGACATAATCCTTCTGGTTTTCTTCAGCTTTTTTATATTCCCTTTAGCTCTTGGAGCATAGTTAATATAGTTGCTTTAATGTCTGTATTTTCTCAAGGATAATTTCTGTTTGTGATATTTTGATTTATTATTTTAAAAATATTTAGTTTCCATCTCCATTCCTGGCAGAGGGCTCCTAAAACCCTTGTAAATTCCTAAGTGATAAAAGCAGTAGGAGCATCTTTTGTTCTAAAGAGTTGACTCTGGGTGGGCTCCTGGATAGCTCCTGCATGGGAGCTGGCCATCTGAAAAACCAAGCCATGACGAAAACCTTGGAAAGGGGCTGGAAGTGGAGTTAATAATTGATCATGCCTATATGAGGAAGCCTCCCTAAAATTCCAACAGTGTGGGGTTCAGAGAGCTTACATGTTGGTGAACACATTTAAGTACTAGGAGGTTGATGCATCCCAACTCCATGGGGACAGAAGCTTCTGTGCTTTGGACCTTCTCAGACTTCATACTATGCATTTCTTAATCTGGCCAGCCATCTGTATCCCTTATCATATCTTTTAATAAACTGGTAAGTGTAAACTGAGTTCTGTGAGCTGTTCTAACAAATAATTGAATCCAAGGTTGGGAGGCAGTCACAGGAACCTCTGATTTGTAGCCAAGTTAGATAGAACTTGTGGGTAACCTGAAGACCTACTAATTGCCATTGGCATCTGAATTGGGGGGGGGGGCATTCTCATGAGAGTGGGCCCTTGACTTGTGAGATCTGACACTATTGATAGTGTCAGAATTGAGTTAGAATGTGGGACACCCAGGTAGTATCACATAATTGCTTTGGTGTGGGAAAAAACACTGAATATCTGGTGTCAGAAGTGTTTTAAGTGTGGTCTTTGTGTGAGAGTAAAGGAGAAACACAGTAAAGCAATAGTGCAGATTTCTCCCTATTCATTGTTCAGTTTTTTGATCCTGGGAATGGGCCATACTTTGTTGTGTCTTTGCATACTTCATACTTTTTTATTAAAAACTGGATGGAGGGATCCCTGGGTGGCGCAGCGGTTTGGAGCCTGCCTTTGGCCCAGGGCGCGATCCTGGAGACCCGGGATCGAATCCCACATCGGGCTCCCGGTGCATGGAGCCTGCTTCTCCCTCTGCCTGTGTCTCTGCCCCTCTCTCTCTCTCTCTGTGTGACTATCATAAAAAAAAAAAAAAAAAAAAACAAAACTGGATGGACATTTTGGTGTATTCTAGGAAGAAAAGAAAGAAAGAAAAGAAAAGAAAAGAAAAGAAAAGAAAGAAAGAAAGAAAGAAAGAAGAAAGAAAGAAAGAAAGAAAGAAAGAAAGAAAGAAAGAAAGAAAGAAAGAAAGAAAGAAAGAAAGAAAGAAAGAAAGAAACTCCCTCGTTCTTTGCAGATTAGCTCTGTGTTGGGGCATTCCTTCAACAATTAACCAGGCTGTTTATACTCTGCCTAAGCCTTCATTTTCTGTTTATGCAGAGTCTAAAGACCAGTCAGTGGTGAAAGCTTATGATCTTCCCAGGTCTTTTGTGAGCGTGCATCCTGCCCTGGCCATGCATATGGATTTCTAGGTCCTCCACTGTGTGTGGGAGTCTTTCAAAGCCCTTTTCACCAAAGTTTCTCACTCTCTAGCTTTTCCTCCCCAGCTTTCGGAATGTCTATTATTTATCTCAACCATTATTTCTTGCCCCAGACAGCATTTGGATTTCATTCTTTTCCAGGAGCATCCTCCATGTAGCCATGGGCATCTTTCCACCCTGAGAGAGTTCTGGATTAGGAAGAACAAAAGCAGGTCCCTTGTGTGTCAGCTCTTCAGAGGACCCATAGACAAGTTGAAACAGACCAGCAGAATTTCTTGATCAAAGTCTCCTGAAGTTTTGGACTAGATGTGCACACTGGGAATGGTGGCTGCCTTTGAGACTGCTGCTGCACTGGGAAAGGATGGGGTAAGACTAAGTTAAAATGCCAGATCCTCATCCCCGCTGGTTTCAGTGACCTTTCTCATGATTAAGCATTTGCCTCATGGCCATAAACCTTTGACTTGGGACGCCTAGGTGACTCAGTGGTTGAGTGTCTGCCTTCAGCTCAGGTCGTGATCCTGGAGTCCCGGGATTGAGTCCCACATTGGGCTCCCTCAGGGAGCCTGCTTCTCCCTCTGCCTGTGTTTCTGCTTCTTTCTCTCTGTGTCTCTCATCAATCAATCAATCAATCAATCAATCAATCAATCTTAAAAAAATAAATCTTTGACTATCTTCTAGAGTTTTGATAAAGTTGATTCTGACAGTTTTTACCAGGATTTTCAGTGTTAAGGGGGATTTTCAGTGTTATGGGGAGAAAGAGCCCCTGGAAATCTGTACTCTACCATTTTTGCTGACATCACTCTTAAGAATTTTTTTAATGCTAATTTTTTGCTTGGACATAATATATAAGTGTTACACATGCAAAATATGAGAATTGTGGTCACTGGGAGTCTTCAGAGAGTTCAAGGAGCCATTAATTCTGATACACCATTTTCCCCACTTTCTTGAGAAAATTGTGGAAACTATACACACCAAAGTGACTTTGCATTGTTTTGTTATTAAAATTGAGAGTGATCATTTCATTTGAAGAGAAGGATGGCTAAAACAGAGTTGGGGACTGTAGCCTTCCCATGAACATAAGGAGATGATATGGAAGTCAGAAGACAAATGCAGAAAAGGATGGTGATGCATAATGGCATGAACTTTCAAAGGAAGGAGAGGAAACATACCATACAAAGGATCATGTAACATCTTAAATTTAAAATAACTTCTATCAGGAAGCAGCCAAGCAGTGAAGGAACATTGCAGGCCTAGTTCTCGAGCAGTTGCCCCGGAGCCACCAGATGGACAGCCAGACCTACGTGACTGCCATGGCCAAGAACAACTGGGACATGGTGACAGTCCTGTGAAGAAAGGGCCCTAAATCCAAGCAGGCCATCTTAGCATCTCAGAGATGAGGAGAAGATGTGGAGATTTCCAAGAATGGGCTGCTGACCAGAACAAACAGCATTTGATCACCAAGACTATGGCCAAGCTGGATCATTATCAGGTGGCCCTAGAGGTGGGCAAGGTGATCCAGCAGGGCCAGCAGAGCAAGGGGCTGACTCAGAAAGACTTGGCGATGAAAATCAATGAAAAGCTTCAGGGCATAGTGGACTACAAGAGTGGACAGGCCATTCCTAAAAACCAAGTTCTGGGCAAAATTCAAAGAGCTATTGGCTTCAAGTTCTAGGGGTAGGATACTAGGAAGCCAACCAAAAAAGGGGCCAAGGGCAAAATGAACACAAAGCCTGGAAATCAGTATGTTCCTTCTGATCTCATCTGGCTGGTTGCCCTTGACCACCAGCTCTAGCATGGGTCTCTTCACGTGGCTGAGTGGAACATGGGGCATTAGCCCTACCCAGGAACCCTCCCTACCATACCTGGTGTCAAACAAACAACCTTGCAGAGTAAAAAATAAGTAAGTAAATAAATAAAATAACTTCTATCTATTCAGGAATAAAACCATAATGTGTGTTATTACCATAATGATTACATATGGTTCTTGTGTTTTGGACCAATGTAGAAACACAAGAATAAAAATAAAATGAGAGAGAGAATCAATATAATCAATAGAAATCCAATTAGAGTCTAAAATGTTAGCTGATTTAAAAAGACACATATATATATTAAAAAAAAGATACATATATAAATCAGGGGCAGCCTGGGTGGCTCAGCAGTTTAGTGCTGCCTTCGGCCCAGGGCATGATCCTGGAGACCTGGGATCAAGTCCCACATCAGGCTTCCTGCCAGGAGCCTGCTTCTCCCTCTGCCTGTGTCTCTACCTCTCTGTGTATGTCTCTCTCATGAATAAATAAATAAAATATTTTTTAAAAAGACACATATATAAATCAAATGATCTCCATAAATCAACAAGAACAACTCAGAACATGTTATGAGCAGTGACTCTCATCACAGTAGCTGAAACAAATAGCAAATAATAAATAACAAACTGAAATAACTCACAGGAAGAATGTGATCAAACATAACCAAGGGAAACATGTCAAATGCCAGGGTTATAACTCAATATTGAACCAGTATCATGTGTCCCCAAATTAGATTGTGACTGTGATAAAACTGATTGCAAAGAGATTCTTCCTTGAACATAATAAATTGGTTATAAACTAAATATATAAAACCTGTTAATTAAGTTATGAGTGTAATGTAATGAATCCCAAGAGGATTCCTTCCGGAAGTTAGTGAAAATGTTGTAAATGGCTCTCTGGACTATAAACATTAAATTATGATTACAGCTATGCACACAAGCGATCTTCTCTCCCCAATCCCCCAACAGTTCATGCTTTTATTCACTCATCAATTTTCCATTAAGTGTGTCCCTTGAGCATATAAGTGTGTGTATGACACAGAGAAAAATGAGGAGTCAGAGACATATTTGGGTAGGAAAGAAGTAGAATTGGCTCTAAAAAGTAACATCTAGCACAGCCCAGGTGGCTCAGCAGTTTAGCGCCACCTTCAGCCCAGGGGTGTGATCCTGGAGACCTGGAATCGAGTCCCATGTCAGGCTCCCTGCATGGAGCCTGCTTCTCCCTCTGCCTGTGTCTCTGCCTCTCTCTCTCTCTCTTTCTCTCTCTCTCTCTCTCTCTCTCATGAATAAATAAATAAAATATTTTTTTTAAAAAGTAACATCTACAATAAAGTGTGCTTAGGGCTCTGGGGTGTGGATACAGGCACTAGGAAAGTGCAGAATGGAGGGCCCTAACATAGGGGGATGAAGGGAGAGCTGTGAGGGGAGCATTATGGACTGAATCATGTCCTCCTAAAATATGTTGGTGTCCTAACTCCCACTACCTGAGAATGGGACCTTATTTGGAGACAGGGTCTTTACAGAAGCAATCAAGTTCTTTAAAAATGAGGTCCTTGGGAATCCCTGGGTGGCTCAGCGGTTTAGCGCCTGCCTTTGGCCCAGGGAGCGATCCTGGAGTCCTGGGATCAAGTCCCGCGTCAGGCTCCCGGCATAGAGCCTGCTTCTCCCTCCTCCTGTGTCTCTGCCTTTCTCTCTCTCTCTCTCTCTTTCTCTCTCTCTCTCTCTCCCATAAATAAATAAATAAATCTTTTAAAAAATGAGGTCCTTAATGAGGGCCTTAATCCAATGACTGTCTTTATAAAAAGGGGGAATTCGGACACAGACATACTCTCATGGGAGAACACCATGTGAAGATGAAGGCAGAGATTGGGGTGATGCTTCTATAGGCCATGGGAACATGAGTGATGGCCAGCAAATCACCAGAAGCTGGGAGAGATGCATGGAACAGACTTTCCCTCACAGCCTCAGAGGAACCAACCCTGTTCACACTCTTACCTTGGGCTTTCAGAATCCAGAACTGTAAAAGGATTCATTTATCCTACTTAAGGCTTCCAGTCTGTGGTAATTTGTTATGGCAGCCCTAGCAAACTAATACAAAGGGAGGGAGGTAATATGTTATGTGTAAATGTAACACATCACATTTCATTACAGACCTGAGTGATAAGTAATAGGAAGTCAGGTGAAGTGGGGCTGAGGCAGAGGAATGTTCTGGTCAGAAGGAACCAGATATGCATTTAGTAATCCTGTTTTTAAATTGTCTATATCTTATAATGCTCTCACATCTTAAAAAGCTTGCTGGCCTGTAGAGAATGTCCCTGCCAGGGCTGGGATAGCCAAATCTTAAAGATAGCAAAGTGCTTGATCAACCAGTGCAAACCAACCAATCCCAAGTATACAGACCCAGCCACCTCCTTATCTAATGATAACATACAAGCCAATATTTCCTCTGCCCTAAATCATCCAGGGCTAGGTACCAGACAACTAGAGACCACCCCTATAGCCCAAAGCCTCCTGGAATTATTCCAACTAGCCAATCCTAAACTGCTGACTCCATGCAGAATAGAAACCCAAAAAAAGATCCTGGCTCATGCTTCCCCCTCACTCTGGTCTTCTGCCACCTGACCAACACCTGGTACTTCCCCTGTGGCCCTGCATGGCATGTGGTGATCCCGCCCCCCCCCCCCCCCCGCCGGGACCTGTGAGTACAACAGATTTCTTCCTTCCAAGCCTCATATTTGTTTCCTCCTGTGGCTGCACTAACTTTACCATACCACATTCAACATTTGTGTTCTTAGGTTTCCAGGAGAGGTGTGGGGGTGGGGGGAAAACCAGGGGAGAAGGGAAGCATAATGTCTAACTCACCTTAATGAGTAATGAAGACACAAAATCACACACTCGCAGAAGAAATCTTTCTGCCTGGGTTCTAATGGCAAAAGACCAATGAACACTACCACCAGGGTCAGAGTATCTGAGCGGATGTCACCCAGTGGTGGCAGGAAAGATCAGCCTCCTAGGAGCAAAGATGAAGAATCATCATTAGGAACAGTTATTAATACCAGCAAATGGTTGAGAGGTTCCTATGCCGCAGGCACCTCTTCTTTATGATTTAAATATATTAATTCATTTATTGTGTACAACAAGACTATGAAGTAGGTATAATATTTCAATTTTACAGATCAGAGGTTAATTACTTTGTTCATAATGTCACAATTAGTGTCAGAACATATATTCCTCAGCATTAAACTGTACATACACAGATTTACTGTAAAACTGGAAGTGGGGGCTTGAGACAGAGGGGATTTTCTAGGTAGACAGGACAGCATACATAAAGGCTGAAATAAAAGACAATAAGGGGGAGCACCTGGATGGCTCAGTCAGTTAAGCATCTGCCTTTGGCTCAGGTCATGATCCCAGAGTCCTGGGATGAAGCCCCACATCAGGCTCCCAGCTCAGTGGGGAGTCTGCTTCTCCCTTTCCCCCTACATCCCGCTTATGCTCTTTTGCCATCTTTCTTTCTCAAATATAAATAAAATCTTAACAAAAAGACAGTAAGGGAAGAAAGAGCTCAGTATGCAGATTATCTTCAGGAGCTGTTGGAGAAAATCCATAACTCTTTCTGAAAAATGTCTCAGCTTAGTACAATAAAGAATTAAAGAAGTTTCGCTATTACCGGGATGGTTTCTCTGATCTCAATGTTGTCAATCAGTGTCTGTGATGGGATGAAGTCTCCAAGAGTTGCTTGCAAGGTAATAAGTACATTAGAGCTAATCAAATAATATATTAATAGCATATGCTATTGTGATACTATTGTATACAAGGTACACCCTCTATATAATCTATATGACTTTACACATGCTAACTCATTAATTATGTTAAAAAACACTATGAGAGAGAATTAGATGCCCATTTTACCAAAAATGAAAAGAGAATGGTTTAAAAACAAATAAAACCAGGAAAGTGCCACCAGGCAAATGAATGGGGTGGAGTCATTGGCATAAAAGGTGGCAATGGTAGTCAGAAAGAGGGCATCGTGGGCAATACAAATCCATCTTTCCTGGTATATCTGAAAATATTCTTCAACTGTGTCCAACTCTGTTATAGAAGCTCTGCATGTTAGTATTTAAAAGGCAGGAATAAAAAAGTTCCTGAAGTAAAATCATTGACTGAAAAAGCAAGTTTTTGAACAATACATACAATATGTAATAAGAATTCAAAAACTAAAGTCCAAAATATTATATGCTTTCTATGGGAATATGTCTATGCATGTAAATGAATAGAAAGAGATTTTGACAAATAGAAAATGAGAAGCGCTTAATTCTCAAAAGGGAAAAGAAGATGGGCTAGAGTATAGTCAAATGGAACTTGACTTAAATGCAATGTTTTAATTTTTTCCAGAAGAGTTTACATATTCCTTGTATAGTACTATTAATAAAAATTTTGTTTGGCCAAAGATCTGATTTTGTTTTGGCTTTCACTCTATTCATCTAAATTAACCTTGAGAAGGCAAGTGTTTGATTTCAGAAATGCACCCTTAAGGCATTGGTGAGCATAACAAAGAAAATGCTTAGAGGTAATTATAAAAGATAATATACCAAAAAAAATTTCAACAGTGTAAAACTTTAGAGGTTCGTTCTAAGATTCCTAGCCAGCAAATTTAATGTGTTTGCTCCAGGAGAAGCTACTTTGTACAGCTACCGGGAACGGGTAGGTAATAAATAATACGAAGTTCCTTTTCACAAACGTGTCCTTACACTTTTATGTTAAGAATTTATTAAGAGGAGTCATTCCAGCATTAAAATGTTTTAAGTGTTCCTCTGAGCAATAAACTCATTCATTAACACATTTAACTGCAGGGTCTTCTTTATGAGTTTGCACATAAGTGAGAGAAAAAAAATGATTGGTCAGACATCAAGAGTTCTTGCACTGTCAGGTTAGGAAGGGAAAGAGGTGCGAAGGAGACGAGAAAGATGGGTAGCAAAGAACCCGGTGAAATGGGGGCTGGAGCAGGCAGTGTGGAACACAGGTGGAACAGCAGATGTGGGAGTGAGGGTTTGGAGAGCCTGGTGGCCTCCTCAGCTCAGAAAAATATATATCGCAGAGTAAGGCTGGATAAAAAAGGAAGACCGAAGGAGAGACCATTCCTTGGGCTTCGTGATTCCTGGTCTGAGTGATGTCCTTTAATGTCTGGCAGATAGAATCAAACGTCCTGGGATGCCTGGGTGGCTCACCGGTTTAGCGCCTGCCTTTGGCCCAGGGCGTGGTCCTGGAGGCCCGGGATCCAGTCCCACATCAGGCTCCCTGCATGGAGAGCCTGCTTCTCCCTCTGCCTGTGTCTCTGCCTCTCTCTCTGTGTCTCGCATGAATAAATAAATAAAATCTTTAAAAAAAAAAAAAGAATCAAACATCCTTAGGGAGAAAGCTGAAAGCATCATCTCTAACAAGGCAAAATACAAACAAGGAATAAAAGTTATTGAAAGATACAAAGGATCAAGTACTTCTGTGTGATTTATATGCCTTAACTCATGAGGACCTACAACCAACTTGGGAGTTTGGTACCATTAATAATTCCATGTTACAGCTAGGAAAATGAGGCAGGAAGTTAAGAAACTATTTTAACCCACCAGTACCACCTTTGCCAGAGATCCTAAAATATTTCCTACTGGTTCCTAACCACTCCCACAACAGCTCTGAATAGGCCAGTTGAGGAACACCATGAAACAAACTGAAAAGAAGAAGAGGAGGAGGAGGAGGAGGAGGAGGAAGAATAGACCTACTTTAAGGGGGAGGGTTCTCAAAGAGCCAGAGAAAAAAGTAAGTTGCAGGTCGATATGTAAAGTTGCATCTTGTAGGGCAATAAGAACACAAATCCTGGGATCCCTGGGTGGCTCAGCGGTTGAGTACCAGCCTTCAGCCCAGGGCATGATCTTGGAGTCCCGGGATCAAGTCCCATATTGGGCTCCCTGCATGGAGCCTGCTTCTTTCTCTGCCTATGTCTCTGCCTCTCCCTGTGTGTCTCTCATGAATGAATAAATAAAATCTTAAAAAAAAACCCCACAAATCCTAAATAGTATGTATTTTCTGTAGGGGTATGTGTATGTATATACGAACATAACTACATATGTATATATATGTACGTATACATATAAAATATTCATATATTTTGGGGCATCTGGCTGGCCCAGTCAGTGGAGTATGTGGCTCTTGATCTGAGGATTGTGAGTTGGAGCCCCACATTGGGTTTAGAGATTACTTAAAAAATCTTGGGATGCCTGGGTGGCTCAGAAGTTAGGCGTTTGCCTTCAGCTCAGGTCATGATTCCCGGGTCCCTGCTAAGTGTGGAGTCTGCTTCTTCCTCTCTCTCTCTCTGCCGCTCACCTACTTGTGTTCTCTCTCTCTCAAATAAATAAATAAATAAATAAAACCTTAGAAAAAAATCTTTAAAATAAATAAATTTTTATAGGCTGGAGTTGCATAGTATATAAATAAATATATTTATTGAGGTTTGTGTGTATATAAATACAATCATATGTATATATGCACATATAAGCACATGTATTCCTATGTATAATAAAAGTATATTTCGTGTATTTACATATATGTATATATAGTTATATGTACCCTCACATATATCCTCACATTATTACTTAGAGTCTGTGTTTTACCACCTTACGATATGGTATTTTGTGTATTGATCCGCAACCTATATATACACGTGTGTGCTAATCAATATAAATACCAGGATGCTGGACAGATAAACTGCTTACTTCTTGGGGGGAAGACCGAGATTGGCTGTGATCATCAGGCGGAGCTTCAGACCTTGTCGAAGACCGCCCAGAGGGGCGTCCAGTGGCGCAGGCTGGGGTCCCCCCCTCGGGGCGTGGCAGGAACCCCCGTCCACGCCCCACAGGCCAGCGCCCCAGGACCAAGTCCACCAGCGCGCCTGCGCCAGGGGTACGCCCGCGCCGGGCCAGTCCATCCCCTCCTCCTGGGAAGAGGAGGGGAGGAGCCTCAGGCAGGGCCGGCCCCCCGCCAGCCGCGCGCGGGAGGCTGGGGCGGGTCTTCCGCCTCGCGAGGAGATACTTCCGGATCCGGTGGCGAAAGGCGCGCGTTCGGATTTAGAAAGCCCTTCGCTGCCGGGTGCTTTGGCGGCGGCCGGGGCGCGCGGTCGGAGATGCTGGGAGGTAGCTGCGGGACTCGGGAGCGCGTGGCGGAGGGCGGCTCGGCAGAGGGCTCGGGCCCCGGGCGTGGTGGCGAGCAGCCAGGTTGGATATCCCAGTAAAGGGAACGGCTTGTGGACCAAGAGTAGGATGTTGGAGGATGCTTGTGGAGCTCACCCCGGTTAACCATTGGAAAGAAGCCGAAACCGTCAGAAAATCGTACTTTAAAGCGGGAGAATAAAGGGTGTCGGAGGCAGACACTCCCACCAGCCTCAGACTTAACTCTGATTTGGAAGGTCACGCTCAGCGCATGCAAGCTAGAGTCCAGTCTCCTAAGAGCCAAGACCAAAGGATCGGACCTAATCAAAGAAGATAACGCTGCTGACTGTTAAAACGAGCTGGCCATACATATATCAACGGGTTTAATCCTTACCGCGATCCCGTAAGGTTGGGTGGTAGTAGAATCTTCTCGACCAAGAAGCTGAGACACAGGTTAAAGACTGTGTTTAAAATCACAGCTACTAGTGGCAGAAGTCCCTGTAAAAAAATATTGACCTATTGGAGACGCCTAATTTCCCCTTCAGTTAGGGGAATGGCTGGATTAACTATGGAATACCCAGTTATGGAATACTGTTGTACGAACATTGGAAATTCCCCAGGACGTATTTTGGAGTGGAGAACAAAATGCATGTTGCAGAACAATACCATAAATAAATAAGAAAATTAAAAAAAGCTGTTGTAAAAAAAAAAAAAAAGTAGAGAGCAGTGAAAGGTGATATGTGAAAAACGTCCTGGTTGCCCAAATACAACAGGTAGTGCAACTTCAGGCAAGGTGTTTATTGAAAAGCTCTTTTTACATCTATGTTCTCAACTATAAAATAGGATAATTACAGCACCTAGCTTGTAAATTTGTATTGAGGATTGAATGAATATTTGTGAAAGCACTTAGAACAGGTGACAGAGGGGCATCTGGGTGGCTCAGATGGTTGAGCAGGGGTTGGGCGTCTGCCTTCTGCCTTCAGCTCGGGTCATGATCCTGGAGTTCTGGGATTGAGCCCCATCTAGAGATCCCTGCTTGGCAGGGGAGCCTGCTTCTCCCTCTGCTCCTCACCCCACTCATGCTCGCTTACTCTCTCTCTCAAATAAATAAAGTCTTTTTTTTTTTTTTTTTTTTAAAAAAAAAAAGGGCCAAAGGCAGGCGCCAAACCGCTGCGCCACCCAGGGATCCCTCAAATAAATAAAGTCTTAAAAAAAAAAAAAGAACAGGTGAGGGAGCTGACTAGTACTCGGCAAATATCAGCAATTATTATTTTATTATGATTACTATCATAAAACCTTCTGCAACTTATGCTGTTGTTTTCAATGTTCATGATAAGACATGAGGACATACACATAATATACCTATCTTTGGGCACATGTAGAAATACCCAAAGGGAACCTCAATGGAAATTAAATTAATGGATCTTGTGTATGCACCATGTGACTTTACTCAGTATCACTAAGTAGGTCTTTTTTCTTTTTAAAGATTTTTTATTTTATTTATTCATAGAGACACAGAAAGAGAGAGGCAGAGACACAGGCAGAGGGAGAAGCAGGCTCCATGCAGGGAGCCTGACGTGGGACTCTATCCCAGGTCTCCAGGATCACGCCCCGGGCTGCAGGCGGCACTAAACCACTGCACCACCGGGGCTGCCCACTAAGTAGGTCTTTAGTGATGTATGATAGCTTCTTTTCCTCCACATCCTCACCTACACTTGGTGTGAAAGATTAACTTTGAAAATATAATAGTTTGACATCTTAAACTATTTCACTGTTTAATTTGCATTACCTGTATGTAGAGAAATTTGTGCATCTTTTCCTGTTTATTGGCCATTTGGGGTCCTTTCCAGTTAACTCCATGTTTAATATTGCATGTTTATACGCTATATCATGTTTCTATTTTTAATTAATTTGTGGACAGCCTAGATATAGTCTGGTTATGGAATAAGGTTGACTCTCACATTTTAGGCATGGACAAGTGGGTGGATTATATGCTACTTGAATGAAGAGAGGTAGTAGAAAACAAATTTTAGGGGGAATATTGTGAGTTTGCTTTCAGAAATTTGAGATGCTTTTGAGTTCATTCAAGAGAACAAGTCTGTGCTACAGAGATACATTTGGGAGTTGTCAGCTTAGAGATACTATGTAAAGTGATAGCAATGCATGTGGTTATCTCCTGAGAGAATTTGGAGTGACATGACAAGAACGCTACAGAATTATGCATTTGGAGGAGAATCCAGAAAGGAATCCTAAGATGAAGGGTCAGCAAAATAGAGAAAAACTAGAATTGTGTGATACCATGAAAGCCAAGAGAGAAATATGCTCTTCCCCCACTCTCACCCTCAAGTTTTGTAATGGTTGCATAAAGTTTCACTGCATGGGTGTATCCCAACTGCTCTTCTTTTTGGGAATTTGGATTTATTCCAGTGCTTTTCTATTATAAACTACACTTTGATGAACACTCTTCTAGATTTACCTTTTTTCATCATTCTGATTATTTCCATTGTATATATTCCTGTATATGGATTAAAGAGTATGACTATTTGAAAATTTTCACTATAAGCTGAGTATTGTCTTCTAGAAATGTTGCCTTCATTTATATTTCCATGTGAATGGGTTTGCTGTTTTCTCCATTCTGGTGGTGGTGGAAAGTGGAGAACTGGATATTGCATACTATTGTTTTTATTGGTTGCAAAGTGTACCATTGCATGGATGTTTATAATTTACTGAATTATATTGTCTTTTTGTTTTGGGTATTATATAACTTGTGTTGGCAATTAATAGTTTTAGCTGAATACTTTTGCTTATTCTTAACCTGTTCTTTAGAATAAATTACTGAAAGAATTGATGAGTCAAAAGTATTTGCATTTTTAAAGTTGTGGATACATATAGAGAAACCACCCTCCATAGAGCCTGTATTCTTCCCATCAACAGAGCAGGTGAAGAGGCATCCCTAATCTTTGGATGAACCATTCCAAATTGCTTCTATCAGGCTGAACTCATCCCGTATGATTTTATAAGAAAACTTTATTCAAATAAAATTAAGCAATACCACTTTTGCACATGCCACTGGGGTTGAGGCGCAAAATCTGAAAGGCTTTTTATTCCAGCTGTATTATCGGATCTAGAATCTAAGAATTATTTCTAACAGCATTGTGTTGGTAACCAAGTAATCAGAGATGTTTCCAGAGGGCAGAGGATTTTTTGAAGCCAAGGGCTCCAAATCATAGTCGATGCAGTGTGGCCATGGGATCACTTGGTCTCAGGTTTGAAATCATTTCAATAGAAAGTTCAGTCTTAAAAGCAGCGAATTTCTGTTAGGTTGGATTCACTTTGGAACCGGAGTGGTATTACACATTTTGTAGTGTTTTAACGGTTGACTAAAATAGGTTCAGTTCTTGTTGAGATAGGTCTTGTAGATGCTTTTATTGCTTTTTTTGTTTTTCCTTTTTTGAAAAACAAGTGACAGTCACCGTTGCATCTGCAGAGAGCATCTATTTGGATGAGAATCTGTAGACACGGGCTTCTTACATGAGCATCCAAGTCTTAGCATGAGATGTGATCGCTCTGACCCCTGTTGTGCGGGTGCTGATGTCTCGAGAGCGACCGGGACCGTAGGTTCAGGCCCCCGCGGGCGTGGCGCGCATCCCGGGCCCGCACCCGGACCGCCGCGGGCCACAGAGGACCAGCCCACCAGCGCGCCTGCGCCGAGGGGCGCACCGCGCGGGATCCGCCCTCTCTCCCTCTGCCCCGTCCTGGGAGAGGGAGAAAGGGCGGGGCCTACGGCAGGGCCCGCCTCCGCCAGCGGCGCGCGGGAGGCCGGGGCGGGTCTTCCGCTGCGCGAGGGGCTACTTCCGGATCCGGTGGCGGGCGCCGCTGGTTTCGAGAGAGGCGTCGCTGGGCTGGTAGTCTGGCAGGCTGGCGGGCTGGCGGCGGGCAATGCTGGGGGGCAGCTCCGGTGCCCGAGAGCGCGAGGCGGAGGGCGACGGGGCGGAGGCTGTGCCTGCGCCTCCTGCCATCGAGTTCCCGGCCGACGGCTCGGACCCCAAGTATGATGGTGAGGGACCTGGAATGCCGCGACCGCCCTCCCCTTGCACCCGTCTACCTTCATTCCCGGGCGGGCAGGGCGGCTGTGAGCTTGGGGCGAATTCGGCTGGATCCGGACACGAGTGCAGTGCGAGGGGGAGATGCGGGAGGGCGGTCTGGGTAAGGTAGACATTTATTGAAGAGTGTCGCGACCCACTCGTTTGTTTACGGTTCTGTTCCGTGGTTTCCTCTTTGCCGAGTCGGCTCCGGACGTGCTAAGATTAACCTCAGGCTGCTTTCCAGCTCGCGAGCGTTGTGGTTTTTGTTAGGTGACGAGAATGAGCTTTGTACTACTAGAAGGGGACTTTGCAGACTTATACACTCAACAGTTCGGGTTAAGCGTTTTAATTTGTAGCTTCTCTTTTGATGCAGTGATGAGGGAGTTAGAGACCTCTCATAGTGGGGCGCTATGGAAATCATCCGTGTGTGTGTGTGTTTGTGTGTGTTTAAGATTTTCTTTATTCATCCATGAGAGAGACACACAGAGAGAGGCAGAGACATAGGCAGAGGGAGAAGCAGGCTCCCTGCAGGGAGCCTGATGGGGGACTCCATCCCAGGACCCTGGGATCACCACCTGAGCCAAAGGCAGACGCTCAACCACTGAGCAGCAGAGTCGTCCCATCCTTTTGTTTGCTTGTTTGTTTTTTAAGATTTTATTTATTCATAAGAGACACAGGCAGAGGGAGAAGCACGCTCCATGCAGGGAGCCCGACGTGGGACTCGATCCCAGGACTCCAGGATCATGCCCTGGGCTGAAGGCAGGCGCTAAACCGCTGAGCCACCCAGGGATCCCGTCTTTTGGGTTTTAAGAAAAGAAATGCCCAAGGTTTTTTGTTTGTTTGTTTGTTTGCTTTTTTTTTTTTTTTGAGGCTTTTGGTTACTAGGAGATACGGAGTTAAGTCAGGCAAGTTATTCTGCATAAAGTGAGGGATACCTAAAACATTGACTCTAACCAGAGTATCCAGGATTTTATTGAAAGTTCATAGATCTTTAATTAATCAGTCGTTTGGGCAGTTTAAAAAATATTTATTTGAGAGAGAGAGCAGAGGAGGGGCAGAAGGAGACAGAGAAGCAGGCTCTTGATTGAGCAGGGAGTCCCACTCCGGACTTGATCCCAGGACCCTGAGATCATGACCTGAGCAGAAGGTAGGCGCCCAACTGGCTGAGCCACCCAGGTGTTCCATGTTTTGGCAGTTTTTAAAACTAAACTGTGCTATGAAGAATGAATAACGATTCACGGAGGTTTTTACTTTATGGTAGTTTGCATAGGATGATTACAGGGAATACACTCAGTTGCAGCATGAAACAAATATTAACATGTTGCGATGGATTAGAAAGGGCAAGGGATTGAAAAGATTAATTTATTCCTTAAGTCCTTCGATCTTCACCGCTAATACTGTCTATAATTCTTCAATCTACAGGGAAGCAAAAACAGACTGGTGGTAATTTAAGTAGGTCATTGACAGAGGACAGGTTTAAGGGAACTTTTTTTTAACGAACTGATTTTTTCACATGAAACCCGGTGTACTGTGGCAGCTCAATAATATGGGAAGTGTTATATCAAAGGAAAAGCCCCAGCTGTAAACATGCAAGTCTGTCTTTGCTGTAACATTATGATAAGGCTTTCTGCAAAGGAAAGATTATTCTTGAAGGGAGTGATCTAGATAAGCTTTGAAAAATGTCCTTTTACGAGGTTACAAATAATACTCTTGTGTTTACATATTACCTTTTCTTCAAAGAGGCCTGGAATACCCAGACATTTATCTTTTTTTTCTTTTTATAATTTATCTTTTTATGTGAAAAAAAATGTAGTTTCATTTTTAGTAGATGTAGAAACAGTGGTTACCTGATTTCTCGAAGGTCATCTGAATGATGTGAGGGGGTTACTTTGCCAGTTTATTTTAGAGTCAAAATTCAAAGCCTAGATATAACTCTAAAACCTGTGTTTGTCAGTCTATTACGTAGGGACTAACTTTGATCAGAGTTCCTGTATGTTCTTTTCCCGCTATGGAATAGCAGGTAGCAGCAGGAGAGCAACAGTAAGCCCATTGCCAGGCTCATTTTTTTTTTTTTTCCTTTTATCTGATAGGAGTTTTTCAGAATTTTTAAAAGATTTTATTTTTCATGAGAGACACAGAGACATAGGCAGAGGGAGAAGCAGGCTCCCTGTGGGGAGCCTGATGGTGGTACTTGATTCCAGGACCCCAGAATCACGACCTGAGCCAAAGGCAGATGCTCAACCACTGAGCCACCCAGGCATCCCTGAGTTTTTCAGAATTTTTACCTCAGAGTAGTCCTCCACATTCCTCCCTTATGTAATGTTGGACCATTTATTTGGATCATACTTTCCTGAGAAGCTTGAAGTAGGTGATCCCTTTCCTTTTTGTCTCCTCCCCTCCTAATTGGCAGAAATGTCGATCTCTTACTTCACCTAGGATCTCATCAAGTTTTTTCTTTTATGAGAGGGCCTGACCTCGTCTTTCTTATTAGCCACTTTGCTCTTCCTCTTCTACTTGATCAGGACTGAATGGGAAGCACTCTGCTTCAGACTTCATTTCCGAAGTTTTATGTCTTCCTGCGTTTGAGTGTTTGTCCACTGCTCTTTTGTAAAGATGCCATTTTTTTGGTTTAGTTGGTTCATTTGACTCTGGTCATTCTTTTTGTTTGTTTGTTTTCTTACTAAAAAGTAGGATTTTCTCGTTGTAGAACATAGGAAAGTATGAGCATAGAAAAGCAGAAAACCCTCCAAACCTTAATGTCACCACTGTTGACAATTCAGTGTGTTAAAAAACTTTTTTTCACATTACAAAGTATGTTGAAATTATAGAAAAGCCTGAAGAAGCAAATTTAAAAACCACAATCTCATCGCCCAGAGATTACTGTTTACATTTTGACATACCTAGCAAAAATTTCTTTGCTGAGTTTTGCATTTAAAACTTTGTCAGAGATATCATAAATGGATTAAAAATTTCTGAGTTTGTCCAAATAAGATAAAAATTTAGAAATATCATTTGAAAAATTTAAAATAAATAAAGGAAAAAGAGGGGAAAGTCACCTGTACTCACATCCCAGAGGACTCACTGCTAACAATTTGGTGTATTCATTTACTATTATTAATGAGAATTGCTGTAAGCCAGGTAAATGCCTAGATACTAAGGATCATACAGGCAGATTGTAAAACAACATATTCATTAATTTCATTTGTTGTACAAATTCTGTTGATACATTATCGGAAACAGAGAGGGCAGAGAGTTGCTGTTTTATTCTTTGTATTGTCTGTACATTTATGTAGCTATGGAATAAATGTATTTTTAAATTGTGAGCATAGTAGTATGATAAACCTTTTATGTTTTATTATTTTTAAAAGATTTTATTTATTTGAGAGACAGTGAGAGAGAAAGAGAGCACAGTGGGGTGAGGGGCAGAGGGAGAAACAAACACTCCACTGAGCAGGGAATTGGATGTGCAATTCTGGAATCATGACCTGAGCCAAAGGCAGACACTTAACTGACTGAGCCACTGAGGCACCATATGTTCTGTATTTTATTTTTTTATTTTATTTTATTTTATTTTATTTTATTTTATTTTATTTTATTTATTTTATTTTATTTTTTAAAGATTTTATTTATTCATGAGACACACACAGAGAGAGAGAAAGAGAGGCAGAGACACAGGCAGAGGGAGAAGCAGGCTCCATGCACGGAGCCCGACGTGGGACTCGATTCGGGGTCTCCAGGATCTGGGCCTAGGCTGAAGGCGGCACTAAACCACTGAGCCACCCGGGCTGTCCATGTTCTGCTTTTTATTTTTATTTTTTATTTTTTACTTCTTTTTAAAGATTTTATTTATTTATTCATGAAGGACACAGAGGAGAGAGACAGAGGCAGAGACATAGGCAGAGGAAGAAGCAGGCTCTGTGCAGGGAGCCTGATGCGGGACTTGATCCCGGGTCTCCAGGATCACACGGGCCGAAGGCAGGCATTAAAGTGCTGAGCCACTCAGGGATTCCCACCCATGTTCTGCTTTTTAAATGTGATGTTATATTAACATTTTCTTGCGATAAATTAGCCTTCAAAAACATTAAGACCATTACATTCTGTATTATCATTTTAGTCTTTGCCTTTTTGGAAAATAGATTTCTCTTTTTTTTATCATTAGAAATAATGTTGGGTTTGACATCTGTATACAAAAATCTTTGTTGATATCTGATTATTTCCTTAGACTACATTTATAGAAATAGGATTTGTTGGATTAAATAAAGTTAAAAAGTTTTGATATATTTTGGTAAAATGATGACAAGAGAGGTGGTGTTGGTTTATATGAAGGTATCTCGCCTCACCTTCATTAGTATTACTGTTTTATAGCTTGCTTCTTTGACTTGATAAGACTATTCATGATTATCTTTTTATTTATTTATTTATTTATTTTTATGATTATCTTTTTATACACCATCATTTCCAATAGCTGCATAATCTGTTATACGTATATAATTTAGCAACTTTTCAGTATTCTTTTTTTTTTTTTTTTTTTAATTTATGATAGTCACAGAGAGAGAGAGAGAGAGAGAGAGAGAGGCAGAGACACAGGCAGAGGGAGAAGCAGGCTCCATGCACCAGGAGCCCGACGTGGGATTCAATCCCGGTCTCCAGGATCGCGCCCTGGGCCAAAGGCAGGCGCCAAACCGCTGAGCCACCCAGGGATCCCCAACTTTTCAGTATTCTAAACAGTGTTATGCTAAACATCTTACATATATATATGTTGTGCTTTATTTTCTTGTATTTTCAAAAACTAGACGTGCTGAGTCAAAAGTTTGCATATTGTGAATTTTATGATATATTTATTGCCAAAGGTTGCAGACACCTTTACCCCACTGTGATTGAAAATGTCTGCTTTTCTGTGTTCATAACAATACCATGTATCCCAGGCTTCAAATGGTTACCAGTCTGATGGCAAATTTTGGTAGCATAGTTATTTTAATACATATATGTCACTAGTTACTAGTTATGTTAAGCCTATTTGAGTTTTAATTATGCTTCATTTTATTGTAAGAACTCTATAAATATTACTATCTTTTCTTAGATCTATGTGCAATATTTGAATTTTTATTTATTTATTTATTTATTTAGTTAGTTAGTTAGTTAGTCAGTCAAGTCATGAGAGACACACACAGAGAGAGAGGCAGAGATACCGGCAGAGGGAGAAGCGGGCTCCATGCAGGGAGCCCGATGTGGGACTTGATCCTGGCACTCCAGGACCACACCCTGGGCTGAAGGCTGCACTAAACTGCTGAGCCACCTGGGCTGCCCCAATATTTCAATTTGTGATTCATATTTTAACTTTATTTTTTAATTAAAAAATCTTTTTAATTTATTTGACAGAGAGAGAGAGAACACAAGCAGGGAGAGTGTCAATCAGAGGGAGAGGGAGATGCAGAGCCCCCACTGAGCAGAGTCTGGTGTGGGGCTTGATCCCAGGACCCTGAGATCATGACCTGAACCTAAGGCAGACACTTAAACAACTGAGTCACCCAGAGGCCCCTATATTTTAATTTTAAGATGTCTTTACATAGAGAAGTTATTACACGGGCACATTTTTCATTCTTTCCTGTCCCCACACTCAGTAAGTTTTCATTTAAAATGAATAGCACATCTGCATATATGGAAGGTTTTGGTCACCTTGTAAGTCAGAGAGGAAATTGGTGACGAGGTCCGAATATGGAAACTTTGACTTTTCCAGGACCTTTATATAGAATATTTTATTTTATTTTAAATGGGGAGGATTCTTAGCAGATATAGGATATATGGTCCCTGTTAACTGCAGGGCATTTCCAATATAGTGAGTCCACAGCTCTGGAGAGCTTACAGTGTCTCATCTTTTCTCTAACAGCCCTCTAAGAGTTTTTATTCTTGTTCGCACCTCCATCCTCCCACTCCTAGTGTTGTGTAATTGGCTAGTACATTTCTTTCTCAGTATCTCTGGGACCTGTTCTTTCCTCCATGTTTCTGTCCTTTACCTCCTATACTAGGTTCTTGTTGCCTGTTGCGTGCTTCTTCTTGTCTACCTATTACATGTTCCAGACAGTTTTCTCAAACATGTTTCCTTCTTACTGTTACTGGCCTATTCAGTAATCCATGAAACAAACAGTAAGTGAGAACTTACAGCCTTCAGTTTGAAGTGCCAGCTTGTCCATCTGCTTCGTCTTGTGTAGTAGAAAGAGGATGGACTTGGGCATCGTTCTGCTTACAAGTTCCTTGACTGCTCTATGAGGTCAGTATCCTCATCTGTAAAGTGAGAGCGGTGACACTTACCTTCCACCGTTTTGTGAGGACCGGATGAGACTGTTTCTGTGGAACACCTGGAACACCTGGCACACACGCAGCACGTGCCCCTGATGATTCCCATGCCTCCTGCCTTACCCTCTTTCTGTTGCCAGACTTCTTTCTTCGTGCTGGTGCCTAGACTGTCCTCTCAAAGGAAGGAAGCCATCCCGTTCCCGCTAGTTCGCCTGAATGTTTATTCATTCGTTTATTTCTGACTTTGCACAAACCGTTACTACCAACTCTCACCCTCCCTCTGATGGTATCCTTCTGCTGGTCTTCCAACTTCCAGAATTCAACTCAACACTCAATTCTGGAAAGTCCATCTTGATTAACCCCACCCAGCTTAACTATTATTTCTTGTGTTTTATTTCCTTAAATGTCAGAAGTTTGTGTTTCATTAATTAAAAGATGCTGTTTTGTCATTGTGGGATATGTTTCCCATTTATAAACATTTTTTTCCTCTTTTAATTTTTAGAATCTGATGTCCCAGCAGAACTCCAAGTATTAAAAGGACCCCTACAACAGCCGACTTTCCCTTTTGCAGTTGCAAACCAACTCTTGCTCGTCTCTTTGCTGGAGCACTTGAGCCATGTGCATGAACCAAACCCGCTCCGTTCAAGACAGGTGTTTAAATGTTAGTAAGAATAACTCTTGCTAAATTAACCTTGTAAAAATTCTATGTTGTTTGATGTGGGTCTGAAAAGCAGCTGATATATAAACATTTGAAATGAGTATTAATAGTTTGTATCCCTTGAATGCATTGGGAACTCCAAAAGATTAATAACCATGAAGTTGGCTGTATTTAACGAAAAAATAGTTGTTTTGTCTCTATAACATGATCATTCATATAATTTTTGAAGATTTATCATGGTTTAGTCAGTGAGCAGCCAAATGAACATCGTAAGTATTCATTCTGAGCTAGTTCTTGACCAGAGCCTTGAACCAGCTGCAGTCTATGTTGTTGAATAGGAGACTGTTTTCATCTACAGAGTACTTCTGACACCAAATGTGTGTTTTTTTTTTTCCCCCCATACTGACTAGTTTTCTGATACCAGCTGGGTGTCCTACAATTCAGTTCAATTCTGACACTGTCTACCTGAAGTTAATGTCAGATCCCACAGGCTAAGGCTCAGTCCCACAGACTGCCTTCATTTCAGATGCCGGTTGCAAGTAGTGGGTCCACCATGTCCTTAGGTTACCCATACTTGTGTCCGACCTGGCTGTAAATTGTTCACAATCAAGCGTCCACTCTTGCCCTCTCAGTTTTAATAATTTGCTGTAATAGCTCATAGTACTCAGGGAGACACTTGTGCTTCTGGATTTGTTATATAAGAGAGGATATGATGACCAATACAGGTGAACAGCCAGATAAAGAGGCACATGGGGCGAGGACCAGCGTACAGGAACTTCTGTTCCTATGGAGTTGGGTGCACCACTCTCCTGGTGTATGGAAATGCTCACCCAGAAGCTCTCTGAATCCCTTTTGAGGGGTTTTTATGGAGTCTTCATCATGGTGGCATGATCAATTATTAACTCCATCTCCAGCCCTTTTCTCCTTGGAGAATGGAGGGGTGGAGCTGAAAACTCTAAACTTCTAGTCATGGCTTGGTCTTTCTTGTGACAAGTCCCCCTTTGAAGTTCTCTTGGGGATCCCCACTCATCTCATTAGCATACAAAAAACACTGTTATTACTGGAGATTACAAGGGTCTTAGAAGTTCTTGTGTCAGGAACTAAAGTCAAAGACCAAATATTAGAACAAAAGATGTTCCTAGTACCCCCAGCCCTTGGGCAATCACAAGAATTTTAGAAACTATGTGAGTTTCAGGAAACCAGACCAAATATGTTTTTTATTATACCACAGTATTTGAAATGTTTATTTTTATTCCTGCCATATGTTACATATATGAAAAACTTGAGCATGCATAGACATGAGCAGAATTATGGATCATGTTGTTTTGGTCCAGCTCATTGAGAACATTATGGCCTCTTTAATAGCTCCAACCACAGATTCTAAGAATCTTTTACCAAAAAAGTCTTTCCAAGTCTTATTTAGTGTTAGAAATCCTCAAACGTAGAGCTACCTTTATGTGACCTTAGAGAGTAATATTTTAAAGGTAGATTGGTGTTTTGATGAAATTGATGGGACGTGGGAAATATACAAGTGTATAATACGGGTGTTCTTGTAGGTTCCAGAGCACAGGTAGCTGGGCATTATTGTATTGAGCTCATTGTATAGAAAAGCAGATTGTAATGACTTGGGTAGTAATCTGGCTCCTAATTAAAGCAAATCTGAATCTTGTTGATTTTAAGATATTTTTGGATTTCTTTGTAGGTGACTGAACTTTTATTTATTTGTTTACTTATGTAAATTATTTTACCCACTTTATTTAACCTAATTTTATATCATTAGAATTTTGTAACATATTCTTCCTAATTGTATTTTTGCTTATTCTTTTTAAAAAAGTTTTTAAAATGAATTTCAGTTAGTTAACACGTAGTGTATTATTAATTTTAGAGGTAGAGTTCTGTGATTCATCAGTCTTATACAAAACTCAGTGCTCATTACATCCTGTGCTCTCTTTAGTGACTGAACTTTTAAACAAAGTATATCTAAAATGTTTTTGATGTTATTCAACTAGTGGATAATCTAATGAAGTTACTCATATAGAAAGAATATTCTTGGATTCCCTCTGGCTCCTGTGTGTTGCCTGAGCTTACTCCACAGTAACACTACCAGGACCTTGCCCATTTATAATGGGTCACTATAGTATCAGGTGCCACGTAACATCTCTATTCCTCCTTAGGAGCCTACAGAGCTCTGTGGAGGGGGGGAGTGCCAAAATGCTAACCCCACAATTAACTACTTGTATGTTGCTAACAAGTCAGAGCTAACCAGCTACTGAAGAAAGTCCTCTGACATGTTTGGCTCCTGACCAGACTAGCATGCACCAGGCTTTGACCGACAGGTCACCTAAGACCTCTGGCCTAGTGCTCAAAAAAAAAAAAAAAAAAAAAAGAATATTCTCCATGGTATCTGTATTCCTTGAATAAATAAAAGCCAAGCACTTCTGTAGAAACTTCTTTTTCTGAGCAGCTTGGTGTTGTGACTTCAGATTTGACTTTCCCCTAGTATTTGGTCTGTGCACATCCCTTTGTACTCCTTGTTGGTTAGAGATCATCAGTCCACAGTTGAAAACAATAAGTCACTTTTGTTGTCAGTTCTAATCATGTTTTCACTGTTGCCTTTGTTCTTACTTCATTGCCTGTCAACAAAAGGTGATGTGTTTGAATGTTGGGAGACTAGTAAGTCTACATTTTTTTCTTGCCTTTTTAAAAACAGCTTTGTGCTTTACCAGCTGACCAGGCATGGTAAACAAATGACTTCTCTGTATCAAATAGGTAATTCTAGATGTGCCCCTGATCACCCAGAGTACTGAGTGTTCCTTCTGTATTGGAGGGTTAATCCCCAAATTATAATATGTATAAACATAACTCTTTTCTTACAGAGGTTTTTCTTTTTTTTTTTTTTCAAGATTTTGTTTATTAGTGAGAGTGTGTGCGTGCATGCACACACACGATTGGGGGGAAGGGAGGGGCAGTGGGAGAGGGAGCTGCAGGCTCCCCATTGAGCAGGGAGCCCAACTTGGAGCTCCATCCCAGGACCCCAGGATCATGACCTGAGCCAAAGGCAGATGCTTAACTGACTTGAGCCATCCAGGTGCCCCACTTTTTTTTTTTTTTTTTAATAAAGGCTGTTGTTCTCTAGTCTCTTTAAAATTGCCATTTTATTGAAGGCCTTTCTGATTATGTCCATATTCTTTTTCTAGTGCTTTGCCAGACCTTTATCAAAATGGGGCTGCTGTCTTCTTTCACCTGTAGTGATGAGTTTAGCTCATTGAGGCTACATCACAACAGAGCTATTACTCATTTAATGAGATCTGCTAAAGAGAGAGTTCGTCAGGTAAGCACTAAAATACAAACTTTGTGTATGACAAAAGCATTTTAATTTCAGGAGAACTGTATTTTAAAGCATTATGAAATCCTAGTTATATGCAGGTTTATGAAAATGTTGACCTTAATTTGTTTATTCAACAAATATTTATTGAATGATTACTGTGTGCTAGGCTATGTTGTAGGAGCTGGGATTCAAGCAGCAAACAAAATAGACAACAGATAAAAGCACCTGCTCTCATGGAGCTTATTTTTAATTTTTTTTAGCTTATGTTCTGATGGGGGGGGGCAGTCAGCAATAGAAACCTAAAAATCTATTAAAAATAAAGGGAGTGTTGCATGGTGGTAAGTGTTAAGGAGAAACATAAAGTGGAGAAGGAGCTTAGAAAACGTGTGGCAGGGTGTCCAGTTACTGAAATCAGGAGCTGCAGTTGAGAGTACGAGCCATGCTCCAATCTGGAGGAAAGCATTGTAGGCAGGACAGTCGTTCCTGGGATAGCAGTGTGCTCGGTGTGTTTGGGAAGCTGCCTGGCAGCCATATGGCTGGAGGAGAGTAAGTAGGAGGAGCGTGTGGGAAAGGTAGGGAAGTGAAGGGCATTGGGATGGGCAGATGGTGGAGGATCTTGAGACCATCATAACATCTTTGGTTTTTAACTCAGAGTCAAGTGCGAAGCTTTACAGGATTTTGAGCCAAGGAATGAGGTGTTCTGATTTATATTTTAATGGATCACTGCAACTACTGTGTTGAGAATAGACGGAGGAAATGAAAGGCCAAGGCAGGGAGACAGGTGGTCATACAGGCAAGAGGTGATGGTGACTTGGATTGAGTGGTAGCAGTGGAGGTGTGAGAAGTGGTCTATTTCTGCATATATTTTGAAGGTGAAGTCAGAATTCTTTGCTGACAGAGCTCTTTGGTAAGTTCTCAGCCTTATCAGTGGATGGTAAGAATCTAGCTTTTTTAGTAGTGATCTTTTGGCTAAGACAAACATTTTCAATTGTAAACCTCTAGGTGATATTGAAAAAGCCAGAATGTTTTTCTTTTTTAAAGTATTATTTGAATATTTGGGATTATTAATGTGACATTGAATTTTGTTAGAGTCCTCATTCCATGAAATTTGCCTAAAATGCTTTTAAAAGGAATTTTCTGGTTTTAGGATCCTTGTGAAGATAATTCTCATACCCAGAAGATCAGGTACGTGTTAGATACATCCGTGATTGTACTGAAAGAAATTAAGGTTAAGAACTGATTCTGAATTAATCAGAAATTAGTTTTGGGGTTAAAAATAATGTAGTTAGGGTAGGTTATGAAAATTTTAAAAGCTTTATTCTCAGAAATTGATTACTGCTCTAAGATTTACTTTACTTCTCGTTCCCCTCCCCCTTATGCCACTCCCCCATTCTGTGTGGATTCCATAGGCCCTGCCCCTAATTCAGAGCACTGATACCCAGTCTCTGTCAGGGGAACAACACTGAATTTTGGCTATATGTAGGAAATGCTAGTTTAAAATCTGTAATTCATTAATAGTTTATCATTTAAAAACATTTTTTTTAAAAATTTATTTATGATAGTCACACACAGAGAGATAGAGAGAGGCAGAGACACAGGCAGAGGGAGAAACAGGCTCCATGCACCGGGAGCCCGACGTGGGATTCGATCCCGGGTGTCCAGGATCGTGCCCTGGGCCAAAGGCAGGCACTAAACCATTGCGCCACCCAGGGATCCCTAATAGTTTATCATTAAGAATTTTTTTAAAGAATTTATGTTTTAAAGGGAGAGAGTGTGTGCACATGGAAGCCCAAACAGGGGAGGAGCAGAGGGAGAGGGAGAAGCAGACTCCCTGCTGAGATCATGCCCTGAGCTGAAGACAAATGCTTAACTGACTGAGACACCCAGGTGCCCTCTCATTAAGAAATATAAGTAAATTTATTACTGAGCTCAGCTAATCAGCATGTTAGTTATCCTTAGGACTCCTGCTTTAAAACATTGATAATTCCTGGAGAGAAAGGGGATGGGGAAACTGGGTGACGGGCATTAAGGAGGGGCACGTGATGTGATGATCACTGGATGTTATATGCAACTGATGGATTATTGGAAACTACATCTGAAACTAATGATGTACCATGTTAGCTAATTGAATTAAAATAAATAATAAAACTGATAATTTCTAATTAGATACTAATTACTGGTAGTATACTTGATTATTTGATTAGCAATCCCTTTGTCATCTGTTTTTTCCCCTTGCTCTCTTTATTACCTGTCAATTTGCTTAGCAAATAGTTTTCTTCCTAGAGAATGAAAAATTTTGACTCCTTTTCAAATCACAACTTAGTGATTAGTAAGGTTTGACAGGTTAGTGATACGGTAGGCACATGGTTCTCTCATGCTTTAAAATTGATTGGTTGTTTGTATTTCACTTTTAGATCAAGGGAAATAGCCTTTGAAGCACAGACTTCACGTTACCTAAATGAATTTGAAGAGCTTGCTGTCTTAGGCAAAGGTGGATACGGAAGAGTGTACAAGGTTGTTTTCCACAGATCCCTTTTGATCTCCTACCCTGAATAAATGTGTTTTGAGAAGCTGTTCTCATGATGACTATTTAAAGTGCTCCAAGGGAAGTTCCTAGAAAGGATGTATATTTACTTTTCCTTAAAATTTGTCATTTATAAGGAAGTGGGCAGGTTTTAACTTTTTCCTAACCATGTTGGTGGTTTAGGCAGATTTTGGAAACCACATTGATTTACTTAAAAATATATCACTAAAGAAAGTTGTACATTTGTATTTTGAGCTTCATGTGTTTTTTGTTTGTTTTTTTGTGGGGGGGGACTTTCCCATTTTTCAGACCTAGAGTCTCTAGGAGTTGGAGACTCAGTGCAGTTTGGAAGCTTCTAGTTGAACTGACTGGTCGACTTCCCTGACCATATTAAAGACCCTGGTCTTTCATTTAAATTCACCTTTTTAGCTAGTTTGGATCTTAAGCTCAGGTTGGACTAATTTGCTCCATTCAGTTGAATTTAATGGCACAAATACTTTTTCTTTTCTTCTACTTTTTAGGTCAGGAATAAATTAGATGGTCAGTATTATGCAATTAAAAAAATCCTGATTAATGGTGCAACTAAAACAGATTGTATGAAGGTATGATTTTTTTAAGTGTATTTATTTTAAGTAATTGAGTGGGTTCTTTTGAAAGAGTTATGTATGTGTGTATATTTGGCAAATATTAGGTGTTGTGGATCGCTAAGTTTACTAAGAGTGGGCTATAGAAAAGCAAACATCAAAACCAAATTTTTATTTGACTTAATTTTTAATAAAAAAATTTCTTTTTGAGAGAGCTTAAGAGAGTGAGAGTGTGAATGGGGTGCCGGGACAGCAGGAGAGAGAGACACAGAATCCCAGGTAGACTCCATGCTCAGCACAGAGTCCAATGTGGGGCTTGATCACCCAAGCTGAGATCAGGAGTTGGATGCTTAAGTGACTGAGCCACCCAGGTGCCTGTTGACTTAATTTTGAATAGACGCTTCTGACCACATTTCAGGATCATTGCTGGGGAAGTTAATCTTTAAAGAAAGTATACAATGTAGCTTGTTAGAAAAAATAGGAGCTCAGTTCAGGTTCTGGTCTTCCCCCTGACATGTTCTGTGGTCCTGGACAAATAAATGACCTAGTCTCTTGTCCTTGACATAGTGGTGACAGCAGGACTGGACTTGCTAGTAGTAGTATATGTGTGCTGAAGCAAGCTCTGGACTTACTGGAGGAATAAAATGAGAGAATGAATATAAATAGGCTCTGAAAAGTGTAAAGCATTAGATGCATATAAGTTATTTTGTTGCTGTAATAATTCCATTTGCCTCTCAGAAATATTCTGATTATTTTAGTGTAGTTTAGATTCCTTGTTCAGTTGGATTTTTACCGTTTTGCTCTGGAACACGTAGCATTTTGATACCGTACACATTTAACAAGTTGTCAGTAAAAGCTGGATATAAGTGCGTTCGTTTCCTCTTTAGGTACTACGGGAAGTGAAGGTGCTGGCAGGCCTTCAGCATCCTAACATAGTAGGCTATCACACTGCTTGGATAGAACATGTTCACGTGACCCATGCACAAGGTAAGCAGTTATAGATGATATAGCTGAAGGCTTGGCCAACTGTGGCCTATCGGCCAAACCGGCCTGCCCCTGTTTTGGTGCATCCCCAAGCTGAGAGTATTTTCTTACATGTTTAAGTAGTTTAAAGAGGAATCAAAAGAATATTTTGTGAAAGCTATATGAAATCAAATTTCATGTCAGTGAATAAAGTGTGTTAGGATAGGACATAGGCTCATTCATTTGTGTATTGTCTGTGGCTGCTTTTGCACTACAACAGCTGAACTCAGTTATGGTGCAGAGTCCTTTGGGGCCCACAAAACCTGCAACAGTTACTCTCGGGCCCACTATGGAAAGTTTGCTCCCCTGGCATAGTTGAACTGGTCTGTTTCTATGGTTCCTAAAATGTGCCAGGCATTTGAATGACCTTGTTATATTGCATTTTGCCCGAAAGTATTAACATTTTTAGACTTGTGGTCTCCTTTGGTGTTATTTTAGCTCTGTCTTTGATCATACATTAGAAAGCTAGGCTGCCTGAAGATGTGTTATTTTTGTTTCCTTTTGCAGATCGAATTTCTATTCAGCTGCCATCTCTGGAAGTGATCTCTGACGAGGAGGGTGACAGGTATGTGAATAGGTGTGTAGTTTGACAAGTTAGGTATAACCTGTTCCCTGCACTGAGTTTTCTTTGTCTTTTTGATCATTTTCATTAGAAAATGATAAATAATTTCTTCCTCTCAAGTGTTTCCTGCTAGTGTTTTCAATAAATGCTGCTGCTAGAGAGATTTGATACCATTTGCTTCCAGTGTTTACCAGTGAGGTATATGTAGTTTTTTTTTTTTTTAAGATTTATTTATTTATTCATGAGAGAGAGAGAGAGAGAGAGAGGCAGAGACACAGGCAGAGGGAGAAGAAGGCACCATGCAGAGAGCCTGACGTGGGACTCCATCCAGGGTCTCCAGGATCACACCCTGGGCTGCAGGCGGCGCTAAACCACTGCACCACCGGGGCTGCCCATATATGTAGGTTTGAAGGGACAGCTGAGTTATTCTTGATCTTTTTTTTTTTTTTTAAGATTTATTTATTTGTTTATGATAGACATAGAGAGAGAGAGAGAGGCAGAGACACAGGAGGAGGGAGAAGCAGGCTCCATGCCGGGAGCCTGACGCGGGACTTGATCCCGGGACTCCAGGATCACGCCCTGGGCCAAAGGCAGGCGCTAAACCGCTGAGCTACCCAGGGATCCCCTCTTGACCTTTTTTTTTTTTTTTTTTTTTTTTATGATAGTCACAGAGAGAGAGAGAGAGAGAGAGAGAGGGGCAGAGACACAGGCAGAGGGAGAAGCAGGCTCCATGCACCGGGAGCCTGATGTGGGATTCGATCCTGGGTCTCCAGGATCGCGCCCTAGGCCAAAGGCAGGCGCCAAACCGCTGCGCCACCCAGGGATCCCTCTTGATCTTTTTTTACATTGATTTTTATCTTTACTGTTTTTCCCCCCTCCAGAAATCAACATGTTAAAAATGATGAAAGTAACAGCTCATCCATTATCTTCGCCGAGTTCACCTCAGGAAAAGACAAATCCTTAGGAAAATCTGGCATTGAAAATCGGAATAATAGATTGGTGAACTACAGCACCAGTTTAATCCCCAGAGACACCAGTGAATTTGAATCACCCAGTTTTCTCCAAAGAAATGGTTTGGCTGATTTGCCTTCCAGCTCAATTATTGAACATCAGCTGCCACTTAGGCATCATTCCGACTTAGAAGAGAATTTCACATCCACTGGGGAATCTTCTGAAAACTTAAGTTTGTTGGGGCAGACAGAGGTAGATCACTTTACCAGAACCTACTGATGATTTGATGCTCAAATAGTTATGATGTGGAGGACCATGCCTAGGATGTGACCTCCCCCCGTCCCCTCTATCCCTCACTCTTCATCTTTCTTTGTCAGTCTCTCCCCTCCTCGTCCCCCTGGCCTGTGGCCCTTGTGTTGGGTTTTGCCCTCCTTTACTTAATTTAATGCCTGCTAAGCCTTTTCTGGTTCTGTCTATATCTGATCATTTGTGCCCCCTGGAGTTGGAAACGTCGCTCACACGTTTCTGTTGTGTGTTCGCCTCCTGCTATACAATATTTATGCATAAAGATCTTTTGTATTTTGGAACGTGACTTTAGGAGAGAGGGGAAGAGAGATCAGCAGGTCCATTTTCAGGACACTATCAATAAGGGTCACACCCATGTGCTAGTGAGACTGTCACATACTTTCACCAGTGTGGAGTCTTAGTGTTAAAAACCTTGAACGCTAACAGGGTCTCAGTATAATCTGGCATGCTGGGATTACAGAACTGTATGTGCTATCTGTATATGTGCACGCAGAACTAATTCTTACTGCGCAGGAGTATGTGGCTCTGGGCATGCACTTTTTAGGAGACAAAGCTTTGAACAGGGTCATCTGAGTACACAAGAGTTGGGTTTGAGGGACTTTTCATCAGAACCATTCTGTTACTCTGGACTACATGTGGGAAACTTTCCTTGGTGTCTAAATGAATGCACTATAGAGAGCTTAAATTTTGCTTGCCTCTTGTTTGAACAAATTATTTATGGACACAGCAAGGCCTCCAAAAATGTGCATCTACTTTGGGGTATACAGAGAGCAGTAGAGTGCCTGCCGCACAGCTGACCTCTTGATGCTGTGTCTTAGCTTTAGAAACTGGTTGTGTGGCAAGCCGACCCAGTCGTTTCAGTGCCACTGCCTTAGTGTCACATTCAGGAGCTTGTCCCATTCTGCAGCTGGGCCTCCCCCTGCCCACTCAGATTCTGACTCGCCGTTTTAGGCGTTCCTTTATTCCTCTGTCTCTTTCGCGAGACTTTGGGCTTCTCAGGCAGATGTGTGTTTGTCATCTCTTTCCTGAGCACTTAGCCCCCTGCTCTGCCTAGAGGAGGCAAGTGAGTATCTATTGACTAAATGAATAATGCGAGCAAGTCGTGCAAAGGTGGGAGCCAGCCGTGTCGTCCCCCAGGTGCAGTACCACTTGATGCTGCACATCCAGATGCAGCTGTGTGAGCTCTCCCTGTGGGACTGGATAGTGGAGAGAAACCAGCGGGGTCGGCAGTATGTGGACGAATCTGCATGTGAGTACCAGATGGATCTCTAAACACGGGGCTGGGAGGTGGAGACACAGGCGGATCTTCTGAAGTAGGAACTACCTCCAGGTGCTTTAGACTCAGGGAAAAAGTCACCTTTTTAAAACAAACAGTTGTGCTTATTTCAACATTCTCAAGAACATACAGGCATTTGGAAGTTAATTTTCTCTGAGATAGAGATATATTTATGGGTGTCTAAGCAGTAATGTGCTAGAATTTAGGTTAATGATTGGGGCAGAAAAAGAATTTTTTTTTTAAGATTCTGTTTATTCATGAGAGACACATGCACAGAGAGAGAGAGGCAGAGACACAGGCAGAGGGAGAAGCAGGCTCCATGCAGGAAGCCCGATGCAGGACTCAATCCCCGGACCCGGGATCACACCCTGAGCCAAAGGCAGACGCTCAACTGCTGAGCCACCCAGGCGTTCCAAGAATTTTTAAGGGAGAAATTTTAAATATTTTATTTTTTAAGTCTGACAATGTGATACTCTTGCAAAAAGACACCTTTGAAGAAACTCTTATAGAAGGATAGGTGGTGAAAAGTTCGTCTTTCTTAAGACCCAGATCTCCTATCTTCCCCTGTAGATCTCTAACTACAGAAATACTCTGTTAGGTTAGTAATTTTTAAAATTATTTTAACACTGGTCCTCAGCTTGTACCACACATTAGAATCACCTGGGGAGCTTTAAAAAAAGATGTTGATAAGACAGAGTAAGAGAAAACAGGTGGAGAAAGCCAACCACCATGATGTTGTCTGGGGTGACTGTGGCTGGTATTCAAGGTCAGCATCAGCAATGAAAACTCTTCATATTGTGTGACCTTGAG